>NW_013952486.1:1625274-1629601 GCF_001266775.1 Austrofundulus limnaeus | reverse complement strand
AGTACAGGTGTAAAGATTTTAAGAAGCTGTTTAAATTTTAACAATGTGCTTTTAGTTTTGTAACGCATTGATGTTTATCTTTTTACTATAACTTCATTAAATATCAGGAAATGTAATACTTCTATTCCACCTATGAAAAACAAGAACATGGATTTTAAAGAGAAGGACATTTCTGTACTCGAGCCACACTTGACACATGACACAAGCAACACGTAAATGAAAAAGAAACATGTACAAGGGAAGGAGGCAGGAAGCTCTTTTAATAGACACGTCTTTTGCACGTCACAAAACCACAATGTTGCACAGAAACACTGACACACAAACACAGAAAATAACAACAAGAAACAAACTGTGTGCAGCTCTGGCTAAAGGTCAGACTCAACCAGACTCCTTCAAGATTCTGTTTCAAGCACATAGCAGACGTTAAAACCCTCGGAGAGGACTCCCTCATTTAGATCTCCTATTTGCAGAAACAGAAGCTGCAGAAGTTTTTAGTATTTCMATAAGCTGCTCCTCATCAGTGTTTTGATTTCAACATTAACAAATAGTTTGTGAACACTCATAAAGCTGTTATAATAATAGTGTGTTACTTATCTGTAAATGCATTTAAGATAAATAAATAAATAAATAAATATTAAATAGAAATCATTTTTTCTGAACCATAAATATGTGAATAGACAGATGGGGGTGGGGGGCATCATTATAAAATCCTAAATGTGACGTAAACACTGCAGACAAGTTAACACATATGAAAATGCAGAAGCTGACAGTGATGGGCTCAAATTTCAGTGGGTTACATTTTTCCACGGAGTCCACTGACTCCAGGGTGAGAGGACCACCGAGTCCCTGGAGCGAACCCTCAGCTTGCTGATCCCCCTCGGTATCAGAGTGGACAGAGACCGCCGTTTCTAAAGTCGGAAGAGATCCCACAGTCAGAAAGCAGAGCAGACATCATGACAGACGTGTGAGAGGTCCGATACGTACGCTGCCATCATCCCTGAACACGTATTCGATCTCGTGCTCCAGGCTGAAGAAGCTGTGAGGAGTGGACCAGCTGGACGGAGGATCGATGGTCACGTTCAGTTCCTGGTCCACTTCCTGACACCGGACGATGTGGGGACTATCGGGGACAACTGGAACAGCAGAGACACGGTGCTGACTGTGACAGTGACGGGAGTTATATGTGGGAAAACGGAGGCCATGATTTGTTTCTCACCAATGTCTCGGAGATAAAACTTCTTGTTTTCACTGAGGAAGTAGAAGTTGCTGTTGGTGGCCTCGGCAGTCACCTCCAGCTTGGTGCTTTCCTCTGCGTACGGTGAGAGGGTGTGGGACAGAACGAACTGGGACCCCTCGCTCCGGACGTCACTGCTGCTCACCCAGTGACACGACTCCTGGTGTGTGGCGCTATACAAAAAGGTTTTCAGTGACATATTCCACTCAGAAACAAACATTAAAACTTTCACTTCTGCATACTTTTTGCTATTTTAGCCTTTATTAAAATGTTGGTCTTATTAGAAGAATTAAAACTATAAAATGTTGTTTTAGTAACTTTTATATTAATCAAAATATTTATTTATTTATTTATGTTTTTTCTATTTGTTTGATTCTAAAGTATTCTTCAAAATTTGATTTAGCATACTTGGTCTGTTTTTGTCCTTTTATGGTATAAACAGCATTTATTATAGCCTTTTGGTAACAGTTAGCTACTTCGTTATTTCTCATATTTTCATTTGTCTTGTGTTACTTTTATTTTTAGTATTTAGACAGATTTTTGCTAATTTTAGTAGTTAGCTCTTTTACTACGTAAGCTTTTAGCTATAGCTGTTGCCAATTAAAGCAATATTAAGCCTCTGTCACACTATAAGGTTTTAGACAACTTATGCCAACTTATTAAATTATTTTCAACTTAATTTCTAATAAAACTTGTAGATGTTTGATGAATTTGTTAGCACTACAGTACATGCATAAAAGAGGCTTCCAGTTGATTTTTTTAAATTTAATCTCCAACATAGAAGTCTCCAAAATTRGCATAAGTTGTCTAAAATGTTACAGTGTGAYAGGGCCTTTAGACTTTTGCAAATGTTAACATTTTGCTGTAGATTAAGGTTTTAGCTAATATAGAGCTACAACTTTTTAGCTGTTTGCTACTTTTAGCTTGTGTGCTAGCCTGGTTAAAAACCAGAACCTTGTCCTTCGCTTTGCTTCATACGGGCAGTGAAGGGACACTAGACTTGAGTGGAACTGCGGTCCAGGCTACTTGTGTTACAGCTTTTACCAAATGTTCTGTTTGAACTTGAGCTTGTTCAGCAGATTTTAGCAGTCGTTCAGCCCTCAGCACTCATGCTGCATTTTGTCAGAAAATTCCACTCCCTAGTTATTTTTCGAGTGTGTTTCTTACCATTCTTGGCCAACTCCAAGACGCACAGCGGTGTAATGGCTGTTGTTCCAGCTGCAGGTGAAGTCACAATCGTAAGACTTTGCTCGACAACTGAGGAAAGAGTCTGAAAAGAGACACGATGAATACAAGTGTATTTAGAACCCAAAGAGAAAAAGTTTGTGTAAGGTTTTTAATTTAGCATTGATTCATAAAAAGGTGCTTGTAGTTACTTGGATTAGTTACGATAGATTATTCACTCAAGGTTTTCAGCTTTGAAGCTTTGAAAATATTTGCTGTCTAAATACAAGCAATTTCTGAAGATGGCTTCACCTGTTTTCTAACTTTCCTTACCTTTCTGTTCCTTATCATTCTGATCCCCAGCCTTCTGTTCTTCAGCCTCCTGCAGCAGAAAGGTTGAGGATAACTTCTCCTCGCCTGTCCAGCAGCTGTACTCTCCCAGCAAGGGTGCGTCTATCTCTGACACGATCAGATTTTTACCATCGCTCTTATAGTGGTCGAGGTCCTCGAAATCGACGTCCTCGTCGTTCAGCTTCCACACGACGGTCCCTTCGCTGGCCTCCCTGCAGGTCAGCGTGACCGGGCCGTTGTCGTTCCTTTTTGCAATCACAACTGGACAGAGCAGAAAGGWAATTCAAATCGACGCGTGCCTAAGCACACTGTGCCAAAAACAACTGAAGCTAATGAATGGACCTACAGTTTTCTGGGAAGTGGCTGAGTCCATGTGCTCCAGTTAGGCTGATCAACAGAAGTCCAGTGAGCCACGGTGATAAACTCATCTGAAAGAAGAAAACGATRATCAACTTTTACTTGCTTGAAATCTTCAGCTCATGATTAAATTTGAAGTCATTTTAGTAAACAGGAAGACCTTTGGTTGTATAAAGTTTAATTACATGATCAGATTATGAGCAAAATTTTTAAAAAATACTAAAAACACGCCTCTGTTATTTAAAATGGCCTCTTACCATTTTGGTCGGAGTTACGCTGCTCTGAGGCTGCGGAAAGGCAAACAGGAGATAAAGATCTGTGAGCTAACTCTCCGCTGAGCTTGATTTTTATAGAGAACATCATCAACACTCAGCCAGCCCCCTAGTAGCACCTCGGGAGGTGTGAATGAAACTGACCAGCGATGATTCACTGATAAGAACCACAGCGGTGGTGGCAGGCTGCATTTCCTCCAGTCTGATTTGAATGACAAATTTTATTTTTAAAAACAAGGAAACTGTGAGTTTCGAACAAGGCAGTGAGAGATAAGGAATGTGGGTGTTGAGTGAGGGCGGGGGGTGCCCGCTGACATTTATTCAGCCCTTGTGATGATGAAGCATTTCAGACACACTGGACTGTATGTCTACAAAAACATGACACACACACACACACACACACACACACACACACACACACACACACACAGTTGGTATTTCTGTCCCTATTAGGACCGCTCATTGACGCCCATTCATTTCTGTATCTCAACCCTGATTCTTACAAATCCCAGCACATAACTAACGCTAAAGAAAACTCAAATCCCACCTTAGTCCCAACCAAACCGCTAATCCCCCAAAAATAATGTTCAACTATGTTAGGACCAGTCTTTGATCTCAAAAAATACTACTGGTCCAAACAAGGTACTGTTTGTACCAGAAAAGGTCTTAAAAAACATAGACACAATTTAATCTAAAATGTGTACAATAATGAAATATTTCATAAAAATTGATATATTCCGATGATAAATGATATTTGTTAACAACTGGTTCACAAATACTATTAAATGCAGAGGTCTTTAAAGTACTTTAAAAAAGAATAACTAAGTAAAATTAAAAATACCTCAACAGAAAATTATTTAGGTAAAGATCAATTTTACTGATGAGAAAAGTACTTAAGTAAAAGTTATAAAACGGTTCATAAAAATCCGGAAAGTAAAAGTACTTTTAC
>NW_013952486.1:1621199-1624712 GCF_001266775.1 Austrofundulus limnaeus | reverse complement strand
AGCTCCTCTCTTGTGGAACCAACTTCCAGTTTCTGTCCGTGAGGCTGACACTCTGTCTACTTTTAAGATTAGACTGAAGACTTTTCTTTTTGATAAATCCTATATTTAGACTTAGGTTTCCTGAATTATTCTTCATTTCTGCTGCTATAGACTTAGACTGAAGACTTTCCTTTTTCAGAAATCCTATAGTTAAACTTAGGTTTCCTGAATTATTCTTCATTTCTGCTGCTATAGACTTAGACTGCTGGAGCACAAACTGAGCACATTTCCTCACTCTGCTGTTGTCTTTATTCTCTCTTCTCTACATGTTTATTGTAATTATTTCTATCATTAACATGTTTTTTCTTTGTCTCTTTTTCAGAGGAAGGTGCACCTGGACCAGTCCTGGACCAGTTTCCTGTCCCCCAATCCAGCCGGTCAGTGCAGATGGCCGCCTGTCCTGAGCCTGGTTCTGCTGGAGGTTTCTTCCTGATTAGCAGGGAGTTTTTCCTCTCCACCGTTTGCTCAGGATGAGAGACTGTGATGAAGTGATTCAACACAATCTGTTGCCTTCTTCTTTAGATTGTTCTTTTTATGTACAGTGCCCTGAGACAACGCATGTTGTGACTTGGTGCTATATAAATAAACTAAATTGAATTGAATTGAAAATGATCATTTTTAGGTTTTAAATGTAATGAAATAAAAGTAAAAGTAACGATTAAAAAATATTTGGTAAAACTACAAATCCTCAAAAAAATTACTTAAGTACTGTGATGAAGTACAAGCACTTACTATAAACCTCTGATTAAATGAAGCCTGGACGTACATTCAGTCTAGAAGACGCCTCCCTTGCTGCATCGAATCGCCACATAATGCACCTCCGCCACCAGCCAATCAGCATCGACTCTCGCCTCGCTGCAGCCAATCATCATGCAAGTCCTCTCTCCTATAAGGCCCTCCAACCATGGCTCCTTCAGCTCACCAGCCAAGATACAACCTGCCTCCACCCCTCCTCCACCATCGTTCTCCCAGCTCCTTCATGCTTCCTTCTTCTTCTTCGGCCTCCACTCTACCACCAGTGTCCGGGCCCCGGGCCGGGAGGAAGACATCTCTAATCCTCATCCTAAACTGCTGATAGTAACTCACAGCGCCTAACTTCTATCAGGGTCCGAGCACCCAAAAAAAAAAAAAAAGCTATTAAATTCACGTTTGCTACTTTGTCTCTGTGGGAGTCGCTCCTGGTTGAATTGTCGTTTTCCAGTTTTTGTCTAAATGGACAAAAGTCACGCTTTAGATTTTTTTTTCTTTTTCAACCAAAAATATTTGAATGTCTGTTTGAGAGTTTGGGGTTTTACTGTTTCCTAACACTAAAGTATAAAACACAAGACAAAGAAGCAGAACGCATATTACATATTTTATATATCAGAGATTATGAGATAAAGGCCTAAAACAMTTAGGGATGCATGTCAGTTTGTGCAACAATAACCAAGATTTAAATGTGATGTGCTGATGACATAAACGTTTCCCTTTTATCTGTAAATTTCAGTAAGGTTTCATCATTTTTTGTTTTACCAAAGGTTAGCTATAGTGACCATCTTGAACTGGATTGATTCCAAATAGTATGTATGTAACACCACGAGAAAGAAAAACACCTACTGCAAGCCAAACAGTGTCATCGGGGAAAGAAATGATGGATCAGAAGCAGGACTTTCCCTGCTACACAAAGCTTCTGTGTAAAAGGGCAGCTACTGCAATGGAGAGACACTTGTGTTCCCTTGTCCACGCTGCAGCCTACACAGACAATTTGTTCCTGTTATATGTATGACGTCACTCACACAAAGGCTTAATTGGTATTTAGGGTTAAAACCCTCTCTGTCCCTTGGGATTTTAGGTGAATACAGCGTCTAAAGAACAACATGCATCGTGCAAACATTTCACGAAATGTGCAGAAAATTCACCAGAAAACAGTCACTTTCTGGTTTCAGTTCCTTAAAAAGTATTTGTCATTTTTCTTGAGAGGGCTGAGGGACATTTTTAATCTTSGAGGGCAAAAAAGGTTCAAAAGCTTTCTGTTTAGCTTTCTGTTTTTATGTAAAGCGAGGAGGTATGGTTCAAAACCACGAGACAAGAGAACAAATGTGAAAGCACTTCACAGACTGTTACATTAAATAAATGCCATTCAAACAAATAATAAAATATATAGATAAAGACAACCGACAAATAGTGTCTGTTTTACACCCATCTACACAGCAAAAGAGTAAATAATCAACACAGTAGAGTGTCAAATTAACACTCATAGGAGCCTCCAGTGTTAACCATCAATAACTCAATGCAATGTTGAAAATCATGAGAATCAGAGCTGATTTGTCACGACAGTGGAGTTATTAACTCTGCTTAGAATCATATCTACTCTCATCAGAGTTATTTGACTTGAAGTGTTAAGTTTTATTAACACTGTACAGTGTTAGTCAGTGTTAATTTTTAACTCTGTTTAGAGTTAAATTGTACTCTGAAAATTTAACACTATGGAAAGAGTTAAATTGACACCAATTCCATTAAGGACCAAATAGACTTGGACACAGTGTTAAACTGAACTCTTTAAGTGTTGATTTAACACTGCAAACTTTATTGCGTATGACAAAACAGTGTTTTTTTGGCAGCACCAAAATCAACGTTCACAATAAGTATTTTTAAATCCTCGCTTCTGACTAAGCTTTGTTTTAAAGTTCATCTCTCAAGTCCAATAACTGAAAAAATGTCTTTTAAAGATTACTCACAGGTWTAGAAGTTTAGATTTTTTCGAATGAACAACCTACTGCACCTAAAATTAGACATATGAAAACCCTTTCGGTAACTGTTTCTTAAGTGTGTGTAACATTTTGTACGTTTCGGTTTTCCCTCGGGGATCTGAACTTGAATCTCTTTAATATTTGAATGGGATGTGAACTCTTTATTTTTAGAACATTTTGTAAACCCTGACCAATCAGAAACACAGCATCTCTGCTCGCATCACTATTGATCAAGTCAGATAGGGGTCTCCATATCATTTACCTCCATCCCACCATATCCCTGCCATCCTTCCCCATCACATCATTCCTCTTATCCTCCTTCACTACACTGGTGAATCAGTTCTCCTCCTTTCCTCCTCCTCCATAACAGCTTCAGCTGCTTCACCTTCAGCCTCTTTAGTTCAACAAACTGACCTTTGCTTTGTGAGTTGAGTTTGGGACCTGCACTCAGTACTCTGCAGCTGGGTGGCCTTGTTAAACAGTGATGTGTCCTTCTGGGGCAATGCGTCGAAGCCTGAGTCCAGTAACAGCCAGGAGGATTTCTGCGGAGCGCACGGAGGCTTTGATGACGCGTGTAGTGACATCACATTTGAGGCCTCGCCGTACCACGTGACCGATTCAGGAACTGGTTTAGAGGCTCGAAACGTCTATACATACATACATACATACATACATACATACATACATACATACATACATACATACATACATACATACATACATACATACATACATACATACATAC
>NW_013952486.1:1613426-1620178 GCF_001266775.1 Austrofundulus limnaeus | reverse complement strand
CTCAAAGAGATAAGCTGCCATGAAGAACATTATTTTATCTGCCCTTGTTCCAAATTTGATAATGATTTGAAACGTCGAAGTATTTTTTTTATCCGGAACATCGCTTGTTGCAAAGTGTTTTGATGCTCGTCTTTGTCACTTGACACATTTAACACGCTGTCATTGGTTGAGGAGCTTTGTTTACAAAACAGATGTCCACTTTAAATTGTTTAAATTTCCTTACTTTCTAAGACACATTAAGTTGATTTGATGCTACAGTTTGCCTTGTAATGTTATTTTATACCTTTTCTGCTACTTTTGAATTGGCTATTTTAAGGATACAAGATGCTCCCTACAAAACCAGAATGGGAATCTTTTCCTAAAATTTCATGGTGATATCTTGAACACTGAGGAAGTTAGGAGCAAAATTAGACAACAGCAAGGTGAAATGGTCACAAAGGCCCCATTGGTGAACTGTAGCAAGAAAACATGAGCTGATTTCACCTGAACAAACATCAATAACTTCCCTCATACTTCAGATAATCACATGATTTTGGTGTTTTTTTGTGTGGTTTGAAATGTTCTTTTGGAATCCGCTGTCAGATTCAATATCGGTGTAGGATAAAAAATTTATCAACATCCCTACAGCTTTCATTTCTTCATTTAAAAAAACATGTGGCTATTACTTTATTAACACTAAAATGAGTAGTGACTCAGAGTCAAAAATGTTCTGTAAATCATTCCATTTAGTTTAGAGATGACAGACGGGGCGTGAAAATGKTTTAAAGATTTATTTTCACTGTCACCTAACAACTTCAGTCAACAAGAAAAGTCAAATAGGATGAATGCCAGGCATAAAATCCCCCAAAATCCCCCCTCAGTTTTGCCCCTTTCTCACAACTGTCAAAAGGCTCAAAATAGCTGCAGACTTTTAAATGTTGGTGTACGTCAAGTTCTGCATTGAACAGCTACAGCTTTAGCTTAGAATATGAAGGTTATCTAAGTTGGCGAGTCTTGCGACTGACCCTTTATTTTGCGGCCTAATACTTTTTATACGCAGGTTCATCTGTCAACTAAATAGCCGGCTAGTTTAGCAATAGAAGCTAAACAGCTAGCTCGGGCCTCCTCAAACCGACGTTAAAACCTCAGATGTGCCGGATGTTTTCATCGCATTTAAACACGCGGTGTGACGAGAAGTTATATGGCGTGGGTTAAATTAAAACCCCACCGGTATGACATGGATAAAAATTACATATAAATGCGAACAAACCTGGGAGTGTGTAAGCACGTGGGTCACACAACAGTCGGTAAGAGCTGAAAGGAGGGAAGCCCGGAAATGACGAAGTATAGCTAGCTAACCTACMAGTGTTTTGCCAAAATATGTACCCCTGCCGTCCAACGCCTCGCCCGCCATAAAAGACGCCACATTATCGTTAAAATAAAATATATMTGGCACTTAAAATTCTCGTGTTAAYATATACAGGCAAAYGCAAACATTTACATCAGCTYTGATGTTTATTTTCATAMATTTCCTTCAAAGATTTCCACTTCTGATGAGGGGTTGCGTTAGGCGGCCGGGGTGCCTTTTTTTTTAGCGCAACACCACTTTCTATTTTCTAATCATTTTTTAAATTCATTTTACACCTTCAATAGAATGTTCATGTACGTCTTTACAAGTTTACAAATTCATACGCTGTGTAATTATAAGCATACATTTGTAAGAGCGTCATTAATCAATTAACGTATAAATAAAAAAACATATAAACTATTAAAAAATAAATGCAAGTAAATCAAATAATTTTGCTTTATTTAATCATATTCAAACAAATGGGTAATAATTAAAATACATTGTTTTAAGATTTATTTTTTTGAGAGCGGAAGTAGTTTCTTTCACAGTCATGGCGTCCTCCTGTCCGCCGACAGGCAACGTGATCATTCGATAAAATGAGAAAGTTTTTCTTCACTTAGACGTCGACCGTGAATAAAACTTAAAATCAAAGTATCTCACGTAAAATTAAATCTGCACTACGTGATTATTTTCCGCTCTGAGGTGAGTATAGCCTGAAACATATAAATGCTAACCGTCGGAGTTTGCTAACTTGTGCTGAGCACGTTCGGTTTTTATAAACTTGGTTTTGTTTTCAGACTTGTACCTTAGTATGCGCGCGCTCGACTTATAATTTAATGCTGAAGAAGGGCAACTATAATTACTTTAGCAACATCTCGAAACTTAAGTAGTTAGCCTTTGTAGTTTGGCTTTGTTTTCAAGTGTATAAGAATCCTGTTTTAACTCGTATATTCTCTCATATCTAGACTTTATCCTTTCACCTCAGATGGCTTCATTTAAACCCACAAAAATCCCAGTCTATCCAAAACTTGGAGAAAAGATCACAGAAGATACACTGTACTGGAAAAATTACAAGGTACGTCTCCTGCTGTGTGCCTCATTATTTTAAGTGGAGTAAATATTTTTCACTCAGATTTGTTGACAGAGTTGTAACTTTGTTTTTCCTCACAGCTTCCTGTCCAGATTAAAGAATTTGGAGCTGTCTCGAACATAGACTTTTCCCCTGTGGCTCCATATAATTTTGCTGTAACAGCGTTCACAAGAGTGAGTTGGCTTTACTTGCATGGATTTACAATAATTCCCATTACAAACAGTATAATTTAATTTCTATTCATTGCCACATAAAGCTGCCTTAAACCTTATTTACCCAGACAACAAAAAAGCTTTTAAAAATCGCTGTATGCAGATTATTAAACTGGGATAAACCAATTACTATACTTGAGTTAAAATGTATTTTATTTCCATGAATGACACGCGTGAACATTACACACTGACTAGTTCTTAACGTAAAGTTGAAATAGAACTGCCAGAGTTTTCATGCACCCAAATGCTAAATATTTCCTTCAAGTGTTAATAATGCACCGTATTCTGCAGTTTTTAATCCTCCCACTTGTTTTCTTGCAGATCCACATCTATGGACTGTATTCCCAGGAGCCAGTTAAGACTTTCACTCGGTTCAAGGACACGGCGTACTGTGGCAGGTTCAGGTCAGACGGACAGCTGCTCGTGGCGGGATGTGAGGACGCTGCTGTCCGACTGTTTGATGTCAACGGAAAGGTGGCGCTCAGGCTGTTCAAGGGGCACACGAAGTGAGCATCATTTCACCGCTGTCGGAGTTCTTTAATTGCTCTGTCCTAATCGAAAGTTTAACAAATGTACTGTGCTTCACAGTTGGTAATTTTGGTGATAAAATTTATCTGGATTTACGTCAGATCTTCTACTCATAACAGAATTAGTCTTTATACTTTGTGTCTTTTGGCAAAATTGTTGCTCGAATATCAAAGTAGCCTAAAATTTTAGGTTTTGTTGTTGAATGATGATTTCTTGAGTGATCCATCGACTGAGTTTCATGATGATCTCTAGAACTCTGACAGCCTCTAATTTGCTCCAAAAATATACCTTATGATGAAATCGAATCGAGTTGAACTAAGTTTCCCTGTTTTCTTTTCTTTTCTTTCTTTTTTTTATTTTCAGGGCTGTACACGTAACAGATTTCACCTCAGACCGTTACCAGATCCTGACGGGGTCTGATGACTACACGTGCCGACTTTGGGACATCCCGAATTCAGCTGAGCTCACCTCCTACCAGGAACACACAGATTACATCCGCTGCGGTGTTACGAGCAAACTCAACAGTGATCTGTTCTTTACCGGTGAGACTGACGCACGCTTATGTGGTTTGGGGAAATGACAAAAAAAAGGGGGCAGGAAGCTGACCTTTTTGACTCATTATTATTAATATCTAGGGCAGCCAAGGTAACCTCTAACTGGAATAAACTACTACTACTAATATTAATAATAATAATAATAATAATAATAATAATAATAATAATAATAATAATAATAAACAGTGGACCATGTGTTCTGATGTCTTTATTCTAATATTTTGTGTTTTAAAATGTGAGGTGTTCAAAATAACTTGGACACAACACCTGATCTACAAAACTGTCTGAATTCTAGTAGAAGTTGTTTTGGAGTACAAACAGATATAAATGTGTCATGACTAACATAAGCATTGACTCAGTCACACAAGCACATTCACATCAAAACTCTCTCACTTTTCCCTGATATGGTCATCACAATCATAATTATTCAATCATATATGACCCATCACTTCGAAACAAGAATTAAGTCAAATTTGGTCAAAATGATTTTATCACATTTTCAGATTCCTGGCTTTAAAAGCTACTTATCTTCCTGATAAGTGGATCTGGAGATATGACTTAATTGGTCTTGTTGGTTATGATAATACATAAATATTTGATCTGAATCCTAATTTATGTAATTTTAAAGAGAATTTAAAGAGGAAACTTCAAATACTTTTTGAATATTGAGATTTCCCAGCAGGAAAGAAACAAAAGCTTTGATAGCTCACAGGGAAAATCTCAACATTTTAAGGCGTTTTTTCCTCAAAATCTGGATTTTTGTTGCTACTGCTCAAAAAAGTGCTTCAAAAAATGTTTTTAGGATTACATTTCAGACAGTTCATTCAAATGATACGTTTATAACACATTTGTTATATTTTGATCATATACACTTTTTGCAAATATTTTAATCAAAACACTACATCTGCCTATTTCTCCACATCACACTTTTAGACTTAATCCTCGATATGATGGGTCACATATTAGCCCTGTGAYGGACCTTGTCCAGGGTGTACCCCGCCCCTCACTGCTGGAAATGGGCACCAGTGACCCTAGAAAAGGAATAAACGAGTGTAGGGGATGCTTGACGGACAATCATAATGTTTTCTTTTATTYAATTTAAAGCTTCACAAAGCAGCCATGTCATTATAATCAGGTTTAAGTTTATTGTCAATTGATGGTGCAGCAGTGCAAATGAAGATGTTTTGGCTCGCGTGGACCAGCTGGAAAGCTTCACTGCATCAGAAAGCTTTATTTCACCATCACTAGCTAACAGATCTTGTTTCCAAAAACATCACCAGCTTTGTTCATCATTATTATCAAACCCATGAGGTAGTAACATGAGGTATGTGTCACGCAACATTTCCTTACTATGAGGAACAACACAAAGGGCTGAATTTAAAATGTAATTTATTTTGTTTTTTTTGCCTGGGGGGTCATATAACGAGAAGTTTTTTTCCTCCAGAAACAATATGTACTCAGTTTACTGTACAAATAATTAATCTGTGTCTGTTAGTTCAAAACATGATCATAATCTTCAGTTGAAACAGATTAATACATTGTTTTGTTGTTAAATTGTAAATAATGAGCATGTATAAAAGAAGGTGAAACAATCTTTATTACATAATTAAGACCACCAGTACATTTTTGTTGTGTCGGTAATACAGTGCAGGAGTGTGAGACGGAGAAATGTGTGCACATGTCGCTGAATTAATTTACTTTGAACAGCAGAAAAAGAAAAAGTTGTTAGGTGTAAATTTGACACATTCTAGCCCAACTTACACATTTATAACAAAATCCACTTCTGTCTGAAGCCACAATGAATTGAGAGAACCATAAAACAATTCTCTGCTGAATCTGATGGCCCGAGSAAACTAAACGCTCCAGCGGTGGTGGTTAGTTGGCCTCGTTCTTTGAAGCCTCGTCAAAGTTTTCAACAAGATCTAAAACAGGAAAAAAAGAAGAGATTTTAAATGATTACTATAAAGTAATATGTGATATAAATCAGCTTCTATTAGAGACAGAGGCTACACACTAAGAATAGAACAAATTAAAGCATAATGATCAGTATAATAAGGAATTATTCTACTTTTTTTAARGAAAATTGTTAATGTGCTTACCTGGAACCTCATCATCCTCCTCTTCAGCAACTACAGGAGCTTTGTTCTCTCCGCCTACAAGAAATCACAACTTTTTATAAGCATTGTAACACACACACACAACAGCTGACATAAAAAAGTAACTCTTTCAGTACCTGGTTTGGGCAGGGTCTCCGCTAGTCTCCTGAGGCTGGTAAGACTGTCAGCTCCTAACTGGTTTAGGATTCCTGGGAGCATCTCTGTTAACTGTTTGTCCTCAGCGTGGCCTGTGATTGTGAAAGTGTTGGCAGCCAAGGAGGCCTGAACCTTTGGGTTATTAAAATGGATCACTGTGCCCTGGTTTGTGAACATATTAACCTGAAGGAAAGGAAAAAAAGGGACTGATTAAAGTTTAAAAAAAAAAGTGACAGTGCTTTTGCAAACACAATTTCCAGCCACTAATYTAAATTAAAAACCACTTAAAAATTTATTTTTGTGTAACTGATATTTTATACATCTTGATATTGGGCAACTGTATAAAAGCATCCTTAGTTACTGCAGGACAGAGTAAGTGTCTTGCTGCACATTGAAGAAGTTATTTATAGTACCTCCTCGATACCAGAGATACTGTTCACGCCCAGTTTCTTCAGTGAAAACTGCAGCTTCTTATCATCGGCTGTAGCTGTTCTGTGCACCACCTTCTTCTTCCTGCGTGCTGACCCCTGCACGGTACAAAAACGTTCTTAAACACATAACGTGGAGACCTGCAACAACACTTATTTTGCAGCGACGTATCCAACTTACCTTGCCACCGATGCGGACCTGCGCCTGCAGTTTGGCAAGCTTCTCCTGGTTCATTATCGTCTCCTTCATCTGATACAACAAACAAGATACAGCTTTTAGGGACGTTGACATTTCATCAGCAGCTGCTGCCATTTTCTTCCCAAACTGCTGTGACCAGATTTTGTAAGGCTGCTCGGTGTG
>NW_013952486.1:1605412-1610804 GCF_001266775.1 Austrofundulus limnaeus | reverse complement strand
TGTTGTTGAATGATGATCTCTTGAGTGATCCATCGACTGAGTTTCATGATGATCTCGAGAACTCTGACAACCTCTGATCTGCTCAAAAAGAAAATATCTGAGGGACCTGTGAGGGTCTGAACTGATCAAGTTATTTTATTTTGTTTCAGGGTCGTACGACCACACGCTCAAAGTGTTCGACGCCAGAACGGACAAGAGCGTGATGAGCATGGACCACGGCCAGCCGGTGGAAAGCCTCCTCCTCTACCCTTCTGAGGGACTCCTCGTCTCTGCAGGTTTGTAGCACGTGCCTTAAAATTGCATTCTTCCTCAAAACTGGTGGGTGATCAAACTTAAAYCTTGAACTTTTATGTTTAGGTGGGCGCTACGTTAAAGTGTGGGATTTGTTAAAAGGTGGTCAGCCCCTGGTRTCTTTGAAGAACCACCATAAAACCRTCACCTCTTTGGCTCTCGGCAGCAACGGACAGAGGCTGCTGTCAGCCTCCCTGGACAGGTAATGCTTGAATAGGATTCTCGAAGTCGGCGTGATATCATTCAGTCACGTGATTTCAACCTCCATTTTTTTATGGAGGAAAATAAAAGAGACGCAGCTGAAGGGAGCAGTAAACACGGGAATCTCGTGGAAAAAACACTGCTGTCCATTGTCAGTCTCATCTTTCTCTTAAACTGAAAAAAATATAACCCCCCAGACCCTCTTTTTGACTGAGGCTCAAAATTATCAGACAAGCACTAAAAAATCTACAGGAAGAAGAAAATAAAAAGAGGCGAAATTTGAATGAGATTGGTGGCAATGACGAGCCGGTGAGAGCAGGACTTTATTAATTAGATCTGTGACTTTTTACATGTTTGGATTTTATAGTTAGTGTGTAGTTTTGAGTGTTTACTCTTCATTTTAGCCAGTTTTAGTGTGTTTTAAATCAAAACAATGAGACAATTATTTTTAAACAAGAAGCACGGAGGTCTGCAGAGGCAGAACAACACCACTTTTCTTATTTCTCTCCCCTCACTCTTGCAGTTAGAAAAAAAATTATATTTTATCTCTGGRTGTATTTTTACGTGAGAAGTGCAGTCCTACAGCAACTTTTTACAATTTTTCTTATTTTCCACAAAGAGGAACTCATCCTATTTTCCCCCCAAACCAATATGTCGGCCTCCGTCTACAACGTGGTCACGTGACAAAATACCCGGCTGTTCGACTTTGAGAATGTCGTTACTTTTCATGTCCCTTTTTTTCAGAGTTATTTTAAGAGTAAACACATGAGTGTGTTTGTTGGAACCCTTTTAGATTTTAAAACAATGCTTCATTTCTTGTTAAAGTGATTCAGTTGTTGTTTTAATTWTTGTGGAAGAGTACCAACTAACTCATCCATATGTATGAGAACATCCTTGTTGTGACTTCCCTCTTTAGAGAAAAGCTGAATGAACAGTTCTGATCTGAACAGGCTCTATTTATTTTTCAGGCACGTAAAGGTCTACAACACAACCAACTATAAAGTGGTCCACAACTTTGATTATGCTGCTGCTATCCTCAGTCTGGCTTTGGCTGTAAGAAAAAATATGCATTATGTTTTATTACAAACATGCCTCTTACACAATGAATGGATTACATCTCATGCCTTGCTAGATAAGTAGTGGCATTACATAAATTTAGCTAAGATTCTGCCTTTCTTTTCAGCCAGCGGATCAGTCCATTGTCGTGGGTATGACCAACAGCATTTTGAATATCAAACACAGGAAGAACCCTGAAGAGTCGAAGGAAGTAACGCGCCAACAAAGGCGGCGTCCATCGTACCGTGTCTTTGTGAAGGGGAAGAACCACGTTCCAAAACAAGTGTGTGAATGTTAGCAGACTGATTCAAGATGTGCTCTGTTACCAAAAGACCAAAAAAAAAAAACAAGGTGCAACTTAATCGTCTTTCTTGGTTTTCAACATTTTATTTCTCTGTTTACCATCTTTTTCCAGGATGATTATCTTGTCAGTAAACCAGTGAAACAACATTTGGCCAAATATGACAAACAGCTCAAACAATTTAATGTATCTAAAGCTTTGGATACAGCCCTAGAGGTAGGTTTTCCCTCTTTTCTGAGTTGTACAATGTGCATGGCACAAACATGAACAAAGAAAGCGTCATATGGATCGTTTTTATTATTTTTGCAGACAGGCGTTCGAATAAGAAAGCCAGAGATCACTGTGGCGGTTTTAAAGGAGCTGGACCGAAGAGGAACGCTGAAGAACGCACTCGCAGGAAGAGATGAGAAGCAGCTGTCTGCGTTACTCGGATTTGTCATCGGGTACGAAGCAGATCAGGTTTTATTTCTTAATTGTGTTAAAAACAAGTATGCTAAGTGGACTGAAAAGGTTTGTTCTCATAGAGGTGAAGATTGTGTGGATTTCTGAATGTCTGAAATACTGGAGTCAGGGGAGTCGTTGGAACATGAACAATTAGGGATGCTCAATAACTTATTTTAAGAACGATAATAACTGATAACATGCCAGGAGATCAGATTAGTCAAAAATGGGTAAGATCATAACATAAATAAACAAGACAAAAACCAAAGGACACTGTAAATTATATTATTTGAAATAAACTCTTAGCAAGCAAACATTTCTTAAAGTATATCAAACAAAACAATTTCTCAAATGGCCATTTTTTTTAAATAAGGCGCATTAATTATAAAAAAAGACTAACACTGATCTCAGGTTTAAACAGAAGAGAAAAAGTCATTCCACAAGTTCAAAACAGATTATTCATGAACACAAGTTATATTCAAAGTGCATTTGTTTTTATTATATTTAATATATCATTTAAAATGTTTTTCTGCCTGAAACAGTGCTTCTGAGATAATCGTGCACAAACGATAACCTGTCAATCAAAGTGTTAATGCATTACGACTGCAACATACTTCCACACAGAGTTAGCAGCAGCTCGGCTGCTAAACTGTGGCTAACAAGGCAATAAAATCCTGTCTTTAGCGAGGGTGAACGGCTGCTTGTCATCGTTTCCATCGTTAAATTGCTTGAGATTTTTGTCCTCTTTGGCAATTTTTTGGGATTTGTCAAAAGCCTCAGCAATGATTTACGTCCCATTAGCTTGTTGTTGTTAGCATTTTTAGCAGCACAGACTTTGTGCTGCATTCAGGAGGTAACGGACGTTACATGTTCTCAAATTGGGRGTACGGTAGTTGTTCCGACCTATTTATGTTTGTAATTAAAGTTTGTCTGTAACAYACATGGTTAATTGRYAGAATAATATTAATGATTTTTAAAATTATGTGGGTTTTTTTTTCCAGCACAGAGTATTCTAATTATTTTTCTAGTGAGAAAGTTGTTTTTTCCGACGCAGCTTGAACGTTGCGCGGGTTGGGAAGGACGGGGAGCGGCTTGACCAAAAAGGATAAAAATAAATAAGCACACTTACTGCTGCGCTGGCAAACGAAACGTGTWCATATATTATCGGTTCTGTTTGTTATAATATCGKGCCGATAGTTATCGTGCACGTGAACAATCCCAGAATAAATTAAACAGGAGCGTTCATGAYGTTTTGAGTACCGGTGTTGAATTATTTCATTATAACCAGAGACATTATTTTCACCACTTTTTTTGTTTCCCTTCAGAAACATGTTTGATGCCAGGTTTACGCCCGTCCTTGTAACAGTGGCTGAAATAATCCTGGACATCTATAAGTCCGTACTCGGTCAGTCTGCAGTGGTCGACCGTCAGATGATCCGCCTGCAGGAGCAGCTGGAGAGAGAAATTGACTACCAGAGACACCTCCTGGAAGTTCTGGGCATGTTGGACACAATGTTTGCTTCCTCCCTCCCACGGCAGGAGGTTCCATGCTCCGGCACCATCAGTGGATCTAACGGGYTGGTTCAGGGAGACGCAAGTACCTCCAGGTCGCAGCTTCAGGTCACCTGAGACTTGTGTGGGAAAGAACTGCTTTTAGACTGATTTAAAATGTCTTTTTGAGACATCGGACACAACTTTTCTGTCTTTAAACATCCTCAAATACTTGTTCTGCGACAAATACAGGTATTAGATCTGCCTTGGATCCTTCATTTACAAATGACTTTTCTAACAGGTGTCACTCAGAACTGGAGCTTTCCAACGTTAAACATCGTTGTACAGAACTATTTTAATTTTTAGCTGTTTTGTACCTAAATAAAATGAGATTATTGTGTGAGATCTGAACTCTAAAAACAGAAGTGAACTTTCATCCAACTGATTATTTATTTTTGCAGCATTTGACTTTGAATAAATTAGATTTACGCAGTGTTTTTTTTTACTACACTGCACCAGTTCATCTAGCACAATTTTGAATATAATTTCTGCAAATTTCGCTTAAATTAGCAGTCTTGTGCAAAACCGTTGCCTCTATTCACATCCAGTCATTTAAAGAAAGATGTTCTGTAAATGCAGGGTTCCAAGCAGATGTGGCAGGCTGATCACTTCTGGTACAGAAAATCAAACTCAGATGYTTTTCTGCTGGGAGTGGTTGTTTTACTGAAAGACAGCAGTTGTACTGTGGGCCTTCATGGACATTACAGCACAGCAGTACGGACTCAGATTCAGACTTTACTGTCTTTTAAACAATTTACGAACAATTCAAATAAAAATAATACATTTTGAAACCTGAATTATGATAGTTATGCTTCACGTGCTCAGCAAACAGAAATGTTCACATTTTATTTTCAAAAGTTATAATTTTGGCAAAAATGTTTATTGTGTTTTATCTAAAATTGGACATTTTATTGAGCAATGTTCTGTCTGTTGTCATATAGGCTAGTCACAAGCTAATTAGCTATTATCCACAAACAAATTAGTTATTACCCACAAGCTAATTAGCTTTCAGCCAAAAGCTCATTAACTATTAGCCACAAGCTAATTAACTATCCCGTTTCTGAGCAACGAATCCACCAATCACAGCAGAGCTCGTTTAAATTAGCTTCCGGTTGATTTACGCTAATTTTGTTGGCCAATTAGTTACCTGCACAAGAAACAAGACACAAAATTTGGTTTCAGTTGTGATTTGACTACTTGGCAGGTGAGAACGAAAACATGCATTTATTGTATGAATAAATAATTGAATGGAAAAAAGGCATTTTATTGAAAGCCCTGCTTTTCTCATTTTAATTTGTAATAAGTTTGTCAGATCAGATGATGTCACTGTTGTTATGTTAGCTGACTTTTTATAGGCAGATAAAAAATATATGTTTTTGTCACTAAATCTGACTACTATAATTTTGATTAAAAAAGCGGCGTCAACTTTCCTACAGGATAAGACAAAACTGTTATTTCAGCTTTTGTCCACTAGAGGTCGCTGTACCAGTGGAATAAAAGGGTGAGAGGCTTTTTTTTTTTTTTTTTTTTTTTTTTTTTTTTTTTTTTTTT
>NW_013952486.1:1597171-1600634 GCF_001266775.1 Austrofundulus limnaeus | reverse complement strand
ACGTAAAACAAAGCATGAACAGAAGAGGTGAAACAGTCATCGGAGGCTGAAACTCAGACACCGGCGAGACAACTTCTGGCTTTAATTAAAACAGGGATGAATTAGACACTGATTGTCAGGGTTTATTTACTGTAGTTTGAGCTCCTTGAAAGGTAAGCACGAAAGTATTTTTCTCTCTTTTTTTTTGAGCTCACGAATTCTTAATAAAACGAGATTATTGACATTACTTACCTGTACTATAAAAAGAAACTTAGATCTATTCTGCAGAAAAGATATTTACATTTTCTATTAAAAAAGAATAATCCATCTAAGGTTGAATTATTCATGGAGCCAGCTGTGATGGACTTTTGCTGTTTTATAAACAGTGTTGCACTTTTTTTCCCACAGTCTTTTTTGTTTGTTTGTTTGTTTGTTTGTTTGTTTTTACTAACACATGCATAATTCTGAACGTTAAAAAGAGTGTAACAGCACAGGCCTCCTGCACAATGAAGAGCTGCAGAGGGTTAAGATCTCTCTGTTGGGTCTAATTTAGGAAGCGGCCTCTGATGAAGAACAGATCCGAACCCTGCAGCATCAAAATTCAATCGATTTTCTCACCCAGTGCACGTACAAGCACGCGCACCACTGAGCTTCCAACATATCAGGTTTGTTTTTTGACACACACACACACACACACACACACACACACACACACACACACACACACACACACACACACACACACACACAGGATGTGTAATCATTAGAAGGATCGCTCACATTCTTGTGATCAAAAGATCCTCTCTGTCTTTTCAGATGACCTCTGACTACTTTAAGAGGTCAATAATCTCTTCAGGATCAGATGAAAAACCAAAATAAGCAACAAAATAATAAGGAGTCACATGATGTTCATTTTTTTCCCCTCTTGTTTTCCCCTCATGTTTTGTTTCAGTGATTTCCTYCTTGCAGATGGAACTGAGCAGGAGGAAGGTGCCTCTGTATGTGAGTACACGCTCCAGTTTTCAGACCAGCTTCTCCGCYGAATCTCGAGGGTTGAGTTGGGTATCTCTGTGGAAAATCTCTGCCAAATTAAATTTCACTCATTAAAGAACTAAAGACCAAACAGTCTATGAAGGAATGCATATCACCTGCCATGTTTCATGCTAGAGCAGTGGTGACAATCCTGTTTCTCGTCAGCCTCTATCATCCATCTTTTAGTTGTCTCCCTGATTTCTGCAGAAGCCTGGGAAATGACTACAACTAGTAGGATTGTGACCAGAGAGGACCAGAGGCACCTCTGTTTGAGTTTTAGACTAAAATATCACGTAACACTTTATAATAACTGCACCTCATTTAGCCTTACTAAATCATTAGTAAATGGGTAGTTTACCTTGAAAACATCATTAATTTAGCTATAAACTAACACATTTATWAATACTTTACCCATAAAGGCTAATTACTTCCGAAACAAATATACTTATTGTTTATTCATGCTTAATACCTCATGAATTAATTAGTCTGTATATACTGTGTATACATGATGCTCATGTAAATGTACTTTCATATTATGTGTTTGGATTGATTATCTACTAATCCTGCAGTGCATCAATAATTAAAGCAGTTGCTAGATGTTAGAAAGTATTTTTGTGAACCTTTTTAAAGCGATAAAAAAAACTATTTATGCTTTTTAAGTATTTGCTAATGTAGAAAGACCTGAAGAGCAACATAGTCAATTCAAACATTCTTTAACCATTAATGCATTAATCATTAATACACATTAATAAATGTGTTAGTTTATAGCTAATTAAGTATGAATTGTTCTTAATTAATGATGTTTTCAAGGTTAACAAACCATTTATTAATGATTGATTACGGCTAAATAGGTAGTTGTTATAAATTTATGAGAATGGATATTGTAGCTGTTTTGGTCAAACTTTGAAAATAAAATAAAATAAAATAAAATAATGTCAATAAGTGCAATTTTAGGAAAACGTGTTGTAACTGTCAGCTATACTTCCATGTAGCATTTTAGCTCAGTATCTGGAAAATTGACTGAGATTTACCGGTAGCTATTTTTGTTTTTTTGGCTGCGGCAGTCATCTTGAGTTGTAGATTTACATCCTGTAATTACTTTCTAAAAATATCATTAAAACTTGTTCAGWGGTTTACAAGATATTTTAATACCAAAACAYTGGTAAATAATTATTGTCCACCTTTTCCTCGTGGTAATAAAATGAGTCATCGGGAGAAAAGTTTTCTCCTTCACACAGCACAGATAAACTGTATTCTGTTTTGAGGGTTTATAGCACGAATGAACAACCCTGCAGGTTTTACCTGCTCCAACACAGCAGGCTCCTGCAGAACCTGAGGAGGTAATTCAATCAGTGACTCAGGTGTGTTGGAGCGGTCTATAGTCACATGAGCTTGTTTTTCATCCAAACAAGACCTCAGTGACCCTGGCATCAGAATAAAGCCGGAACACTTGTTGTCAAGTCTGTTTGAATAATTTTGGTTTTGCTGAGATTATTTTGAACATTTAATCAAAACATGGAAGAAAAAGCAGCCAGGTATTTGTTTATGTTCCTTGTAAATCAGTAACACTATACAAACTATTGAACATGACATTATTTTATGTTTTTTTTTCTCAAAGTAAAAGAAATTACTGATTATATTTTAACAGTTTTTACTCACAGATCCACATCGGTGTTGTTAGATTCTCGTGGCTGTGTTGTTTAAAATTATTGCTAATCTTTCTTAAACTTTCTGATGTTTTCTAACGAGGTCAAGGAGGTTGATGCTTTTGACTTGATTGCACAYGGAGATAAAAGGAGGCAGAATTGCGCCCAGTCTTTATCGGAGACAGAGGAGAGAAAAATAGCTTCTCGAGTTATTGGATAAAAAATTAGGTCAACTGTTCAGCGGGGCTAATGGGCTCTCAAGAGAAATGAGCAGATAAGTAGAAAACCCCACTCGGAACCATCTAACACCCATCTGTGATTTTCATGTGCAACATTTTTTCTTTCCTTTTTTTTCCCCTTTCAGCTTGTCTTGAGTTTTTCTGAGTCAGTTGTTTGATCTGTTTCCAAGAATAACCCGCTCATCGTGTCTTGTGGCCTCAATACTCTCGTCTATTCAGGCCACTTTAGGTGGACAAATTGACGTCTTATTCTTCGTGACTGTTGGAGCGTGGCAAACATAGACAGACTCGTGACCCGGGGAGTACAGAACGAAATGTAAAAACTGTAGTTTATTTGCACTGGAGCTCCAGAACTTCACATAGGAGGCTTATAATTATATTTAAAGGGATCCATGATTAGTTGTAACATTAAACTTTATTTGATAAACATTTATTTTAACTGTAAAATAAAGACTGTAAAAATACTGTAGGATGTTCAGTTTTTATCATTTTTAAACTGAAAGTTGAAAAATATATTACACGGACGGGGCCATTTTATTTACAAGCAAAGCATTCTGGGTAAATGAT
>NW_013952486.1:1593876-1597161 GCF_001266775.1 Austrofundulus limnaeus | reverse complement strand
CCGATCATCAGATATTGTCCAAGATTAACCTTCAGGGTGGATATAGCTCGCTTACATCGAGGACCTATCAACTTCATCATTTACCCAGAATGCTTTATGCGTAAATAAAATGGCCCTGTCTGTGCAAAATATGTTTTTTAAAAATTTACAAAACTTAACAGCCTACAGTATTTTTACAACCTTTATTTTCCAGTTAAAACATATGTTTATCAAATAAAGTCTAAGGATACAACTAATCAGGGATCCTTTTAAAGTTTAAGTAAGCAACTGGTAAATTAAGTTCAGAACTATCTAAAAATTACAGTCATTATTGTTTTATTATATTTCTCCTGTAGGTTTGTAGGTTGTTGGCTTATCAACAACTTTGAACTTTTGTTATATTTAAAATGTTAAGAATTTGCTCTGTTTTGCATTCTAACGTGAATCACACAGATATTTTTTTTGGTGATATTTTTGTGTCTGTATGGCTTCAGTCCCCTTTGTTGCAGATAATTATCCACCGCTCAGCTTCAGGATTTATAATGACCTTGAACTGACACACTGAAATCACTTTTATCTCCTAATAGGATAATTTGTTCTTTGTGTAATTTAATACATTCTCGTTTCTGTTATTTTGGTGCAAGCATAAAAAAACAAGTACCTTMCACTTTCTGTTGCCTCAGATGAAAAGTTAAAAAAGTTCTGGCTTATTGGGATCTGAGCAGGTATTTGCACCAAACACTTTGAGGCCTTCCAGTTTTATTGCACGGGGGGATATTTTACGGTACCCCCGAGGAATGCTGTTAGGGGATTTGGTGTACCTGACAGAACTTTAGAAGGCTGCGTCGGAAAAAGTAAAAGTCTGGACTTCAAATAAGCCTAAGATGTTTTTTTGTTTTGTTTTTGTTTTCCTTCACCTCTCTGTGTCTCAGGGTGAGGCGAAGGTATTTGCTCTACTGGAGGGCTTGGAGTCGGTGCCAGAAGATGCTGAGGTTTATGTTGTTCTGGAAGGATCCACACTGGTCCATGTAACCAGGGCTCAGAATGATGTCATGCTCTGCTTTATCGTACCTGGTATGTCCACTGATTTATTATCTGTATGTTTTCATGTCTTCTTGAGTGTTCTGCTGTGGCTTTACTACAATCTGTGATATATTACTATACTGGGAGTATCTGAACCTAGAACACACACACACACACACACACACACACACACACACACACACACACACACACACACACACACACCGTCAACATCATTGGGGTCTTGAAGGTCAGATTCTATCAGTTTTCTCCCAGATGGGAAACATCCATGAATAATATGTCCACATAACTGAGTTTTTGTGTAGGATAATTTGGATTCAAAATAATTTAATTTTGATGAGTTTCTTAGAAGAGATTTWCATGTGTAGGGTACATTCAGGTTGCCTCTAAGAAACTAAATATTAAAGAAGACACAAGTAAAGTCGGTTACCTGTTCTGTATAGAAAACTGTGAAAAATCTTCTGAAATCAGATAATCTGTGCTTTTTTTTTAGGTCAGTGAGTATTTTTTTTATCAGACAAAAGAAAATATGTATTGAGTAAAGTCTTGTCTTTGTTCTTTAGGCCATAATCTGGCTGAGGAGGTCTCCGTTCAGGCCTACCTGTGTTCTGAAAGCACACCTTTCACCTGGATAGGTGGGGCCTTATTAGAGTATGTACACGATGATGCTCAGGTAAAGAAGGCAAATCTCTTTATTTTATACAAAGTTGTGTATCTTTTTTTATATGTAAGGACAAATCAATTCATCTGTGTATGAGAACTTAACAAAACCTTAATGTTTTGCAAGATAAACTTTGTCGTTTCAAAAWATTTGTGTTTTATTTAAGAATAAAGCAATAACAGAGGAGTTACAGTTTTAGCAGAAAGTGTTATTTTGAAGGAAAATTAGTAAACGTTTGTTACCGAATAGAAAATATAAATGGCTTAAAGCAATCCATTTTTTTTGTGAAAATGCAGAGTGAATGCTGAGTCCTGAAAGARAACAAGCTGAAACAGAGTTCAAAGCTAAAAAAGGCAGATCATTAACTGAAGGGAAATGAAGCAGAGCATTAGTTGAAAGAAAAAGGAGCAAAACATTAGCTAAAAGCTAAAAGAAGAACATTAGCAGAAAGCTAAAAGGAGAACACTAGCTAAAAGTTAAAAGTAGCAGAACACTAGCAGAAAGCTAATAGGAGAAAAAAGAAAGAAAAAAATCTGAACTCTCTCTAAAAAAGGAGGAAACAAAAAAAGTGCTACCTAAAATTTAAAAGTAGCAAAAGTCTAGCCAGAAGCTCAAATTAGCAAAAGGCTAACCAAAAACTAAAAGTGCACAAATTAAGTAAGACAAATAAAGCTGGCGTAATACAAACAGATATTATGGAACAATTGTTTTAAATAAATCTTTATGTATTTAAATGGGAAATGTTTGGTAAATTRAGTAAATTTTTTTGAAAATTGTAAAGTTTACAAGAACTAAAAGTCAAAGCATCCATCTCCTGACTGAGCTGAACGTTTCCACACATGAAAGGTTAAAGTGAATGCTGAGTAAACATTATCAGTTGACAGTGATATCTATAAAAAAATAATTTTAAAGCTTTTTATTGCTGACATCTGAATTTATGTTTTCGGTGACTCGGTTCTCCTCAGGATCTGGCTGAGTACATCATAATCCACGGACACCGTCTGAGCTGCTCAGATCACCAGCAGCTCAGCGGTCTCTTCAGCCTGGGGCAGGCCAGCTCTCGGTGGGCCATGGATCACAAAGTGGCTCTGGCCATGGCCAACTTAGATATTCCCCCGAAGTGGAACGTTCTGGGCAGCCACAGTGGTGACGGTGAGACCCCGAGTGTCCTACTTTACTAAGTACACGACAATATGTGAACACATGGTGGAATTCTTGAAATATTTATCTGCATACAAGGAGCGTGAACTTCGCTGTGCCAAACTGAGAGGTTACATTCTTCATGTTTTACAAAAATCTGGGAAATGCAACCTCTGCTGGAAACAGGAAGACGGTGCTGTGCACGGATGGTGAACTCTTCAACTCTGCTGTCCTCCGCAACATCATTCCCCATTTTCTGTGAAATCGGAAGCAAACACGGTCACATGTGCGCTTCTGTCAAATTCATCAAAGCCAATTAAGCAGCATGTAATGTGGTTAATAGAGTCTTTCCATCTGGAAGTAACCTCAGGCACATCTCAATAAATCTGAAGCGAAATCTGTGTGTGGACGTGTGTGTGCGTGTGTGTGTATGTGTGTGTGTGTGTGTGTGTGTGTGTGTG
>NW_013952486.1:1591238-1593403 GCF_001266775.1 Austrofundulus limnaeus | reverse complement strand
TATATGTATTAGCTCAGCGCTAGCACGACAAACAAGCAAAACTGAGGTCCTCTAGTCATATTTTAAGTTGCAGGCTGAGTCATTTTTGTGTTTCCCTCTCTGTCATGTGGATGGAGGACCTCAGTGATGAGAGGAGAATGTGTAGCGCTGAGCTAATATATATGGTGGTAGCATCGGGGCTAACGCTAAAGCTAACAGGCTAAGCTGAGGTTCTTCTTCCATGAAGCAGCTCTGTTGTCCTCCATCTATATTTTCAGTTACAGACTCAGACTGAGTCGTTTCTACCTTCTCCTCTCTGTCAACGCTCTCTGTTTTCATTTAAATGAGTCAATCGTCAGATATTGTCCAAGATTAACCTTCAGGGTGGATATAGCTCGCTAGCAGCCTTGCACCGATGACCTATCCATGTCATCATTTACCCAGAATGCTTTGCATGTAAATAAAGTGGCCCCGTGCATGGAATATATTTTTAAACTTCTAGTTTAAAAATGATAAAAACTAAACAGCCTACAATATTTTTAGTCTTTATTTTACAGTTAAAATAATTTTTTATCAAATAAAGTCTAATTTTACAACTAATCAGTGATCCCTTTAAGAGTTTACATCATGTAAGATAAAGTTGAATGTTTTCAACTTTCTGTTTCTCAACAGAAGTTGCTCTTTGTCTAAAACACTTTTTTGAACACAGTGATTCAGGGCTGCACAATAAATAAAACAGACTTCTTAAGTTTATTTGCACCTGCCTTGATTTGTTTTCCTGCACATGTTGATCTAAAAAAATGCTGTTTTTGTTATCTCGTCTCCAGAACACAGTCCCAGAGAGTCTCCTCTCCACCTGGCTGTGAGATGGGGTCTGTATCGGCTTGCAGAGCTCTTGCTTTGCCAGCCGGGGGGGCTGATGGCCATCAATCTGCCAAACGAAGACGGAGTYTCACCGCTGCAGCTGGCGCAGGCCGCAGGCAACGCTGAGCTCCTGGAGCTGCTCATGCAGTAAGATGTCAGGGTTATTTCACAGTGTTTTGAGGACAAATGTYCAATAAATCTGTTTTATTTTTCTAAACAATGCGTAGTGATATTGAGACTTTGTCACACACAGAGGAGGGACGGCTTTCATAATAATGAAAAAAAAAAAACAATCAAGATTGTCATCTTCTAAATGCCAAAAACAAGCACTAAAAATGCATCCTTGAGATTTGGCTTGTTTCCTAAAACACATATGCATGTTGAATCATCCAAAACAACCCGTAACACACTGTTTATTTGTTGTTTTTTAAGTTATTTGATCAAAAATGTCAAAAAATGTATTTTTTTAAATGTCAAGCCTTATCCTCAGAGGCTTGAGTTCCCAGTTTTTTAGTAGAAATTCTGTTGGGTGTTTTATATTATTTGTACATTTCTGATGTGTTGAAATGCTTTATTTTGAAAGCAAAATTTGTCTGTTTCAAATATCCCTATTGTGTTTTAGTGGGATTTAGATCTGAGTTTTGGATTTGCCCCACCCCTTTTTGGGGGTGATTTTTGGTCCATTTAAATGGGTCCAAATAATCGCTACACACAAGTAAAAAATTTTTTCTAGTTTATCTTTACCTTTAAGAAAATGGATTTAACAGAAATGCAGGTGTTCTTATGCTAGGCTGAAATTTTTACCAAATTAAAAATGATGATTAAAAATGCATTATTTTCAAGCAGCAAGGCAGTCCCAGCCCATGACACTTCCACCACCATGCTTTACAACTTGTAGAAGATTAATTTTTGTTCTGCAGTAAAATTTTCTGTTCTACTCTTTTTCTTTTCTTTTCTTTTCTTTTCTTTTCTTTTCTTTTCTTTTCTTTTCTTTTCTTTTCTTTTCTTGTTTCCGTAAATCATTTTATGAAAAGACTCAGTTTAGATGTATTTGAAAAGGGGGTTTAGCCATTTACGTTTTGATTATTCTAAATCTGCTTTTTGCTTTGCAGCCCACCCAACCCCTTGGCCACGCCTCCGGCAGGTCTGTCCCAGGTGTGGGCAGATGGATCCCGCTTGCTGAGGTTTTGCCATGACACGGGGAACCTGACGCTGACCGTCCGACAGAACCTGAGGTGGAGCTCAGAGGAGAGCCGGCACGCCGACATCCTGCTGCTCAGAGACAGACTCAGGGATGAAAACTTCCTCAGAGGGGTAACGGG
>NW_013952486.1:1568996-1589842 GCF_001266775.1 Austrofundulus limnaeus | reverse complement strand
CTTATATGTAGGAACAAAACAAATATTTTTGTATTTTCAGATTAAAGCGCTCAGAAGGGACTATGTGGAGGCAGTTTCAGAAAAGGAAGAACTCATGGATGATCCTGCAGACAGCGGTAACTTCCCAATCTGTTTCTGTTATATGACTCAAGAAGCCTAATGAATTTACAGAAATTGCGTTTTCTGGGAAAATACAGTCCGAATGCTGAGTACTGAATAAACGTAACTGTTAAAGTTAAAACAAACAGAATAAAAGTTATAACAGTAAAACATTTAAAATAGCTAAAGGCTAACCATAACAGTCAGATAAAAACTGATTTGTTTTTTCAGTCTATAAAACTTTGCCCTGTGGGAGGTGCTAGAGGAACTGTAATTCATCTCCTGCGCATAATTTAATTGCAGATATTTTATTCAGATTACTTCAGCTCTGATTAGCTGAGAGCTAAAAGCCCAAGCTAATATTGTCACTATATGTATTAGGTAAATATATTTCCTTATATTACATAAAGACACAAATGAATCATTCAAGTTTTATATAAATTTTGGGCCCGTAAATTATGAATCCTGTGCATCTTTTTTACTTTCCCTCCATTTCCTGCCTTTACCTTATTACATGACCCCAGCTCACAAATCAAACCCACTAAAGACTGCTAGTCTTTTGTTTCTGCTGAGCGATCACACACCACACACTTTGATCTGGGACACACATGGTGGTAAAAAAAATTAAGACAACAGTAAAAATCCTTTGAGGTTATGAAAAGAAAAGACTGTATTCGTGCTGTCATTAAAAAGTGACTAACATCTGCACTCACTGGAGTCTCTTTTGAAGTTTATTAGCTGCTGCTGCTGCTTGGCCTTGTCTGAATTTGCCCTCATCTCTTTGCAGCACTGTATCCTGATGGAAATGGAGAAAACTTTGCTGAAGACAATGTGAGTATTTGATGTAGGCCAGTAAAAAATGACCTGAATTTATTATTTATTGTGACGTTTTTGCCCCATATCTCTGTGTGTAACCAGCCATCAGTCAGTTTAATTCAAGATGGCTACAGCTAATTCACATTTGCCGATTAAAAAACGGTATAACTCAGGTAATTTTACAGATACTGAGCTGACATTTGATTTGGTAGTAGCTGAGAGTTGTTAAAAGCAATGAGCGTGTCATTTCATGATATCACATGCAGTTTCTCAACAGAAGATGATCTTAGTCTAAAACTCTGGCATTAAGAGGGGGAGGATGATATGCATTGGCTTGCTAGGGTTTTAATTGTGTTTATATATTTAAACCCTTTTTAAGTAGCATTGGGATCATCTGCACCAGCTTGTTGCAAACTGCACGTTTGGTTTGAAGGAGCTGCTAAATTTTTCCTCTCATTGTTCAGGTGTTGGAGTTGGCACCTTGCTCCCAGTGAAGAATAGCTGACTTTGTGAGCAGCCGAATGTGTGTTTAATGTTTTGACAGGTGTGGCACATGACTCCGGCCATCCAATAGAAGCCGTTTTATGTGATACAGATGGTTAACTAATTGATCTGTCTCACGCGCCCCAGTGGCAAACGCTTGTGTTTTTCTACTCAGTTCTGCTTGTCGTCTGGTATGCTCAAAGTCAAAAAGAAAAAAAAAAAAAAAAAATGTTTCACTCAGAAAATGTGAACGCTGTTTTGCGAAAGGTTCCCAGTTTCTTCTCGGAGGACAGCGAGGAGCCGCTGATGTTTATCCTGAATGAGGAGGACGAAGAGGACGACTCATCGCGGTCTGACTCTGGTAAATATTTTAAGATTTGCTTTCTGCGCAGGACTGGTTTAAGATGAGTTTTTAATTTTTTTTATTTTAGAGCTTGAGCAGAAGACTTTGTGCAGAATGAAAGTGATCATGTGTTGTTTTAGGTGGTGTTTTATTCAGTAATGGTTTTTTTGTCATGAAATGAGGAAACGTTTTCTTTCCTGAACAAAACTTAAAACTCAACACTGACCCGCAACCGTGGCTGACGACAATCCCAGCTGACAATAAGATCACATTTCAGGTCCCTGACTTGTCTCACCCCCACTCCACCCCACCCCCCCAGCTTTTGGACTCTTGTCACTCTGTGTTTACAGTTTTTGCTTCACCAAAGAGAAATCCTTAGTGACACGCTGAGAAAAATCCAGAGTCCTCGTGTTTCTGCCAGCAGGGACAGAAGAACACGACTGAGCCTGAATGTGGCTTTGCTCTAATCAGATTCTGGACTTCTTAAAGTGAAAATATCTGAGAGTGGGAACATCCTGTGGGTTAATGATTGGCTTGTATTGCTGCAGAGAAGACTGATGCTTTGGTGTAAGAATGTTGTGGTTACAAGTTCAGGCCTAATAACACTTGGCACTGGACGTCTTTTATCCCAACGCTCTGTGGGTGGTGTAGTTTCCTCTGATAAAATGTTTAGCCTTTTATACTGAATTAGCATTTTTTTTGGTTTTGCCTTCTATAACCCTCCCCCCATGGCCTTATTCGACCTCTTCAAATGTTTAAATGAAATAAAACTGTCAATTCTTTAAAATACATCTCGATTTGCCAAAAAGTTGAGACGTTGTAAATAAAAACAGGATGCAATGATTCACGAATCTCATTATTGACAATGGAACATACTGAAGAGATGGTTCCATTTTAGCACGGCTCAAAAAAAGACTAGACAAGGCCTGTAAGCGGTACAGATTTGAGTTTATGATTTGCAAATCATCGTATTTTATTTTTTACTAACGTTTCACCAGCATCGCAGTTTTTTTTAGAATCGGGTTGTAAATAACAGCTGAGGCAGGGAATGACTCGGGTTTTATACACGAATAACGACGCACATTTGACCCCMCGAAGACTTGAAATTCTTCGTTAGACATTCCAGAGCTGCCAGGCATCACGAAGCGAGCGAACAGCAGGTTTTTCCATTTTCAGTGAAGCAGAGGCGCTCATATTGGAAGTCCATCTGTTTGTTCACACATGCAGTGTGGCTGTTTAACTCCGACGTCTGCGTCATCAGATAGACAGACACAACTTGTGTAGCATGGGGGTCTCGGCGAGGGATGTGGAATTTTGAACGTGCTCGTCATGTCCCCCCCCCCTCCCCGCCCCCTGTCGTCTTGATGTCGTCCTTCTTTTCTCCTGTTCAAATCATGGAAACTTTGTTTACATGGATACTGTAAAGCTCCCAAGGAGGTTTTATTGGAGACTTATTATTTCTTTTATACGTCTCAGCCTCCTCTCCCTCCCATTTCTGCCCTCCTAATGCCCCCAGTATTTAAAAGCCCCACCCAAAAAAACACACTTGCACCCAAGGAACTGCACATACACACCCATGCCCATCACCGTTCCTCCAGGTCTGCGTTTTACTGCGAGTTTAGTGAGCAAATACCGAAAGCGGCTCCTTCTGCTCAGCTCAGCTGCAGAAAGACAGTGGGCTGCTGTAAGGGAAAGTGTTTTCAGTGTGTGTGCATTCATTTGAGAGGAAGAATGCTGAAGGGATAAACGCTTTAAAAGGGGGGCGAGGAGTAAAGAGGAGTTTAAAAAGGGGGTGTTTGTGGCTGAATGGGGGGTTGCCAGGGCTTTGCTGAATGCAGTTTTTCCTGCAGCTTGTTGAGACCCCCCCCCCACCCCCCACCCCCGAGAGAGGAGAGTGGAGGAGTGTTAAAACCATGCACGCAACGGTGGAAAAGAGACAAAAAGAGGAAAAAAAGGGATTTATGATATGGATAGTTTGGCAAGGTGACAAGAAACGATAAATGCAACACCACAACAAGAGCCCCCCGAGACCCTGACGGAGGGATCTAATTGGAGAATGGAAAAAAAAGGATTAAACCTCACACAGACCCCACAAAGGCAGCATTAATGTGCACTCGCACAGTGCCAACATCCTCCACCAGCTCTCCATGCGCTGAAACTTTTTTTTTTTTTTGCAGTCACAGTATGGCTCTTTCTTTTCTCAGCMCATACTCTCCCTACAAAACCCTTCTCATCCTGTTTTTATCTTGTTTTTTCCCCTCCTTCATTCCTAAATTTATGTGCATTTATTAACATGTTTGCCAGAGTTCGATCTGTCTCTTAAACTTTGCTGAGTTTTATCCACTCTGCTGCATTGAGCTGAACTCCTGCAGGTTGGCAAAAAATATATAAAAAAGGAGGAAAGAAACAACATGGAAGAAAAAAAAAAACAGCAGCAGCTCTCACGGCTGTCTGTGGTGAGGCTGCTGACCTGGCAGTCTGCCCCACCAGCTTAGCTTTGACATGCTGAAATATAATGAACGAGAGGAAGGACTGACTGAGAACTCCTCAGATGTGGCGTGTTTGGACCTCGTGGAGGCGGAGCAGAGCGGCATCCCTCCAAGGCGAGGCGATCTGTAACGGTTTCCTCCACTCGTCTGTGAAACTCACCTCTGCATTTGTGTTTGCCTTCAACGCAGATTGCAGAAGTCGCTCCTCTCCCTCCTCTCAGTCCCTCGCTCCGGCCATCGGTACCCTGCCTCCTCCCTCCTCACCCCCACACCCTGCGCTCCTGTCAGCATGTGTTCATATCTCTCCCACTCTCAGCTCTGAGTGTGGGAGATGGAGTGACTGAGGGGAGGCGAGGGAAGGCTTAAAGAAGTTGATGCTGGTTTGAAAAGAGGACGTCAAAGGGACAGGAGCGAGTGGTAGGGAAAAGGAGGAGAACGTTTGGGAAAAGAAAGGAGGCTGCAGAGGCAGCTCTTTTGGACAGTCGAGGACGGGGTAAGGCGAAGACTTTAAGGGGGAGGGGTGGTTTTTGGGGGGAGACAGAGGGGAACATGCTGGCTCACTCTTGAAGTGTCAGAGGCTCTGGAAAAACAAGAGTAATAAGCTCTGCAGCTCGTCTGGAGTCTGTTTGGCCGTGTGGGATGTAAAATGAGGCACCGCTCATTTTGTTTCTGGACAGTTTGAGGCTGCTTGGATGAAGGTTTTCTCTTTTACATCAAACGTCATGGATTCTGACTCAGACTCTCCTTTCAACTACTCCTGGCCTTCGTTTCCAAGAATGAGGATATGCAGGAAGACGGGGAAAAAAGGTAACAGAAGTCTTCATATTGATGCTGGAACTTGCTGACAAGAACATCCTTGAATTGGATTTCCGATATGTTTGAATCTGGAATAAATGGATCATTTGAAACAGTTTTCCAGATTCTAAGAATGAACTACACACAGTGTGGAACAATAAAGTTAAAATTAGACCATTCCCATTACGAGGTCTTCCTCACAGGCCTTCACTGCAGCAGCAGCTCAGTCAAGAGTCAGATAGCTGCATCTTTGGCAGTGATGTAATCTGATATCTGACAGTTTGTTGGGGAATGTCAGATGTCCRCTCGTTGCTCATGAACTGGTTCAAGGCTTTAGGCCACTTTTATTTTGTGAGAGATTGAACTCAGATGAGTAGTGGTGACCTTTATTGTCTCTCAGTGAGGGGAATTACCTGGTTATCTGTTGTCATTAAGAAAAAGAGCAATTTATATTGCTCTTCCATTGAAAGGGCAATGATGTTACTGCTTCTGTGTGTATCTTTAGCAAAAAATACCCCATCAACCAGAGTGGGGATTCAAATAAAATTCTTAGAAATGAATCATTCAGTGTACATCTACAACTGATTAAGTTTTGGAGTCAGCCACACTCAAGATGGCTTCCACCGCTAGGCAAACTTAGCAAACACAGAAATAGCTACAACTCAGCCAATTTGACCAGGATTGACCTACTGTACATTTTGGTGTGATGGTGGCCGAGCATCCCTTCCAAAACATACTCAGAGCTGCACATTGAACAATTTTTTTACCTAAAAGTTTGACATTAACCATAGATGTCAACACTGTCTGTTGGTTAGCAAAATATCTCATGAACCCCTGTGCAAATTTGATCAAAAATACTCCATAAGAAATTGTTTAATCTCAAAGTGATTAACCTTTGGAGTTGACCCAATTCAAGATGGCCACCGCAGATAACTGACCTTTGCACAAAAACAGCAAAACTGAACTAGATTGAAAGATACTGACTGCTAACAGAAAACGCATAGCATTTTAATTTCACCACAGTGRCTATAATTTCATTTTTCAGCATAGGATGATTTTACTATATGCAGTCCTTTAAAGGCARGGGGGATTATGTATTGAAATACATAATGCTATTGTTCAATTACATACCACAATCAAATATGTTACCTTCAGCTGTTATGAAAATACTGTAATAATGAAAAAATAAATTGGAGTTTGCATCATTGTCTATCTAAACACCTTGAAATTGACCTCTGTCTCTTTAAGAACTGCCTATCGTTTCTGACACTCCCACTTCAGCACGTCTTCACAACAAGTCTTCAGTGGAGGGGTGCTCTGTGGGGCGGGAGCTCGGCTGTAGACTGAGCTCCAGGGAGGAGCTTACCCCCTCCTYGACARTAGGCGGTGCTTTGTAGCAGCAAGTATTTAAGCAGGCAGTATGGTCGCTCGGCAGCCGACTGGTCGACACGCTGTCTCGTGGTAGTTCGGYGTTCGTTTTCGCACATACCTTTCAAAGTTCCTGAGACACCCCGAGCCGAGCTCCTGGGAAAACCCCTCCCGCTGCAGCGTACGTCACTGCATGGGATTCCCTCCCTGGGGAGTGCAATGCGAAAAAAAATGTCCACGGCTTGTCACTCGACGTTGTTTATCCACAAACTGGTCTCGGATTAAGCTCCAAAATTTTTATCAGTCAGATTCCACCATGAAAATGTCCTTTTTATCCCCTTTTATGAGTTTTTGGCCATTTGACTATCTTCAAAAATCGCTGCTTCCTGGTACAACAGTCAGCTCTGGAAGCGATTGCTTTTTTYCTTCTTTTTTTTCTTTCTGTATTTGAAGCGAGTGGTTGAAGCAAATGCAGCGTCTAGCGCTTTCAGCACAAACAAACACTCCCACGAACTTCTGACCAATCACACCATATAGTTCGTATATGTGAAGGGGGGTGAAAGGTTTGACCCACGGGTTGCGACAAGAAGTGCCAATATGTCGGCACTGTGAACAGAAGTGATGCAATTTTCGTCTTAAAACTGCGACAGTCCGGCAGCAGCATACAGGAGCCTTTAGTCAGCTCTACCTAGCTACCACAGGAGATTCAAKGGTTCCTCAAACATGCATGAATGAGTCAAAGCAGCACTCTGGGTATGTTTTTGATAAGGGAATGACCTTATAACATGATATAAAGCTAAAAAAAGTTAAAGTAAAGTAAAATAACCCCCCCCCCCCAAAAAAAAAAAAAGATTAGTCCTTTCATTATAACACAGTTTTAATTATCTTTAAAGGCAGCTAAACCCAAATCAAGTGGTACTTTGGTGTATATGTTTGTTGCTTCAGTGTTAGTCATGGAAGAGCTAACACAGTTGCTGAAAATAGCTAAAAATGAAACCGCAGTGGTGGTTAAAAGGCTTTTTGCCTGTGTGCAAAGTGACTTTGTGTGTGTTGGAAGGAGAGACGGTCACAGCAGAAGATCGTGTTACTGCCACGGCCATGTCATGGCTCCACTCCAGTGCTCTTTTCCTCATCTTTCACCAGAAACCTCGGCGAGATTATCTATGTTATTGCTTTGTAATTCTGACTGACATCGGAAAATGTTAGACACTCTTTGCCTGTCTGCTGTCCTCCGCTGAAGAGTTAAAGCAGTGGAGCTGTATTAACATAAAAAAACTCAAATATTCTTCAAGTGGATGCAGGGATTTTATTTTAGTGGTTGGCTATGGTGCACTGGCCCACGTGAAACGAGAAATGTGATTTCAGGTGCTCGTGGCTGCCAGTTTATTTCTTCACTGTGAGAACAGATCAGCGGCGCTCAGTCTGACTCTTTGGCTGTTTGACGCATTAAAACATAATCACCATGGGTATGTGATGCTTGGACGACAACGCTGGACCACAGGTGTCATAACTCAGGGCGGTGAACAATTGCTTTAATAACTGAAGGGATCTAAGCAGCAAAAGTTGAATTATTATGTCAGAGCTTTCATAATATCACCCAGCGCTGTTATTCTTTTTGAATGTTGTTTCATTTTCTTCTTCTTTTCTTTCTGCTCTCTTCAAAGTGACATTTGTTTAAAAAAAGGAACTCACATCATAAGGGGAGATTCACCATGGAAAAATAGTTCTTTCACAACCAAATAAATCAGCTAAGGTGTTTATATAATTATTAATAAATGTATTTATGTTTAATTATTGGGGGGGGGGGGTATTACCACACAGCTTCTTCAGAAAGAAAAGGCTCTTGTGAAAAGCCTTCACCCTGCTTTCCTCGTCTGTTTCTCCCAGGGGTGTGCACAAGTTGAAGGGTCACCCTCTGTGTGTTTAACTGCCCTGGTCTGGAAACCTGGCCCTGCCTGACTGCTGTCTTTGTCTTAGTCTCTGCAGAGCTACTGGACATTGTTTTTCACTCCGCTGCTGCTCCAGCCTCTGCTACCATACAGGGTTAGCTCTCACTTACGAGCTTCCGTCACTTCAAATACTCACCTTATATAAGCAAAAATCAAACTTAAAGGAAGGACTAGCATACCACATCTGCATAGCCAATTTTTCCTCTTATTCGATAAGCGGTTTTGGAAGTTTAAAGGGGCTATATCATGTAAAATCAACTTTTTTGAGCTTTATATCATGTTATAACGTTATCCTCTCATCAAAAACATGCCAAGAGTCTTGCTTTGATTCGTTCATGCATGTTTGAGAAATCCTATAGTGTCCTGAGGCAGCCAGGCAGGGGAGCAAAAATGACCAGTTGGGACTAGAACCGTCTTTTGGGACCAGCTCCTCTTCTGGGCTGTGTCTCTGAACTGTAGAGATGTGACGTTCGCGAACGATCCGAATCTTTTGAAGGGCTCTTTTCAACGAACGACAGGAGCCGAATGGCGGGCAGTAACAAGCCATTTGTAGTTTTATTTTGTTTATTCCTCATATAATCTTTATTTTTTTCATATTTAAATCRCTCCCGCTTTGCCTTTTCATGGAAAACAGGCGGAGTTGTGGAGTACAGAAGCTCACGATGAAAGAGGGAGGGGGGTTTCCGCTTAACAAACACATGGTTCCACCCACGTGATGGGGTTACGTCATTACATACGGCTTCTTGATGACGTATTCCTACGTGATGACGTATACGTTCAAAATCTCTTTTGAACTGCTCTATGAAATAAATGGCTCTGCAAGAACTGGATTCCTTCAAAGAGCCATTTATCCCATCTCTACGAACTGAGCTTCCTCATCACAGAGGACACACACCCACCCGTGCTGAAATGGGTGGAACAAAGGCGAAAGGTTGTTCTTAAAAAGACAGAGGCCAATTTCAAGGCGTTTAGAAACAGATATGATGAGAAGTCAAATTTATTTTCTATTTAAACATATAAACAGCATTTTAATAACAACCGAAGGTGACATAGTTACTTTATTATGGTATAGAATTTAAATATATGCCCGAGAAACACATAATATTGCCCCTTTAAGAAAAGTTCATGGTTAAAGTGTATTTTAACTTCAGTAACTAAATATTAGTTATATTTACCAAAATTATGACTGCTGAAATTAAAAATTCAGATTGGTAGCTTTAAATAGAGACTAAGCTTGTGAATGTACGCCAAAGAGTTCAAGAGCAGTACTTCATTTAATTGGTTGGGGTTAAGCCCACAGATTAACAGATTAAAATCCATCCAGTGATGTATGATATATTTTGCTAACGGACAAACATGATCGACTCCCAACAGTTAATATCCAGGTTTTAAATAAAATTGCAGTCCAATGTAAAGTGCTCGTAGTACGTGTTGGAGGTAATGATTAGCTACAACCACGCCAYGTATTCACTCAACATTTATAATATTGAGTTGTGGTCATTTTGGTGTTTTCCTCTGCCAAAAGATCTTAGAAGGCATTTTAAATCTGCCCAGTGGTTAATGAGATATTTTACCAACAGACATGAGTAAAAACATTATCAGCCAACTTTGCCTTTCAGTGGCTGGTGATAAATAATCCTGTTTAGGTTTTACAATATGGACATGTACTCCTCTAAGTTGTTGGGAGTATGAGTCGCCCGCTTTGTTGTTATTTCACCAGTTAACTGATGTTAAACACAGATCTCACAGCCTGACAGTAATGTTCACCGAGGCAGTGTTTWTGGGTCAGAGGTGTATGAATAATTGTGAGCCCATGGCGGCCAGCTGTGGCTTTGGACTGAGCCCAGAACCTGAGCTATTAAGTCTGTCTGTCAAGTCGCTGACGGGGGGTTTATATGAAACGGTATCTACTTTCAAACATCCAGGCCCTGACCCCCCATGTGGATCTGATGCTGGACCAGAGCAAGTCCTGATAGAAAGTTGAGAGGTCTGTCTTGATTCTGTGCAGGTATTATGGATTTGGGGGAGTTTACTCTGTCTTGTTTCACATTTGAGGGACACTTGAGGATTTTGGAGAGTGACAGATGATGTGGAGTAATCTCTGTATACACTCTGCAGGTTCAGCTGGAGTTAATTCATTTAGATTTAATGTGGATGTGACGGGAATCATCTGGTGTCCTCATCAGTGTCTGCTCGGCTCCCTGCTGCCTCTCAGATTTATGTGACTTGCTGCCCACAGGAAGCACAGCCAATTGTTGGTCTGATTTATTCTCTGGACGTCTCTTCTTCTGCTCGGCTGCGCTGGCAGCTCCTTCGCGACGTGATGGATAAAGTATAGATTTGTTTTTTAAAGAAGACCGTTTCAAATCACGCTTTAAGGAGTTGTGTTGAAAGCAGTGATAGACATGTGTTTACCCCTCTGGCATATTTTAAGCTGTGATTTAACCATTGTAATCTGAGGCTGTTATTAGAGTTCTACCTGAGCTGATGCGGCAACTTCTGCTAATGTCATCAGAAAGTTAATATTCAGCAGAATACAACATCTTATAGAAGCTCTGAGGTTCAGATTACAACACAAAACAGAAAAACCCATGACTTCATTTGAAAACAAAATCAATACTCCAGAAAATACAACAATTCTGACCCGTCATTATCATTTCCTCTTTTCTTTTTGTTCTGTTCTACTTCTACTCTTATAACCTCAAATTTGGATATTTTGACCAGATTATTTGTTTGAAATCAAGTCATCTTCGACCTGAAGGTCACACTATAACATTTTAGACAATTTATGGCGACTTATGATTGTTTTGTTGTGAATAAATTACTCACACAGGTTATATATTCACTCTAATCCTTAGCATTACAGTATGTATACATCCAAATGAGGCCAACAGTAGATTTCTTTAATTCTATCTTCAACGTAGACATTTTCAGTGTTGGACAAAATTATCATAAGTTGCCTTGAGTAACATTTTTTAAGTTCACCGAACATTTTTCGTTTTTGCCACGCTGCACTCACTCACATCAACAAATACAGTGCAGCTGTGAGAAGGCTAGATGATTAAAGTATCTTCAACTAAAAATGCTACAAAACATGCTGACATGACACCAGAGAACATGTTTGATAAAAACAAAGGTTTTAGACGTGCTGCAGGGTCATGTAGAAGTCTCACATGGGTGCTCTTGATGCTCAAAGTTTAAAAAGGGGAATGTACTCATAAAAAATACAAGTAATATTTATTAAATGTCTTCCTAGATTTAAAAAAAACACAAGGCTTTTTACACAGTAGAAGGAAGACTGAAAGCTAAGAAATGAAAACAATAAGATAAGAAACCACAAAGAGCAGATCTTCAGCTGTTTTTGAGACCACAGAAGAACGATGGAAAGGCAGAGAGTAGAGCCTTGGGGCTACAACTGCAAAGCAAGTAATTAACAGTAGAAAAGAATCAGAAGCACTTTATGGAGTTAATGAAAAATAATATTATTACTTTTTTACATGGGGTGGCAGCAAAAACTCCTGTAATGTGTTTCACTAATGAATAGATCCTCCAAACCAGTGGTTCATACATAAAAATCATCAAAACAAGTCCATTTGAATAATCAAAACTCTGTAAAACTCAGTTCTTTTTCCCCCTTTCCAAATAATAATTTTATAACTATTTGCTAYATTATTTTATTATTTTATTAAGTAGATACAGGTTGAGCATGGCTTTGGGAGAGATGGGGAGTAATGTGGGATGGGGTCACAGCTTGGTGTAGGTTAACCCCCTGCTCAAAAACACATTCCTTCACCAATAAGAGAGCTTCCTGTAGAAAAAAATATATAACATTTAAATTCTAATTAAACAAGACAAAATTTAATTAATGATAAAAACATCTTATAAAACGCAACAAAAACAGAAAACAATCATTACAAGCACCCTGAAGTTTCAAAAAAGCTTTTTTTATTTTCTTTACCCTGAAAACATTAAATGTCTGGAGAACCTGGACCGTTTGATCATTCTCCTGATAAAAATCAGCAGCTGAAGTTTGCTGTTTGAAATGGACATGCTCACATTTTTGTGTTTACTTAACATTTAAGGAACTTTAGTTTGTCTGTTTGTGTTGAGATAAGCTTAAACAATAAAAGCCTCAGTGGTGTTAAATGTCTCCTCGAAGTCGTATTGTTGTGCACGCAGCCGCTGCTGCTAACATGCAGCCACCCATTGTTTATGTGCATGTGCTATTTCTAGACTGGAATAGTCTTAGAAAACTGTGTTGTGAAGAAGGTGGGCTTTGTGTAGAGCWACGAGCATGAGGGAGATGTGTGTGTGTTTTGAGAGCAGGCATGTTTTTTTTCTTGTTGAAGAGGAAAAGCAGCCTGCTGCTCACAGTGACTCCACTGTGTTTGAAGAGTTGCCCTCAGCGCTGCACGGTCGCTCAGTCGCTGCATCTAAAAGCAGGGGTGGTGAAGAAACATGCCTACAGGCGTCCACTCATGCACATGGATGCAAAGACTCACACACACACGGAGCGAGTCTTGGAGAGAGCCTTGGTGCTGAACAATGACATGCAACTGCCCAGGATGTCTACGTCACTTCCCGTGTTTGTGTGAAGTTATTTGCTGTTGCTGTGGAGACCAAATGTAATATTGAAAAATCCCCTCTGTGTGCAGAGAAAAGTCAGTCCATCAGGGAGAGCCAGGCCTCGTCCCCGACTCTGGCTGCCGCTGCCAGACTGTCGGCGATGATCCACGGGAAAGACCAAGTGTACGCCAACGCCATGCTGGTCGATCAGGTAAGTCAGGATCAGCTTTTAATTCTCATAAAGTTAAAAATACATATACAATGTACAGCATTATTATAGTTCAAGTAGATGTTTTTTTAGATTATAACATGTAAAATTGTATGAGCGGAGCTGCAGATCTACAGTTCTTCTCATGACTTCCTCACTTTTCTTCTCCAGGTGGACGACTCGGATGTGAAGTATCGCTCTCTGGGGGAAGAAGAGGAGGTCAGTCCTGTCGCTATGTCCTGCTGGGATTCTTTCCCCTCGCCTCCCTTCCACTCAGAGAACTCCTCTCAGAGCCGTTCCCACTYGCCACCGCACCGTGGGCCGAGGGGAAGTCAGGGCCCCGGGCCGGAMAATCACAAGGAGGCAAACCCTGGCGTCTCTCCCCCTTCTCCGTATTTTCCTTCCTCTCCCTCGGCTTCCGCCGCCCRTTTGTTCGAGGGAGCAGAGAGGCGTCAGTCTCAGATGGGTCCTCCACTTTCTCCAGCTGAGAAGCACAGAGGATGCAGCTCGACAGAAGCAAACCGATGTCTAAGGTAAGACCCCGTTTTCTGCTGAATCTTTAACCATCAGTTGAAGGGCAAAGACTTTTTAAAAGTATTAAAGGTTGGTAGAAATTAATGGTTGATGTTTTTATAGATCGGGGCTTTAATCTCTGCAAAATTATGCAGCTTTTCATGAACAGGGTGCTGTTAAGTCCTCTTCTTATCTTTTGTTTCCAACTTAAGGTTTGTTAAATTGGCGTTCGTCACATATTTTAGCATTCTGCTCGCGAGGTTCACCTTTATGTCTTTCTGTGTGTAAACAGCCCCAGTCTGGAGTGTGACAGCGAAGACGACGACATTTTGGGACGCTCATATCCCTGTTCAGCAGTAAAGCAAAGGTCCATTCTGCGGTCCAGCTCCGGAGAGGAGAGAGACTCCTTCGATACGTCGCCTGATTTTAATCGCTCACGCTCTGACGTCACACAGAAATGCAGCCAGGTAAAAACTGGCTTGATGCAAATGTTTGAAGAAAATGAGTAATATTCAAACATTAAAATCAAACGTGTGAAAGGAGATGATTTCAGTACTTTCAGTATTTCGATGAATATTTTAAGGGGCAATATTATGTGTTTCTCAGGCATACATTTAAATACTATACATAGTAAAGTATCTACAGTNCGCTGCAGGATTTCTCAAACATGCATGAATGAGTCAGAGCAAGGCTTTGGGCGTGTTTTTTTTATGAGAGTATAACATTATAACATGATATAAAACTCAAAAAAATTGATTTTACATGATATTGCCCCTTTAAATCCAAGATTTCATACAATAGGTTGAACTCCATTGCACAAAACAAATCCTCCTTCAGACACAGCTTCCCTTGCAGACAGTCATTAGTAGATAAGCTCACATTGTCAACAGTTCAATAACGTGGACAAAAGGTCAGAGATGGGTCTGTTTGTCCTGCAGAGTTTTGCTTATCTCCTAGTGTCTCTCTTCTCTTACTGAACTTGTGAACTTCTTTGTTTTTTTTTCTGGTGCATTTTTATTTATTAATTTTTTCTTCAGAATTTAGAGGATGCAGAAGTCCGTCTGCGCTCCTACTCCTACTCCTCCCCTAAAGCGAAGCCTTCACGGCCACTGCTAAACAGAGACGCAGCTGTCACCGACCTGGAGGAAGGTGGGTAAACTTTAAACTCTCTGTTCTCAAAAAACAAAAACATATTCAACGAGGAAAGACCAAACAAGTGGCTCTGCATCACCTGAGGTTCAATAAGGGTACACACAACCCACTCAGGGAGGCGAATGCATGCAGCATTAAGTTCATGCTTTATTCTGTGTAGATGGCCGTTTCAGCAGCAGTGGTCGGTCTCTACTTCAGGCTTTATCTCTCTCTAAATCCCTATCTCGCCTCAACCATGTTAGTAAGTACAAGAACGGTGTCGAACAAACTGCAGGTTGATTGTCTGGTGAAAACTTTTCCRTGGGTCTTTCAGCTCTTTCCTTGGGATGGACATGTACAAATCCAGAGCTGCATGATTAAAAGGCAAACCTAATATATCTGAGCCTTTTCCTGTCCGCTATAATAAACATATTTGTTCAAGATTTAAAATTAAACTTTGTGATACAGAGAATTCTTCTGCCCATTTTTTGTTACAGAGTCAATTTTGCACAGTTTCCCATCGTTGCCCTAATTGTGCAGCTCTGCATCTGTGGGGAGATTTCATTCTTTGTGGTCAGGACGAGACCACTGTCTCACTATGAAAAAAAAAGTCTTTTCACTTGTCCGGTAATCAAAAGCAGACCTTTTCCCAAACTTGAATATTCTTTCCCTTGAATATTAAAATAATAGTTTTCCCAAAAGTAATTTATAAAAATGCCATATAAGGACTGACAAGTAAAGAACTGGGGGTTTGGAAAATTGTTCAGCTCCTGTGGATCATCTGAGGGGAAAAATTACTTCWGATTTGAGGGTTTTGTTCTGCTTCTATTTGGTCACGTTCTGTTTTCCTCTGTGTTGGTATTTTTTTCTATCTTCTCTGTCATCTGTTTTGCTTCGGGGAAAGGTTGTGTTTTTTCTTTTGCTCTGTTGAGGTTTGCGGGATCCATACTCTTTGTGTGATTCATGTATTTATCTCTAACTGAATTTGAATGGAAGCGAGGTCGATGTTTTCTAATTCTGTCAGCTGATCTCCCCTGATTCGTGAAGTAACCCAGCTTGTTTTGTTTTTTTCACACTTCTTCTCCCCCACAGAGCAGAGAGCGTTCAACCTGACCGAAACCCCGAGAGAAAAAAGGTAAAACTAGTCATTTCATGAGCTCACGTGAGGTCTGCTTAGCTGGTCTCCCTCAGATGTTCCTCCCTTTTTTAGGCATCAGTGTTGAGCGGCAGAACAGAGATTGGCTCAGATGGAGYCTGCGTGTGTGTACACATGTGGGGGGTTGTGTGTTTGTGCCTCTCTGGTTTTAAAGTGGCCAGGGTCTTAGCGTGCAGGATATGACATGCTTCCTGTTGCGAGGCAGGGGCAAGACTATTCTCTGATTGCAACCTCAAAATAACCCAGAGTAAACAGCAAAAACTTTGGGCTTTCTTGGATGTCAGACTTTAGAAATGTCTTTCTGTTTTGYAGACCACATCAAGGATCCTGAAATGTAGTGATCAACATATTGTAGTTTTTATCCKGAGTGTAGATCCTAACAGTTGTTCTGAATTAACATTTATCATGTAACACGATTTGCTCATTCGTTCATGCTCATTTTACAGTCAATTTCATCCCACTGCATCATAAATTCATCATGTATTAAAATGTCTGTGACATTCATAGTCTTCAAATATAAAAAGTAAAAACAAAAAACATCTTTATATTTAAGAAAGTTGAAATAATACACACGATTTAACCCATTATGTCTCATAACTGGCATATTTTCTTTTGAACTTGGCTCAGCCAAAGTGAAACAGGAAGTGACATCAAAGGGGAACTCTTTAACAAAAAAAACTCTCTGGTCTTTGTTTATTGAAACAATATTATTTGAACTCTGACTCTTCTTCATCTCTGATAGTGATTCAAAATAATCTTAAGAAACATCAGATTCTTCTCTACAGTCTGGGTTGTTGGTCATTTTAGCAACGCTCTGTTYACATGYAGATATTCCCYTTTGACATCACTTCCTGTTACTTCACAGGCAAATATCTCAACAACTGTTCRTCTCAGCGACATGAAATTTCTTTTGCAATATTTTACCAGTGTCCTCTTTCTATAAAAACRTTCATATGTATAACAAAAAAWTTGATGTCACAGGCACTTTATTATTTTTCTTGCTAATAACCATGCTCTGCTAAAAGAGAGAACACTGTAGGCAGTTCAGCTATAACGTTACATCTTTCTGTTGTTGCATTACAAATGAATAGAATCACAACACTCACCAATTAGTTTGTTCTCTGAATAAATATTTAATAATAACAAGACATCAATATGCCTCAAGTGTTTGCTAAAGTACTTTTAGGTCAATGATTATTTAAACACTGACCCAAGTAATTAATCCTAGAAGTAGTTTCTAAATCGTCGCTAGCCGTTTTTTTTTTTTCTTTCATTTTGAAAGGCAGGGACACGACGACCTGTCTGAGGTGTTTTATATCCATGCAGGGTTCTGGGTTTCCGTAAGYGGGCCCAGTCAGCAGAGGAGGAGAGTACCGCGTCGCTCCAACACCTCACCCTCACAGAGTTCCTCAAAGAGTATGTCTTCAAAATAAAAAATAAAAAAACAATCAAAAAAGGCCTCACAGACATGCATGTGTGGCTTAACTCATCCTAACCCTGAAACCATCCTCCAGCTTGTCCTTTAACCAGACGCATTCTTTGCATTTGTATTTGGTGATGCAGGAATGTGCAGTAGCTGATTATAAAAGCACTTTTCTGTTAGATTTAAATATAGCTTTAGTGAGACTGTTGCATGTTTCTGTTCTTTCTTCTGTCAGTGTTTCCTTTAACCTAGAAGCTTTTTGTAACCGACTTTAGCTGCTGTAAATATAGATGACAMGATATTAATTGTGTTTTGCCAAGGTTATACTATAAATAGCAACTACTAGAGTCCATAGTGAGTCCCAAGCATGCCAAGCATGTTATTAAGAGTAATAATCTCTAGAGCAGGGGTCCTGGAAGACTGTCTGAACATTCCTTCATTCCAGCATGACACCACTGTTCCTGATTAGTGGACTCTTTCCAGTCTAATAAAACACTAAAACAAGGACTCATTTTGTAGACAAAGTGTTACATGCTGAATTCACATGCTGATTTCTGGCCTGCGTGATGTGAAAATGACTTGTTTCCTACAAACACAAATCCAGGATTGAAGACGAGGAATGGGACAGATACATAATCCCATCGAAGGTTGAGTCGGAGAAGTACAAAGTGAGCCGGACCTTCAGCTTCCTGAAGAGCAGGATGTCCAGCACCCGCAGCAAAACCAAGGTGAGCCAGCGCGGCAGACTTTGTTTCAGTGAAAACAGAACTCCAGCCGGCTGAGATTTCCCCCAACATGTGTTTGAAACGTGACTGAGAGCCCCTGAAGTTGACCTTTCTAGTTAAAAAAATAAATAAACCAGAGCTGGAAGGATCACTGAAGTAAAAGTTTTACCAGCTCTCAGAAAGGACAGGTCAGAATTCCTCTGCTGGGGGTGCTATTGTCTGATTGGTGTGCCTTTATTTGGCAAAGTAGGAACATTTCCTCTCTTCAGGACGAAGCAACAGGACGCAGAGAAAAGATTCTCTTATGTAACATGCACCCCCTCCCCTCCTCCTAAAAAGACAAAAAAAATCAGACCACATTATATAGTAATCCTATATTCTTAGGAACATGTGTATATGTGTGTGAAAGTGTGCTTCTTTGTACTCAAACAGCAACAAAACAAACACACTCCTCAACTTCCTTGCCAAGTTTGAGAAGAAAATAAATATCGCTCTATCGCACACATCCAGAAGAGATCCTCTAATGCCCCCCGAGGATAAAGCACTGCAGCAGCAGCTGTCCCCTGTGAACACTAACAAAAGAAACAAAAAAATACAACTCGTAGACCCCTTTAGCTCTACTAGCTTCACTCTAACAGGTGTTTTGGAGCTGCTAAGTGCTATAACTTCAGTGGTTTACATAATGCTGCTTTAACAGCAAATGTATTTTTTTCTTTCAGGTGAAAGGCAAAGAAGTGAAGGAGGGAAAGTCGGGAACAGCTACCAGGCACCAGTTTGTTCCCGTGTCTCCGTCTGGTTCTTCTCCCTGTGTGGCCTGTGAGAAGTCTGTTTTTGGGAAGGAGCTGTTGCAGTGCTCCAGTAAGCATTAATCTTTCAGGACTGGTGTTGTTTTTAAGTCCTGTAGTGGCTGAAGTGGCTGGAGATCGTTTAAATATCATTGTTTGTTTTATTGTGGTAAAAGATAAAAAGTTGGTTTATTTATTTTTTTTATGAGGTGTATGTGGTTTAGTAATTCTGTTTATTATCATATAACTTGTGAAATTAACAGGAATATATTCTGTCCTCGTCTGCAGACTGTTTCCTGAATGTCCATAAAAGCTGCAGAGAGTCTGTTGCTGCCTGCGGAAAGGTAATATTATCTCATTTGATGTCAGCTTTAAGAAGAAAAAAATACAAAAAAAAAACATATCACCATACTCATTAAAAACCAGGCATTTTTGTAAAACTAAGTGAATGAAATTCCATTACATTGGCGTTTATTATTGATATTATTACGGAGAAAAAGTCAGAGTTAGAAGGGAATTTCAGTTGTGAGGGGCAAAACCTGAGCCCTCATGGTGATCCGATGGACTCGTAGAGCAGTAAGCTGGATGGAAGATGATCAAAGAGCACAGGCTGGGTGTGGTACTGTTCAAAAGATTGAAAATTTACTGAGGAGCGAGATTATGCATGGCCTCAAAAAAACGTTAACAAAAGGACGGTAATTATGTGATTTTTTTWAAAATATTTGTCTGAATTTGATTTGTATTTACACAAGGAGGGAAAGATTCTAAACAAAAAGGGCACTAGAATAAAGCCCTGGGGAACTCCAGAAGTGACTGGAAGAAGTTAAAACTTAGGGGATTAAATTTGAATAAACTGAGCAGAGTCAGAGAGAAATAGGATTTAAATCAATCCAAGTTTGTGTTCTTCTTTTTAGGCTGCAACGAGAAAGTCACTCTTCTCCAATAATCCTTTTTCCGACTGATTTTAGTTTCACACAAATGAGTTAGAAACAAATTTTAAAAATGAGAGAAAATTTAAAAAAAAACGTTTCCCTTCTGTGATGGTGGAAGAACTAATTTCAACTAAAACCAGCCAATTTTAAAAGAAAACTATCACAACATTTATCTGAGTTAAATCTTAAGAAAATGAGGGTCATGTAGCAAAACAGCTATTGTAAACACACAAGATGTTCCATCAAGGAATGATTAGAGACGGATTAAATTCATGTTTTGGAAAGTTAAAATCAGATCCTTGACTTCGATCCAATCGAAATGTTGTGAAAGGATCTGAAGTTTGAGGTTTTTGCCTGAACAGAGGAGTACTATGAAATACAGAGAGATGGGATTTACTCTACTTTTGCCACTCGTGAATTTAAGAATATTTGCTCATTCTACAAAAATAGGACTAAATATGATGTTTTTGTCTAGTTTGGTTATGTTTGTTCTTTTTCCCCCCTTTGAGACAGAACTATAAAAGTGTTTACGTGTGTGTGCATCTCAGAATTTCCTGCATAATTTTACAGACAAGCGGAACACAACATTTCAAGGACAAAGTATTTTTCCGCCAATAAAAGGCCCCTTGTTTCACAGTCAATCAATGGCATTGTAAATATTACACATCAAAGTCAGCAATTCGTCACAGTAAGCACTTGTGAGCCTGAGCAAACAGACTGTGCCCTTTTGCCCAGGCATTTTCTAAACAAACCAGTGACACACATGGAAGAGCCATGTGCTCTTACTGAAAAACAAAACTCCGCAGCTTTGTTTTACCTGCGGAGCTAGCAGTTTTGAAAATGGAAATATATCAGGCTGAGGGGAAGTTAGTTCTGCGAGGTGAGATTTAACACCTACTTTATAGGATACAAACATTTAAGTAAAACACTTGAAGTTATTTGTGCAGCACCTTTTTGTGCTCAGACACGCAGGGATTTACAGCTGTTGATGTTAATATGATTATGTTTGTCCTGCAGAAACCGCAGGAGCGGAATGCAGTTCTGATGAAAAGCAAGACTATGTCC
>NW_013952486.1:1557911-1568886 GCF_001266775.1 Austrofundulus limnaeus | reverse complement strand
CCTCCAACCAACCACTAACATTGTAAACAGTGTTCTCCTTTAGTTTTTGATTCATTGAGTTTTCACCTGTCCTCCCTCATCCTGTCGTTCAGTAAGCCGCTGCTCTTCATCCCCCGTGTTTCCCTGTTAAATTTTAACCCATCTCAGTGAAGAATCAGGCCTGGATTGTTATTAAGTGCATGTTTTTGCACAAATACGGGAGTTTAAACCTTACCTTAAAGTGACATCATTTTGTGTCATACGTGATCAAAGTGTTTTGTGTTTATTTTTGCAGTGGAAAAACCTCCACGGTGAGAATGATTCATCTTCCTGTTGCTCTTTCCTTTTAGACTCTGTGAAAGAAAACTCTTCATCATCTTCATCCTCTTCAGTTTCAACAGTGACCAGAGAAGGGAAAAGAGAAACAGTCACTCTTTTTTCTAAAAGCCAGTCTATCTCTATAGACAGCAGGTACAGAAATTTATTTATTGTTTTATAAACTCAGAATAGTTAAACTTTTCCTGCATTTTTTACCTTTTGCTCCGGTTCTGCTTTTTGCAACATCTTTATGTTAGTTTTAGCTATTTTTATAATAAACTTTGTTTATTGTATGTAAATCTTTAAACCAGCTTGTCTGGAGGTGTTATACAACCCCTGGCAAAAAGTATGGAATCACCAGTCTTGGATGAGCACTCAGACATTTCATTCTGCAAAACAAACTCAGATCAAAAAAATGATACAATAATAAGGTCATTCCAAAGTGCAACTTGTTGGCTTTCAGGAACACTCCAAGAAATGAAGAGAAAACACTGTGTAAGTCAGTGAATCGTACTTTTATTGACCAAGCACAGGGAAACAAATATGGAATCACTCAATTCTGAGGAAAAAAGTATGGAATCACTCAATTCTGAGGAAAAAAGTATGGAATCACTCAATTCTGAGGAAAAAAGTATGGAATCACAAAAAACAGATAAACAAAAGACCATTCAAAATACATCACTAGTATTTAGTTGCACCACCTTTGGSTTTTATAAYRGMTTGCAGTCTCTGAGGTATGGACTTGATGAGTGACAAACAGTATTCTTCATCAATTTGGTGCCAACTCTCTTTGATAGCAGTTCAGCTTTGCAGGTCGGAGCCTTCTTGTGGACCATTTTTTTCAATTTCCACCACAGGTTTTCAGTTGGGTTGAGATCTGGACTATTTGCAGACCATGACACTGACTGAATGTGTCTTTCTCCAAGGAATGCCTTCACTGTTTTTGCCCTATGGCACGGGTGCATTGTCATCTTGGAAAATTATTTCATCACCTCCAAACATCTGTTCAATTGAAGGGATGAGAAAACTGTCCAAAATGTCAATATAAACTTGTGCATTGATAGAAGAATTAACCACAGTCATCTCCCCAGTGCCTTTGCCTGACATGCAGCYCCATATCATCAAGGACTGTGGAAATTTGGTTGTTTTCTTCAGGCAGTCCTCTTCATAAATCTCACTGGAACGGCACCAAACAAAAGTTCCAGCATCATCACCTTGTCCAATGCAGATTCTTGACTCATCACTGAAGATAACTTTCATCCAGTCATCCACAGTCCATGATAGCCTCTCCTTAGCCCATTGCAGTCTTGTTCTTTTTTGTTCAGGTGTCAATGATGGTTTTCTTTTAGTTTTCCTGTATTGAAATCTCATTTCCTTTAGGTCAGTTCTTACAGTTCGGTCACATACATTGGCTCCAGCTTCCTCCCATTTATGCTTCATGTAGTTGTACTTTTTCTGTTTTCAAGACAAATGGCCTTAAGTTGTTTGTCTTGATGCTTTGATGTCTTTCTTGGTCTACCAGTACGCTTGGCTTTAACAATCATTCCATGCTGTTTGTATTTGGTCCATATCTTGGATACAGCTGACTGTGAACAGCCCACATCTTTAGCAACCATGCATGATGAGTTAGCTTCTTCAAGAAGTTTCACAATCCTCTCTTTTGTTTCAAGAGACATTTCTCTTGTTGGAGCCATGGTTCTTGCCACTCCATTTCTTCCAGCAGCCCTCCAAGGTGTCATGACTGCAGGTGTTTTTAACTGCAGACTAACGAGCAGATCTAATCTGAGGCAGGTGTTCATTTCCCTAAATGGACACCTGCCTCAGATCTGAGGCAGGTGTCCATTTAGGGAAATGAAATTAACTGGTTGTGTCTTTATTTTCTACCTCCAATTTGAGTGATTCCATACTTTTTTCCTCAGAATTGAGTGATTCCATATTTTTTCCCTGTGCTTGGTCAATAAAAGCAACATTCACTGACTTCCACAATGTTTTCTCTTCATTTCTTTGAGTGTTCCTGAAAGCCAACAAGTTGCACTTTGGAATGACCTTATTATTGTATCATGTTTTTGATCTGAGTTTGTTTTACAGAATGAAAAGTCTGAATGAGTGCTCATCCAAGACGGGTGATTCCATTCTTTTTGCCAGGGGTTGTACATGTGAGCGAGGCTGCAGTTCAGACATGTTGTCAGTTGTTAACGCTGCTTCCCTGCAGAGGGTTGAGTGAACCAGCAGGGGTGGACGGTGACTTCAGCATGACGGCTTGTACCAACAGCTCACCGTGTGAAGAGGGAACACCTGTGGCAACAACCCCCCCATCTGTYGACCTGCCCATCAGCACAAAGGGTTGGGATAAAACGCATTTCAGGGCTCATCAAACAAGTGGTTCAGAGAGGAAGCCGTTCTCACTCTTGTTTTGCCTACAGACCCTGTTGACGCTCTCCTGCTGAGTGACCTGTCAGCTGACCTGCTGGGACTCGAGGCCGAGTCGTGGAGCCTCGCAGTCAGTCCAGAGTTTTGCAGACAACACGAYAGGCGCACTGTCAAACGACAGAATGTTATCTATGGTGAGACTTTGGATTATAATTAGATTGGATTAAACTGGACTCTGTGCTTCAGGATATGAAAGTGATCTGTTTACCTTTCCTGTTTTGTCCTGAGGGGACTTTAGTTGTGACATGTTGCTGTATAAATAATTTTGATTAATCTTTGTTTATGCTGTTATCTCACCCAGCAACTGAAAGCACTACTTGTTATACACTTCTGATGGTTGAGCCAAAGCTAATTGGCTAATCAGATAACACAAATACACCATAAGTTATTGCTGATTGTGTCTGAAGGATGTTCTAAACTTAGCTGTGATACGTTGCTCCTTGGTTTAAAGGGGTAATATTGTGTGATTCTCAGGCATACATTTAAAAACTATACCATAATAAAGTATCTATGCCACCTTTAGCTGTTATTAAAATGCTGTTTTTATGTTTAAATAGAAAATAAACTAATCTTCTCATCACTTCCTCTTCTAAATGCCTCAAAATTGGTCTCTGTCTCTTTAAGAACCACCTTCCGCTTCTGTCCCGCCCATTTCAGCGCAGGGGGTTTGCACGTGCGCTATGATGCAGTTTACTTGGCATCTGAAAATACATTTCCTCAAAGGTATTTTTAATCTGAAAATAGCTTCACTGAGCGAAAAGTAGTGTTAGGAGCTCAGCAGACNACATGTTTTTATGAGAGTATAACATTATAACATGATATAAAACTCAAAAAAGTTGATTTTACCTGATATTGCCCCTTTAAGGATATTGAAAACAGCTTCATTCATTTTCAGCAAGAACAAAAATGTCAGCTAAAAGCTTAATCTCTTAAAAACTATAAATTGCTAAAATCCCAAATGTCAAAGCCAGAATGATCTGAAGCAGCTGAAAGTTTTAAAACATAAATTGCTGAAATAGCACAAAAATTGAGGACTGTGAAACATGCATGTTTAGTAGAAAAAAATCATCTCAATTGTGTGATTGCTTCATAGCAGAACTTTACACTGCTGAGGTTCTGTCATTATATCTCAACTAAGCTTATAAACAGAAACATTTCACCACCTTCTCTCTTTCTGCCTYCCACTGCAGAACTAATGCAGACAGAGCTGCACCACATCGAGACGATGACGATCATGTCGGAGGTGTTCAGGAGGGGCATGTTGGAGGAGCTGCAGCTGGACTGGGACTGCGTGGCTCGGATCTTCCCGTCCTTGGACCCTCTGCTGCTCCTACACAAGAACTTCTTCAGAGCGCTGCAGGACCGCCGGCAGGCTGCCACCCGATCCGACGACTCACAAAATTACCTCATTCAACAGATAGGAGATGTACTTCTTCAGCAGGTCGGCGGTGATGGATTAATACATCCGTAATTCGCAGATCGGTATCTACACTCATTTTTTATTCTTATCGTTCAGTTTTCCGACGAAAACGCTGAGAGGATGAAGCAGGCGTACGGCAAGTTTTGCAGTCACCACATCGAGGCTGTTAACGTCTTCAAAGAGCTGCAGCAGCAGAACAAGAAATTCCAAACCTTTGTCAGAGTAAGCTCTAATCCTCAGATGTTTATCGGATTTATCCAGTAAAATGTTTGGACTGAACAAGTAATGTTCTCCTTTGGACATATATTCACAGCAACAGAGCAACAACTCTCTGGTCAAAAGAAAAGAAGTGCCAGAATGTATCCTGCTGGTAACGCAGCGCATCACAAAGTATCCTTTACTGCTGGAGAGGATAATACAGTACACTCAGGGTAACTCGGCTTCTCTGTGCATTAAGAAAAAACATAATTTTAAAAAAAGTTGGGATAATTTAAAACAATTTACAAGTTATAAAACCATAATTTATTATACAAAAGTGTAATAACTGTTAAATATGGTTTGCATGATGATAAAAGAAAACTGATAGCATTCAATAGCATTGAATAAACCATAGATTTTTAAAAATAAAAAATAAGTAGGTCCTCTGGATGGGTTCTTCTTTAGTGAAACATTTCGTCTCTCCTACAAGAGACTTCTTCAGTCTGATGAGTTTCAGGTGAACTCAGCCTTATAAGCACTGCCTCCACATGGACAAACAGGTTAGTCACATGCAAAAGAGGGCCATCACCTAACAATAGGCTTGATTAGCTCTATTTAGTCACATGCAAAAGAGGGCCATCGCCTAACAATAGGCTTGATTAGTTCTGTTGTTCATAGAGGGTCATGTGTCCCGTCACCTGACTTAATGGTTTGGATGCTTCGGCTGTGGTTATTTGGTGTTTTGTTATGTGTATGTAGTGAATGCAGGCGGGGTTCAACGTCCCCTAGTTTTTGTTTTTTCCCTCTTTGTGTTGGTATCGTTGGGGCCCTGATTCACATCTTTTGCTCACAGGGGGCGGAGTCATACTTGCAATGACANGTGTTGGTATCGTTGGGGCCCTGATTCACATCTTTTGCTCACAGGGGGCGGAGTCATACTTGCAATGACAGCATTGTAGGAGGAGGACAACTGGACACGAAGGCCTCCACCTCTGTTTAATGGTGGACGGTTTTTCTTCACAAAGATGGCTTCCTTTACTCCTCTCTCAAACCAACATTCCTCTCTATCAAGGATGAGGATATCTTCATCCCTGAAAGAGTGACTGCTGGCCTGTAGATGAGTGTAAACTGCAGAGTCCTGACCCGACGAAGTAGCTCATCTGTGCTGGCTCATTCTTTTGAACAGTGGCTGTTTTGTTTCCCCAATGTATAACTGATCACAGTCCTGCTGGCACTTAACAGCATATACTATTTTACTCTGTTTTTGCCGGGGAACTGGATCTTTGGGGTGAACTAATCTTTGTCGTAACGTGTTTTGGGGTTTGAAAGCCACTGGGACGTCATGTTTGGAGAATAAATATCTCAGTTTCTCTGAAACTCACGCCACATATGGAATGACGACTGGTTTGGGTCTGGGTTTAGGGTCTTCATTTTCGCCTGGTTGTTGGCTGGAATCCTGTTTGGGTTTCTTGTCTGCTTTCAGAAAAGTCCAGTCTCTTGGAGGAGAGACAAAACGTTTCACTAAAGAAGAACCCATCCAGAGGACCTACTTGTTTTTACTTTTTGGTTTTTTCTACCTGGATTACTGAGATGCATCAGGACATAGATCTTTATTTTGACAGCAGCTGAACTGAGACGTTGTGTTGCTTCATGGGTTTGTTTGTTACTTTCCTCTGCAGAAGGAAGCCCGGAACACTCTGACTTGTCAAGCGCTTTGGCTCAGATCCGTTCCATCATCGCAGCCGTGGACCTGACTGTCAGCCAATATGAGCGATCTCAGGAGCTGCAGGAAGTGCTCGCCAGGCTGGAAACGAAGAGCTTCGCCAAGCTCAAGAACGACAAGGTGTTCCGCAAGCAGGAGCTGCACAGCAGGCACCGAGTTCTGCAGCACAAGGGTCTCGTCTACTGGAAGACAGCCACGGGACGCCTAAAAGGTGGGATCGAGGTTCCGTCCTCTACAACAGTGGTTCCCAGACTTTTTATCTTTTGACCTACAAAATATCCAATCTTGTGACCCCAAATATTACTGGTCTGAGTACACAAACTTTGTTAATAACCCTAAAAACACAGGCTTTTAAACAATCTGAACAGCTTGTACACAAATATAAGTACTTATTTATACATATTTTTGTGTTTTTGTAATAGTTATAGGGAAAATATTACATCAGCAATTATTTTATTACCCTTTAAATTGATTTCTGGAGATTATCCAAGGTGCTTCGTGACCCATAATTGGGTCCCAAGCCCAACTTTGGRAAMCAAAGTGCAGTGGTTCCCAAACTTTTCAGCTTTTGACCCACAAAATAACAATAGCAGAGACCTGTGCCCACAACTATTTTTGTGTGATAAACATTTGTATCAGGTCAACTAAACATGGACATAGTAACAATATTTTTTATACTACATTTATCCATTTTAAATACACTAACCTCACTCCTTTGTAACAACTAAGGCAAAAAATGGAATTAATTCCGAAAATCTTTTCAGGACCCCACCTTGATGTTTCAGGACCCCACTTTGGGTCCTGACCCCAACTTTGGGAAACACTGCTCTACAAGATTTCATTTTCAATATAAGACCTACGTTTCACGTGTTTGTATTTTGTTTGCAGACACTTTGGCTCTTTTGCTCACCGATGTGCTGGTTTTCCTGCAAGAGAAAGACCAGCGGTTCATATTTGCATCTGTGGTAAGCATCCATCCAAACCCTGCTGTGAAGCTCAATCCTGGCTGTCCCCCTGTAACCTTTCTGTGGGGTGGGTTCTCTCCATCAGGACCAGAAGCCTCCAGTGATCCCCCTGCAGAAGCTTATTGTTCGAGAAGTAGCCAATGAGGAAAGAGGAATGTTTCTTATCTCCGCGTCCTCTGTGGGGCCAGAGATGTATGAAGTTCACACCGCCACCAGAGAGGAAAGGAATGCGTGGATGAGACACATCCGGCAGGCTGTGGAGAGGTCTGTGTGTCCCCACATGTGGTTCACATCCAGCCCGAACTGTTTGTCCAGTTCAGAATCTCTCTCTGTTTACAAGTCAGGTTAATGAGTATTAATGTTTGTGTCACTCATTATCTAACCCGCTGGTACACACGGCAGTTGTCCTGAGGAAGAGGAGGAGGACGAGCGAGCTGCGGAGACGGAGGAAGCCAGGCAAGCTGCAGAACTGAGAGTTCAGGCGATTAACAAGTTCCAGGGTGAGACGATGAAGTTCATACGTGTGTCGAATCATGACACCCAAACAGACCCTCACCTTACAGTTTGTTTGGTTTCAGACACGCTGTTTGGTCAGGACCAGCAAATTTGCCACAGCTTGGAGGAAAAACTACAAATTTATGCTGAGCTGACGGAGTTAACCCTCCATCCACCAGAACCTGTCCCACATCGCCACCTGCTGGTTCGGCCTGCACAGTACATCGACAGTGAGACTCCACGTCAGGCCTCTTCACTGCTGACTGCTGCGCTCAGAGAAGGTTAGACCGCTGCTGTGTTGGCTACATGTTACACAGATTTGTGAAWAACCTACACGAGTATTAACTATGGCAAATATCATGTTCTGGTGAGAAGGACCTAAAAAAAAACACTATTTATGTCCAGTCAGTCACCTAAAATGAGCTTTTCTACCTCAGTCTGACAGAGGGATCATATCGCAGCATAAACTATTGGTTCTCAATTATATTCTGTCATCCCCTCATGAAACTTATATTTGTTTACTCACAAATTGAAATACTATTAAGATCTGATAGTATTTAAATATTTATCAGTTCAAACTACTGTATAACTTTCTGGGACATGATCCCCTGCTAATGATAAGGGAAACACTGCATTATGTTAAAAACAAGTATTATTATTTATTAGGGGTGCAACGATACAGAAAATTCACGATTCTGTTTGGTTCGATACTTTAGTCTCACAGTTTCATATTTTTTTGATACAAAAAAGAGAAATGTCCATGCCCTTTTTATCTTGTAATTTATTTAAATTAATTATGAACATTTATTTAACCTCAAAAGTACAGTTTTTAAATTAAATGTTGCTGAAACAGCAAGTTTCTCAGTGGATCTGCGCTCAAAAATGCAGCCTAGGTGGAGTAGTCGAACACAGATCCACTGATCCTTCAACACAGAGCATCTTCAGAAGACAAGTTGATAAAATAAATTTAAAAAATCTGTATTGTTCGGTTTGTATTGAACCTAAAGCACTGTATTGAATGGTTCAATACAGGTACATGTATTGTTGCACCCCTATTATTTACTTTTTTAATTTTGTTTATTTTGTTGAAATAAATTATTAGTTTAAAAAGTAAAAATGATTAAAAATTTAGTTTTTATTTTATTWTWTTTTTTTTTACTTCAAGATACACGAGGTTCTTGATTTCTGTGGTGCTCCTTTAAGGCCAATGAATTCACAAAAACAAAGAAACAAAAAATTCTGTAGATATACATTTTTATTTATTTATTTATTTATTTTAATTCAGTGGCGTCACCCCCGACACCACTGCACTGGTATAAACATCCATCCATCCATCCTTTATCTTTCACCTGCCTCTTCCTTTCAGGGTCACCGAGGTTCACTGGTTTAAACAGACAATGAAAAATATTTGTTACATTTTGTCAAACAGATGTTTCTTAACTAACTGAACATAAAACACACACATTCAGAGTTCTTTTATTTTCCAACATGAACAGAGAAGGTTCTTCCTGTGATGCAGACTCATAACCAGTTGTTACAAAAACCTGTGTTTTCTGCAGCGGAGAACCTGATCAGCATCCTTCAGGCTCGGGACGGCCTTTCTGTCCAAACTCAGAGCTCGCCTGTCCGAGCCCCCGAGTGCTGCAGCTACAACAGCCACGGCAGCAGCATCCAGGAGTCTCCTTCTGAACGTGAGTCGCAGGTTCTTCTTTTGTCCTTTTTTTTATTTTATTCACATCTRTTCATCTTTTTGTTTTATGTTAGTAAATTTCACACGCGCACCTCTGCTTTGCCTGTCTACACAGCGGATTATCTGAGCACGCTCAGCATGAGCTCCGCCTCCCTCGGGTCAGACAGCGAGTTAACCGGGTTGGACAGCGTGTCGTGGACTTCAGCTGTCGAGCTCAAACAAAGAGACACCAAAGGGACACTGTTAAAGGTTCTTTCTCATCTCACACAAGCAGTGTTTGTTTCTGAATAAAAACAGCTTTTTATAATAACACACAGTTGTTTCATTTAGGTGGCAGAAAGTGTCCAAAGTCTGACTCAGATTCTTTATAGTCTGCAGGTGAGAAGAAAACACATCTAAGTTATATTTATAGAACTTTATTCATACACTTCATAAAACAATTAAATAACACAAAAACTGTGTTGAAAATGGAAAAACACAATGATATTTAGATTTCTTGCTGTTTTTAGTTAAAAAAAACAATAATTTGCTGAGATGTAAATTTATGATTTCCATTATAAAATATTTGTTTATTGTTTAACTCTAAAATCAAATATTAAACAAATAAATCTGAATCCTCCTTGTGTTTGCAGGCAGCTGTGACCCTGCAGGACAGCTACTTTGAAGTCCACAAACTTCTTCTCCAAGAAGGAGAAAGGCCTCCACTCCGATGCCTTGCTTCCCTCCAAAGCAGCATGGTTTGTTCAATTGAATCTTTAAATTTATCATTTTTAAAAAGTATCTACCAGTAAGTGATAGTTTTTTTTTTTTTATCATAGTATAAAAATGTTCTTTGTTGTTTCTCAGGACCTGGAGAAACAGAGGAACGCTGACAAGATGAAAGAAGAAAAGAGGAGTTTGGAGAGGGGGAAAGAGGATGTGGACGAGGTGCAGAAACTCCAAAGAAAGCTGAAGCAGGAGCAGCAGCACTGGGAGAAAGAGTGTGTGGCCAAAGACAAACAGCAGGTTGGCCTCGGGCTTTTCGGACGTTTGTTATCACCCGCCACCGAAAGGCCAAAAGCAAAGGAAAACGGTCAGTTTGTCTTGTGCCAACAGGGCGAGCAGGAGAATTTGTTGGAGCAGAGAGAGCAGCGGTGTCTCCTGGAGGCTGAGCGGCTGCGCTGCGACCGCGAGGAGCTGGAGGCCCAGCAGCAGGAGTACCAGCAGAACCTGGATAGGCTGAAGGAGGGCCAGATGAGTGTGGAGAGGGAGAAGGAGAAGATCGAAACCCAACAGAGGCTGCTTCAGAGCTGGAGACACAGCCGCCAGAGCAGCCTGCCCGTCACTTTACCCCTGGATGGATACAAGGTGAAGATGAAAGCTTTTGAACAYGTGTAGGCTGTCGGGCCTAAAACTCCTTAAAACGCCTTGAAAGCAAACTCAAATTCAATTAGGTACTGSTCTTTAACCCTTTGGAGTAAATTCACAAGCTTGGTCTCTATTCAAAGCTATAAATCTGATTTTTTGTTTTTTTTTTGGAAATGTAACCAGGGGTGCCTAAAATTTGTTGCCCCCTCCCACCCCCCAACAAACACACACAGTTTCATCCCCTTGAGTATCCAGTTTCTTTTTTCTTTTTCAATTCCCCTAACTATTTAGGAACAATAGAACCTAATAAATATAAAACAAAACAATGAGCCTCATACAAGAATATGTTCATATTCTTATCCTAAATTTCTCTTACTTTTGTTCGTATGAAGGCTTCGTACCAACATGTC
>NW_013952486.1:1549328-1557846 GCF_001266775.1 Austrofundulus limnaeus | reverse complement strand
TTAAAACTAACATATAGCTAACTAACATAGCTTTCAAATTGTCATTTTAAAACTGCATTGTAAAATTTCTTTTATGGATTTTAGTTTTGGTGCGCCACCCCTTGTTTTTTCATTAGCTACCCCATGGCCCCCCCTGAAATTTTTTCTGCAGGCGCCACTGACTGTAACTATTTAGTTATTTAAGTTAAAATACAATAAAATCCAAATATCCCAGAATATGAAAGGAAGAAGACATTATGAAAAAAAAATGGGCTAAAATATAAGTTCCCAAAAATAAGCACCCGGAGAATCCAGAAGAAAAAATAAAAACGGTGATTTCTGCTGAAYATTCCTCATCGTTTGTGTTTTTGCTGTTTGATTCTCTCAGGTGTGCACTCACAGCCGCTCAGGCAGCCTGGATGCCAACTGTTCAGTGTTCAGGAAGGAGGCGGCCCTGCTGGCCTCGCTGCAGCAGAACCACCTCCACCAGCCCRCGCACTACAACAACCAGCAGCAGCACGCCCTCGCCGCGCACAGGAAGAACCTGGACGGCCCGGCCAGCAGCACCAGCCACGCCGCCAACCCCGGCCTCAGCGCCAGCCTCTACAACAGCCTCAACACCCTGCTGAGTCAGACGCACAGCAGGCAGCCTCCCTACGGTAACAACCACAGCGGTGCCCGACTCCCGCCCGACTCCCTCCACCCGTTCAGCAGCAGGGTCGCCTCAGAGACACAGAGGACCAACAACAGTAAGATCGACMGAGAAAAAACACATTTATCTCTTCTTCCAGTCCTCCAAAACACAATCTTTGTCTTTTTTCCCCCATTATCCAGGAGACCTCAGCCTGCTGGACAACACACAACCTTCCAGTTCCTGGAGGTCAGAGTTCACAGGTCATGGTCTTAATAAGGAATACAACTCTTCCTCCCCCTCTCTCACCCCCCTCCTCCCACCTCAGGCTTACCTCTCTCTTGACGGACAAAATGGAGAAGAGGGAGAAGAGGAGAATATTGTTTACCTCTGAGACTCATGAAATGAGCAAAGCAAGCTGTCGCGTCGATAACTGAACAAGTAGCTTCTGTGTGTCTGTGTTTGTTTCTATTTACATTCAGGAAGTTAAAGTTCAAATYATTTGAAGTTGKGTTCTGTGGAAGGGATATGAAKAATTAGTATCTTACCTGTTCAGGTCAGTTTAAAGAAAGATTTTAATTCTGACTGGACTGAGGAGCTAATGGCTAACTCAAGAGGGGCCAAGATCAAAGAGGTTTGCGACTGTCTTAACACAAYCTAATCTGAGAAATATCATAGTGGTTCATGCAAACATAACTTTTGCATTGCATGGTTATTCTGGCAGAAATGTTAAAATATTCTTGGAAAAAATGCAAAAAAACAACAACAATGAGCTACAGCTAGCTACCGCTACTGCCACTGAGTTGTTTTAAGATGGAAACAATCCCCTTTGGTCTTGACCCCACTCAGACTAGTCATTAGCTCATCACTCTTGTCAGACTGAAACTTTTTTCCTTCACTGAGGTTATTTCAAAAACCTATCTACAGCAGGTAAGATGCTAACTGTACTTTTCTACAAAGCTCCACTTTAAAGGATCTGGATTGTCACTTTGAGTTAATTTAAAATCTGAATATTTATTTAAAGCCAAGTTTATGGGATAAATCTTGTGCCAAYAGGAAGTGAATTTAAATTGCTCAGACTGAATCTATCCATCCATCCATTTTCTGTACACGCTTCTTCCTTTTCAGGGTTGCGTGGGTCACTGGTGCCCATATCCAGCAGTCACAGTGCGAGGGGCGGGGTACACCCTGGACAGGTTGCAAGTCCATCACAGGGCCGCACATAGAGACAAACGAGACAAACAACCATTCACTCTCTCACTCACACCTAGGGACAATTTAGAGTTATCAATTAAYYTAACAGTCATGTTTTTGGTCTGTGGGAGGAAGCCGGAGTACCCGGAGAGAACCCACGCATGCACGGAGAGAACATGCAAACTCTACCCAGAAAGGTCCCCAGACCAGGATTTGAACCTGTGACCTTCTTGCTGAGAGGCATCAGCTCTACCAACTGAGCCACCGTGCCGCAGACTGAATCTGAATGTACATAATTTGAAATTGAATGCATTGGTTTGAAAATGAATTTGACTAAATTGAAACTGAATTTAATGATTTGAAACTGATTTTAAAGTTTTTATTAGAATTAATTTGCTTTGAAACTGTATTTTGGTTTATTAAAAAATCAGTTTGAGTAATTTCACTTTCAGTTCCAAAATTCAGATTTTTGTGTCACACATCCTGGTCTTAGAGAAAGCCAGGCAGAGTAATCAAACACAGATCCACAGATTTATGTYTCACTTTGGTGAAGTTTCCCTTCTGTAACGAAACAGAGTTGATGCAACCCACCGTAAAAGTGACAAAAACAGACAAAGTTATTTTATTGCAGTGATTAAATTTACCTATAGAAAATGTTACATTTACATCAACTCTGTTACACACAGAAGAGAAATTTCACCAAAGTGAAACATAAATCTGTTGATCTGTGTTTGATTACTCTGGCTGGCTTTCTCTAAGACCAGGATGTGACACAAAAATCTGAATTTTGGAACTGAAATTGAATTATGGAGAACTGAAAGTGAAAGTAGTCAAACTGAATTTTTAATAGACCAAAATACAGTTTCAAAGCAAATTAATTCAGATACAAATCATTAAATTTAGTTTCAATTTAGTGAAATTTATTTTCAAACCAATGCATTCAATTTCAAATTATGCACATTCAGATTCAATGTGAGCAATTCAGATTTAGTTCCTGCTGGCACAAGATTCATACCATACAAGTTGTCAGAAAGACGTCCCCAAAGTATGTGCCTTTTTTTTGTGAATCTAAATCCGTCTATGTCTAGTGAYGAAACCATTGTGCCTTTTTTATTTTTGACAAAAAAAAAAAACACTCTTGGCGAAGCAGCTTCAGTACCTGTTCTTGTGTTGTTGTTTTTTTTACTGCGACTATGTTTGTTTGTTGCACTTGTGTGAAGGCAAAGGTACATTTGTGTTAAAAACACCTAAAACACTAATTAAATTAGGACCCTTATTTTTGATGTAATTTTTGCAAGAGCACTTAAAATGAAAATAAGTTGAAAGTCAATCAATCCCACATCAGATTAATGTGTTGTTTATATATTTTCCTTGTTTTTCTGTGTTGCCTTTAATGTATATTTAAAAGTGATTGTACGCATCTGAGAAACAAACTGACATTATTGTATATACAGTATATTTAATATATGTTTATTTTTATGAAAATGCTATCCACGCACACCTTTGATCTTATACAGTATTCCTGCTTTTTTTTTAAACTCTCTCGAAAGTGCCAAAAACTTTGCTGACGCTGTAATGGATGTAAAAAATGGGTTCATTGTTGACTGGTGTTAACAATGCTTCATGCACTGCCAAGTTTAGTTTGTTTTTTATTAAGTCTCGTCTTTTAATCTCCTGAAACATGCTTGTAATGTGCCATATTAATATTGTGTATATAAAAGTACCGTGGTAAACATTCAGTTTGTGCTTTTTCTTCGTGTGAAGAGCTGTACATTGATCTGTCTTGATAGTTACACGCCGCCCATGAGTTCCTGTGCTGTCTTACGCAATACTCTTTTTGACTTTTAGAGTAAGCAAACTGTTCAACACTGAGTCATGAGGCTTCCAGTAAGTCAGTGGCCAGAGTCCTAGTCCTGTTTTTTCAGCTGCAGAGATGAAAAGTGTCACAGTGTTCAGCTCCCACCTGCTCAGGTTGTTTCTCATATTCTTTAAGCACCAAGCTGAAAGCTGCAGTGATGCTGGTAAGATGGATTTTTGTTTTAAGTTGTCTTAAAGTTCCTTCCTGTAGTTTTTCATGAGCTGTATTTTCATCTTGTGCCAGGTTCTCCACCACTAAAACCAACAATCCATCATTTGGAGGCTGTTAGTGACAAGCAGAGCCTTGTGGTGAGCTGGTTGAGAAACTATGGAGCCTCAGAAAATGACATTTGCGAGATCCAGATCAGCCGAACTGAAAGCTACAACATTATTTACGCTGTGAGTAGTTCGCTTGTGTGAAAATTGGTTTGATTTGAATTTAAAATAATTGATTTTCATTCCATAAAAATTGATTAAAAATAGATATGTATGTGAAAATATCTACAAAAGCTGCGTCTTAAAATTATTTTCTTTATTCTGTAAAACATTTCTGTTCCTTCACATTTTTATTTATTTATTTTATTTGTAAATGAAAGAAACTGGAACAAACTTGCTCATTTTAAACTGACTGCAAACTTTAAATAAAAAAAGATAAATTTAGGCAAAATTTGCAACAAACTCATTTTCATTTCTAGTTTTTCAGTGTTTTTGCTTCATATAACCAGAAATGGTTGAATCTTGTTTTGTTTTATCCTAATTAATTTAATGGTAGCACCAGGTAAGTACCAGTTACATATCTGGTTAGTAACCAGTGGATACCAGGTTAGTATTGTTTACTCAGTGTATGTARTTAAGTATTTGTGATGCTACCATTGTGCTTTTGCTGTAAACACCATGTTGCAACAATGGACAGCTAACTCTTTTGTCTTATCTTTTTGTGTTATTATTCATCCTTTTGTATTAGAGTTAACACCTGATGTGTGTTTGTTGCTCTAGGAAAATGTGAGCGTACCGGCCGGAGACTCCAATAAATACTCGTGGACGTGGACCTCTGACTTGCCTCTCGAGTGTGTCGATCACTCTGTCAGGATACGGAGCTTCTGTAATCAAACGGCCCCGAGTCCTTGGAGCGACTGGACAACCAACCGTGGTGAGACACACTTTGTTTTTCACGAGTGGTTTAAGATCAAATGCAAAGTTTTTGCATCTTTCTGCAGTTTCACTGATAAGATAATGATGTCACTTAGTGATATAGTTGTTAAGTAAGCAGGGGATTTTTTTTGCATCAACTAACATGTTATGTTCACAGTGTCTGAAAAACGGCACGAGAATTGTTTTTCTTGTGACTTTTAGAACTTGTTCAATAGTCTAATTTCTTGGACATCTTGACCATGCACAGAGTATATATTGGCCAGCACTTAGACTAATACAGCTGAACGGATTCATTTTTATCTGTCTTTTAGGAGTCACAATAGAGCACAAGACAAGGATTTTCCCCTCCAAGCGAATGCTGAGGGAAGGAAGCAGTGCCATGTTCTGCTGCGTTCCACGAGCAGGAGTCAGCATCACAAGCATCACTTTCAGCAACAACCCATACCCTCTTCTGAGCGTCGGTGCCAGGGTTAAAGCTATTTCTGTAAACAATCTGACGATCCCAACCACCCGCTTTAAAACATTGACCGTCACTTGCACTGACTCAACAGGCGAGACTGTTTATACCGCAAACAATATCAGCTGTAAGTAAGATCATGTTTCGTTCACTTCATGAAGAATTGAGGATGTGAATAACCGCGTCCACCATGTAGTTCCTCCTCAGAAGCCCAGAAACCTCAGCTGTGCAACCTCAGACATGAAAACCGTCGCCTGCAGCTGGGATTCAGGGCGGGTGCGAGACCAGTTTGACCGCAACAAACAAAAACACACGCTCTACGTAAAGTAAGCACAGTAACACACATAATGCCAGGATTCACAGGAGAGTGCAGAGATTCTTTGGTCCAGTTTGGTTTGTTTTAACTGGTTCTGTAGGAGAATGCATGATCTCGGAGTTCATTTTGGAGTTTAGCCTCTTAGGACAGTTAGAGTCCTGCTTTAGAACCAGACCAGTACTGTGTGGCAAATCGGACATCACAGAGAGCTGTGTTGGTTCTCTTTTTCTGTGAACTTTCAGGAACTCGGACCAGGCTCCCATCATTTGTGAGCCGTCATCGTGTACTTTTCCAGCTGTGGCACAGCTGCAGGAGTACAACATCCTGGTGGAGGTGAAGGACCAGCTGGGAGAGGAGTCTGAGTCCTACAGCTTCAACATCTCTGACAGAGGTCAGAGGTCGATTTAAAGGGGCAATATTATGTGTTTCTCAGGCATGCATTTAAATACTCTTACCATAATAAAGTATCTATATCACCTTTAGTTGTTATTAAAATGTTGTTTTTAAGTTTAAATAGAAAATAAGCTTATCTTCTCATCACTTCCTCTTCTAAACGCCTTGAAATTGGCCTCTGTCTCTTTAAGAACTTCCTTCTGCTTCTGTCCCCCTGTGTGTGCGCTATGATGCAGTTTACTTGGCATCTGAAAATACATTTCCTCAAAGGTATTTTGAATCTGAAAAGAGCTTCACTGAGTGAGCAGTAGTGTTAAGAGCAGCAGACAGTTTAAGTTTCACTTTCAGTTTGCTTTGTTACTGCCAAGAGCCTGCAGGAGTCATGGGGCGTTTCTAGTCCCCACCTGTCGTTTTGCTCCTCAGCAYGGCTGCGTAAAAACGCTGCAGGATTTCTCAAACGTGCATGAATGAGTCAAAGCAAGGCTTTGGGCATGTTTTTTATGAGAGTTTAACATTATAACATGATATAAAACTCAAAAATGTTGATTTTACATGATATTGCCCCTTTAACAATACACAATACGGGACTTACAATTTTAAACCTGAAGCATTTCAGTTTTTTTTGTTGTTCTACTTAAATATGAGTTTTAATCGAACCCTCTTTTTATATTTTGCACTGCCATTAGTGCTTCCTGTGTTGGACTGGGACAAAGTAATTCATGGGGTGATGGACGTCCTCTTGTCCTGGAGTGTTCAGGGAAATCTGAAGAATCTCTTCTGTCAGGTTCAAACCAGTCCAGGGAGCATCACAGAGGTAATTTACGTCCTACCTGCTGCAGAACCGAAAACTGGACATTTTAAAAGCCGTTAATTGCATTTTGTTGTGGACTTGGAGTCTCTAAGGATGCAGAAAATTGGAATTTAATCTCTCCTGGTGCTGCGTAGATATCTTTATCGTCCATCATATTTATCAACGTGTTCAGTTTTCTCTGTTTCCTATTAAACTATTACATCACAGTTTTTCCAACAGAACTTCTAAATAAGGTCTGGACTTACCAACTATAGTTTGGTGGTCTTCTTTCTCCTCTGGCTCTGGGTCAGACTCTGGCTCTTGGATGGACAAGTCTTGTTGACATCTTTGAATTAATTTGTTTTAAAAAATGGAGTGGAGACATCCTCAAATAAGAGGGAAAGGAAGATTTGTGAAGTTACAATAAGGATGAATTCAGACCTAATTGCAGTTCCACTTTATAAAGACCACAACTGAAGGATTTAAATGTAAAAAAGGAAGAATTTAAAAGCATGACATGTCTCCTAAAATCTTCCCACCAGCTGATTTGCAACAGTGGGAGTGATTTCTGCAAAGTCAAAGTGGAGCACCTCCAACCCAACACGCATTACTCTGCAAGGGTGCGCTGTTCTGTCGACGGCAGACTCTGGGGAGAGTGGACACCAAACACATTTTTCACAACATGTGAGTACTGAACCAGGATGTGGTCAAACCCAAATTAAGTCAGCTTTCCAATCACAATAATGTCAGCAATAAAAAGCCCCAAATTAAACCACCAAGTACGCAGTCAATGAATGAAAGACATCATGATTTTATCAACCAAACCAACAAAGACATCTTTTCATTTCTTTTTATCTTTTGCTACTTTTTGCAATTTTACAGGGAAGTATGTTAAACTCACATTATGAGTCCTGTCCATCAAAACTTTACCTTATTAGAACTTTCTATCAAATAATGGTTGTGTTTAAACAGATCCACTGGTGACCTTAGACTTATGGAGGAGAATCCAGCCTCTGTCTGCCTCTGATGATCGTTGTGTTACTTTATTGTGGAGCTCGGTACGTTTTTTTTCTTTAAAACTCATTTGTTTTACAAGAACTTTTGTCTTCTTTACGTGAATCCTTTCAACTCTCAGTAACTCAGCTCATCCTCAGGAGGCTGTTGGTGGTGGAGCGACACCAGTAATCATCCAAGGCTACCGACTGGAGCGGTCGCAAGGAGGCGAGACCTCGATGGAAGTGAAGGACAGCGGGCAGAACCAGGCCGTAGTCTTCATCGGTCCTGGAAGGTGTGACGTCACGGTTCGAGCTGTGCTTCAAACTGGCTCCTCCGTCCCTGGAAACATCACCGTCCCGCCGAAGGACGTCACAGGTAAACAACCAGAACACAAACAGTTGAATAAATAAATAAAACTTTAAACAGCTTGTATAAAGTATTGTAGTATTGCAGAGTTGTAAAGCAACTAAGTACAAATACTTTAGTGTACTTAAGTAGAAATTGTAGTTGTCTGTACTTTGCTTGAGTAATTATTCTTCAGCTTACTTTTTACTTCGACTCCTTACATTTTCACACAATTATCTGTACTTTTTACTCATTACCTTTTTTTAAAGACAAGAAGTAGAAAGTCATTATTTTTATTTCATTTTTGCTTGTTTTCATATGGTTTGTTATTGTTAAAAACATACTATCCATAAAAATTGTGCTGCAAATGACACAAATCATGCCACTCTCCAGGACATAGCATATATA
>NW_013952486.1:1528190-1548416 GCF_001266775.1 Austrofundulus limnaeus | reverse complement strand
ACTACTAATTTTTACTCAATACTTTTACTTTTAATACTTAAGGACATTTTATGTCAAAAAATGTATAAAAAAATCAGATACTTTGACTTTTACTCTAGTAATATTCATAGAGGAGACTTTAACTTTTACCAAAGTAATTTTATGATAGAGTACTTGTACTTTTACTCAAGTATCACTTTGAGATACTTTATACAACACTAGTAGAAGAGTTAAAATATGGAAACAAAAGATGTTGTGTCTGGTTAGTTATTGTCGTATTTGGACAGTGTTTTTGATGGTGTACTTTGTAAACACTACTGTGAACCCCAGTTAGACTTAATGAATTTGGGATTTTTGCTGAATGACTGACATCTCTGTCTGGTCAGACTTCCTCCCGTCAACGAGGCGTTTGAGCAGCATCTCTGCTGGTGGTTTTAATCTGCTGTGGGACGAGCGGAGCACCATCACCTGTGGTTATACTGTGGAGTGGTGTATTCTGGGAATCCCTGAGCCCTGTACGCTGCGGTGGATCAGGGTGCCAGAAGGAAACAACACTTTGCTCCTGCCTGCTAGTCCGTCTTGCATTTTATTTTTCATCATTTGAAATCATCTTTGTAATTAAGCTATTAATGTGATGAATCTTTACTCTGTAGAGTTTTTCAAACCAGGTCGCAGGTATTTATTTAATATTTATGGATGCTCAGAACATGGAGACACACTGCTGGAGATACAGACTGGATACTCGCAGGAGCTCAGTGAGTGTTTTTATTAATTATGTTCTGTAAAACATCTTTTTTATGATTACTTGTTACGGCAGATAGGAGCAAATAACAAAAACATAAATAAATAAAATCGAAATGAGCGTGACACGTAAAGTATCTGATGGTTTTCACCATTTTCTCTGGCTTCCTCATCAGATAAGCTTTATTTTTTTCAGAATCTGTGCAAGCGCCAAGTCTGATAGAGTCGGTTCAAACCACGTCTTCATCCGTGACACTGGAGTGGCTTTATGATGAAGAGGATCCAGCTCAGCCGGCCTTCATCACTGGTTACCTGGTTACAGTGCAGAAAGTAGGACCCGGTACATGGCCCAATCTAACAGAAAGTGAGTCCAGAGAAGAGCTTTAAAATGTTTCACTCTGATCTGCCGCTTTTCAAAATAAAAGATATCGTTTTGTTTTTTGGATAGATTTGTTCGACGTGTCGGTGGCGGACCCCCGGCAGAAGTCTGTTACCATCGAGGGTCTGCAGCAGCAACAGGAATACAGCTGCTCCGTGAGTGCTTTGACTAAAGCGGGGCCTGGGTTGCCTGCCAGCATCGCCATCAGGACCAGAACCAACTGTGAGCTTCCATCCATCACAAAAACAGTTTGGATGTTTGAATGTGTCTGAGTATCCACAAATTAAGAAGCGTCACCCTACGAGCTCGACTTGAGCCAGTTGGTTGTCCAAAGCGCTCACTTGGTTTCCTCCTGCAGACTTGTCCCACTTGGCGAAGATCCTCACCCCCGTCTTACTCCTGCTGGGCTGCATGGTTCTCCTGTGGCCACGACGAAAAGTGTGAGTACTGTGACCCTCACGTTTTCCACAACAAGCTGTTTTTTTCTCTATGAGACAGTCTGGAGTTTTGTGTTTCCTGCAGCTTAAAGAACGGTCTGAAGCAGATATTTATGTACCCGGCTGGTATGAATATTAAAACTCCTGAGATTGACAGCTTCCTGTATGAGGTAAGGATGAACCAATGATTAAAATATAAGACACCGACATGATAGCTGCTGAAACAACACTTAGAATCTTGAAATATTTACATTTCTTCAAACATTGCGTTGTGTTGTTTTTTCAAACCAACATTTTTTTTACATGTAGTTAAGTTACAACCTAATAATGCTTGTAAAGGTTAAATCTTGACACCCTCACCACTTCAGCTGAATGTTTTTCAAAACAACATTACTCAATGTTTACAAAAATGCTGATTTTTAGTTCAGCTAGCCTTTTGCTACTTTTAATTGATTGATTGATTGATTGATTGATTGATTGATTATGTCTTTACTGTCATTGAACTTGAGCACAATGAAATTACATTTAAAAATGGAAATGGCCTGAATAGCCACCAACGTTTTGTAGAACACCAGGAGACCACCAAGCCAATCTGTAGAATCCAGTGATCAGAATCCAAATATACTGTATATCCAGCTAGTTGAACAGAGCAGAACAAAGGTCCCACCTTTGACATGTCCTCCCATGGGAAAAAAAAATGTTCCAAAAACGTATTAAGAGAGGAGCTAACCAAATCCATAAAAATAAATCCATAATTTTCAGTTTTGGATGAAAACTTAGAGGAGGCTCTGAGCAGCAAACCAGGGAAAGGTAAGGGAGGGCAGGAGAAAGTGTCTTACTCCTCCGAGAGCACAAAAAACAAACAAAAAATAATTTTAGCATTTAGCTTGCCTTTAGCTATATTTAGCATTTAGCATGCCTTTTGCCCCTTTTAGCATTTAGCTTGCCTTTTGCTACTTGTAGCTTTTAGCCATCATTCTGCTAACTGTAGTTTTTAGCCACCATTTTGCTCATTTTAGTTTTTAGCTACCAATCAATAGCTTTTAGCTAGCTGTTTGATATTTCTAACTACCCTTTTGCTACTTTTCGATGTTAGCTAGCTTTGAGACACTTTTGGCTTTTACTAGTGTTTAGTTTTTAGCCAGTGTTCTGCTTCTTTTGTCTTTATCAGCTCAGTTTCAGCTTCAAGTTATTCAGCACTCCGCGTTCACAATTCATTTTTGCAGAAAAAGCATTCTCTTTAATCCCATGTAATTCTTGTCTGCGAGGCCACTTAAAAGTTTTAAACAAATTAAATTACAAATCTAAATTTTTCGGGGTTTTTGTTTTAGAAAACATTGTTTTTAGAAATGGGATTTTTCCCAATAGTTATCTTTAAACATCGTTTTTCTTTTGTTTACAATACCTCCACAGACGGATCAGAAACTGCAGAATCAGAAAGTGGAAGATTGCATCAGCTGTGACATTGAGATCTTGAACATCAAACCGTTGCTTTGTGAAACCACCTCACTGAGGGATCCTGACTTCACAAACACTCTGTACTCTGCTGGTTCCCAGTTTCCTCCTCCTTCAGTTCCACTGCTAACAAACTACTGTCCACAGTCCACCATGCTGCTCTGCAACAGATCAACCCTGCAGCAGGTGACGGGCGTTTCCAACAGGAGCTACTTAAGCATCGCTGCAAATCCACCTGAGCCAGGAGAGGCCACGTTCAGAGAACTGATCTGCAGCTCTGAGCCTTCTGACTGTCTGCAGGAACAATGTGTGGTCATATGTGGTTATATCTGAGGCCTAAACATAAAACCACTTCATTTATTAAAATGCTGTAAATTGCTAAATTTATTAGATATGTTGTGACACCAGTTTTCGATTTTCTTAAACATTTCATTTAGAAACATAGCAGCTTTCAGATTGCCTCTTATCTCAATGCATAAGCAGTGGGAGTGTGCGTCACAAGAGGAACTCACTCTGAAGAATGGGATAAAAACTGAAGGACTGGAAGACTATCTCCAGGATGGGTGAGGCCAATGAGGTGTGACAGATGCACAAAAACAGCTCCTCTGCTCCACGTGTGTGATGGAAATGGGAATTAATTAATATAAAAAAAAGTTTTTGCTGTGTTCCAAACAAAATAATCAGCCGTCTTCAGTCATCTCACTTCTTATTTGCCACGCATCTCTGCTAGAGACAAGGACAGGTGTGACACAAAACGTCAAACTGAAACTCCGGCTTCATGTCACAACAAGTCCCTCCAAAGTCAGCTGTAATCTTTTGCAATCCTTAGAGCTGACGCTTATCTTCTGGTTCTGGACAGGAAATTATTTGAAAACAAGCCGTTCTCAGAGCACATCCTGTTTAAACCTTCTACCAAACGCTTTGATGAAGGGAACGTCTGCTCTGTCAGTGCTTTGAAATAAGAAAGAAAGGGTGAAAACAATAATCTGCATTACCAAAGTTATGATTTCTTGACTTTCATTAAGTCAGCTGTACTTTTGTCTAAAAACTGCAGCAGATCTGGTCCTGAAAACAAAGACAGGTTAGAACAGAGGAGCCCAAAGTGGGGCCCGCGGGCCAAATTTGGCCTGCCAAGCTTTTTGATTTGGCCCACCAGCAGTTGACATTGTTACTAGGTTGTAACCTGTCATCCTATTAGAAAAAAGTATTTCCACTTTGTCATTCTATCCATTGGCCCACTGACTATATAACGGGCTGTAGTACAGATAGTTTTTGCTCATGGTTCTAATTTTATCTTTGATATCTCAAGATTAAACATGAAATGTGAAATACTAGGGCTGTGCATTGGCAAGAATTTGGCGATACAATACATATCATGACAGAGGGGTCACGATACGATATATCCCGATATATTGCGATTTTTTTGTCCAAAAATGCTATTAAAGAAAAACCTCTTACAGGGAAAAAATGAAAAGCCAAAATTCATTGTCTCAGAAAATTCTAATATTACATAGACATGTTTTTGATACATTTAGCTGTGTTCTGCTTTGCATGTATTTTATTTTTTTTTTGTTTCTTATTTCATCCATGTTTTCAATTATAAGACTAAATTTGACAATAAATAGTTTGAAAATATATTTTTTGCAGCTTTTAGTTTTTAATATTAATTTACAATATGGTCACCCAACACTTAATAGCCTCTACCTCAAGAGGTAGAGGAGCCAAATGGCTGGCTCACTGCTGCCAACTAGTGGTCAGAGGCTGAACTACAACACGAAAAATGAACGGCTGGCAGGAAAGTTGACATTTTAAACCTTAATAAAAAATCGATACAGGGCTTTAGAMTATCGATACAGTATCGGGAAATGAAATATTACGATATTTCAGTGTATCGATATTTTCTTACACCCCTATGAAATACAAGTAAAAAGTGATATTTAGATTAGATTTAACCCCACAAGTAGATTTGCACACTTTATAAGGCCAGAAAAACTCATATTGTATCAATTTATGAAATTTCCCATCAGCCTTTGCTACTTGAGCATATGGCAGACTTTCTCCAAGTGCCCAGACTAAAACAAAAGCAGGGCCGCCACACTGGCTGCTAGCTTAATCGTTRCAAAATAAAGGACTTTACTAAAATAGTATTTGTATTTCATGTATTATATTACTGCATTTGGCCCGCAGCCCCGGATACATTCTCATTTTGGCCCTCTTGAGGAAAATGTTTGGGCGCCCCTGGGTTACAAGTTTGCTGGGAGGCGACACAGTAAGCAGGGTGCCTCAGTGGACTGTGGGACTTTGCGCTTCCTCAGTGAGTTTCTGCATGTGAATGGCAAAAATTTATTTCTGAAGAAACACAAAGACTGATACTAATCTGATCATTTATGAATATCCTCCCCTACAAGTCCAACTCTAACTCAATTCAGTTTATTTATGTAGCACCAAGTCAACAAAGGTCGTCTCAGGGCACTGTACACAAAAATCTATAAATGTAAAGAAGCCAGCAGATTGTATCGAATCCTCACTTCTCCCATCCTGAGCAGCACATCTGTATAAAATGTAAAACAATAATTAAATGCAATGACTCACAGATCTAAAAACCCACAACTGTGCTGCATTTTAATGGGATTTTGAGGTCCGTAAACCACAGTTGTTCTTTACATTTCACACTTTTTTTTTGTATGAGAATTTGGGTTGAACTAAGTCTCAATTTACAGYTGTGTACCTTCTCAAGGTGCACAAAAATAATGAAACTTGTCTTTGGTAGATTATTTCTTTGTTGTAATAATGGCTCTTTTCAATAAGTTTTATATCGTTATAAAGCCTGTTAATTTCCTTTTTAAATTGTGCCACATTTGTAAGGATCATGCATTTGTGGGATGAGCTGTAGAGCAGAGTATGTGGGTTGAACGTGAGAAAAAAAATGCCAAATCCTCTCTGCCAAACAGCGTATTTTGCTGTTATTGAAAAAAATCCCCCGTTGCTGCCAATCAGGAGCCCGCTGCAAGATTTATTACCAAGAAGTGTTACAAGAATTAATCTACCAAACACAAATTTCCTTATTTTTTGTGCTAAGTATATAAAAAATGAAGTCCTGATTCTAATACACTTATTTTCCTGATAAATAAAAATATTTAACGCTGTAGTAAGATAGAAGACATGTCTGCAGCTGCATCCTCTGTGACAAACCAGCAGTTCATAAACCAAAGTGTAACATTTCACAACCAATTCTTCACTCAGTCGTGGCCTTGGGAAAACAGAAGCAGACGTTTTACACAACATCGTATGAAACTGACCTTTGGTGTAAAAGTCTTTCGAGGCCTCATTTTATCAAGTTTGATAATTATAAAGTTTGCAGCCAGAATGATTTTTTTTTTGACATTACAGTGACCCACAGACTGACTCAGTCTTTAGTTTAAGCAGCCATGCAATGCAAAACTAACAGCAATTTAAATGTTAAAAAACAAACAAACAAAAAAAAACATTAGCACCAACTTCCACAGATTTATTTGGGAACGGTGATGTGACCATTGGCTCATCTGTCCAGTCAGAACTCTGTTTCTAACAAGTAAACAAGTTAAATATTAATGGCTGCTAACTTTCCACAGAACACCCCTTTAAAATAAATCTCCCCCTTTAACCACACCATGGTAAATGTTATGTTTAAGTGCACAATGTCACCTCCAACAGTTTCTTGAAAGACATAAACTCCTTCAGAAAACAGTTCCACGAAACCAGAGCCGACCAGCCGGTCTTCATGTTGCCTCTGGCCGTTCATAAATCACTAACAGAGTCACTCGTGCACCGCGCAGATGTGAGCTTTCAGAAACGAAGCAAGCTTCATGGAACCACTAGTCTCCTTCAGATCGGTTTCTAACCTTGAGGAATGACATCAGTTTAGGAATTTTCTTTATGGTTCATTTGTTTAAACTAGATAAAGAAATTTCCCTCTAATAAATTTGTTGTTTAAACTTGCAGCCAAGCTGATCGCAGAGACCTGAGGTCATCGCTTCATCGAATCACGTGTCGACTTCCACTGCTCTGTTTAATTCCAGCTCCAATAATTATTTATGTATAAAAAACTAAGCTGTAACATAATTGATATAAAATTATCATTTAACCCCAAAAGCAGGATGAGTCACTAATATTTTAATAGTTTTCCAGATTCAAGAAATTTAAACAAATGCTTTAAATGTGCCTTTAAAATTTTTAATTTCTGTCCTGTTACACATCAAATAAACATTTAAACATTGAGCTTAATTTGATGGGACTTTCAGATTTGAGAGCAGATTCAAATGATCACAATAAGAGCAATGATACCTCATTTTAGCATCGTACACTTTTCAAACTAAACACAAAAACATGCATTCACAGAACAATCATCTACTTGGTACAAAATATACTAAAATATTTACATATTCAAAAACCGTAAATCGGACGTTCTGACACGTAGCTTATTAGTGACAAGCTGAAGCGTGAGCCAGCTCCTCAAGCAGTAGTGTTGCATCAACAGGAAATGAAAAAAAAAAAGGGAGTACAATCTGACCTGCCACAAACAGTTTCACATCACAAGGCTTCAGGTCAACAGAAACCACAGCTGACGAGTTGCATGTCCATGTCTCAGTCACTTTTGTGGACGTTTTTCTAGGATTTTCCTCAAAGAGAAAAGTCCACTTTCAGACTTCCATCCACATTTTTTACATTCGAAACAGAAGATCGTTTCAGTCTCCTCACACAGCCGTCTTCTGCTTCACTCTTGCTCTCATCTGGCTTTTCTTTCTGAACAGAAACCAGAAAGTTGTCGCATTTTAAGAGTAAATGCAGTAAAAAAAAGAGCTGCAGRACAGCGTGCAGAACCTCTGCAGAGCTGTTTGTGATGAGCTGTGGTGCGAAGTTCAGACGTGTGCAAACACAAACAGATTAAATGATCGCAAAGTTCAACCAAAATATGAAGCTCACAGAAAACCCAAGTTAAAACTTGTTGTTTTTTACCGTCGCGGTGGTGACATCATGCACTTCCAGAGAATAGCGTAGAGTCCGAGCAGAAAGGAAATAAACACAGCTGCTGCAACTGCACCTAAAAGACAAAAATACGCRCTTATCTGCATGTTAAAAGCTTTGCAACACAAACCAGCTGCATGTTGGACCCTCTGCAAGGAACCTTGTTTTTCACAGTTTTAACCACGTTTTCCTCATTTTTACGATTATAGCTGCGACACTTTACATAATTATGCTGCTAAAGTTTATTTCTCCATCGCAGTAATATGATACATGTGTAGTAACTACTTCACTGCGCAAGAAGATAATAAGAGCAGTGTTTTAACAGTCAATAGAGTCACCTTTTCACCACAAACTTTGAAATGTACTTTTTCCACTCAAATTTCCTGTTTAAATTGTATCTTTTTTTACTTCCCTTTCTCTGAAACACCAGCATTCTTCTCTTGAGCCAGAATAAAGCTTTGTGTCTCAACACAAATCAATTATGATGTTGGATTAAAAAAATGGAAATTTTAGATAAATAGGTAATGTGAGATGGCATCAAAAGTATCAAACACAACCTTTTGGTTACAAATGTGTCCAGTCTTRCATAAAAAAAACAGGTTTTTACCCTTAAAAGCAAACAGAAGCATCAAGGGACTCGAGGTTATGCCAAAGTGCAAAACTTCTCCACTTAAAAAAAAAGTTTAACTAACAGCCAAGAGGGAAATCTGCTGCACAGTGGCAGCATAAACATGAACACACCCACCTGCAAAACAACAAATAAGATACTAAAACTGTTTAATAAAAAAAAAAGAACTGATGATTTTTGTTTTTAAAAAATACTTGTCGAAATAAGACATGCAAAAAAAAACATTTATTTTTATTCTTTGAAAAACAAAACACTACAGCAAACTATTTTTATTTGCTGTGTACTTGCTTGTCGTACACCCTTCCTCTCCATAAAAAGTTTAAAGGTGAATTTAAAAAAAAGACAGAGAGCAGAAGATATGCTCACCAGGGATGATCCCACTGCTTCTGGGGTCCTCTGTGCAGGAAGGACACGCAGCAGCTGCAGTGGAAACTTTTAGGAGGAAAAAAAGAAAAGAAGAACCTGAGACACTTCACTAAACAACATTAATCCTACAGTTAGTCTGTCACGTTTAAGGTTTATTATTACAACGAAAGAGGCAGAAATGATAACGATACTTTGATWCAGTGTAATAAAATGTTTAGACGTTCCTGTACTTCTTATCCCACATCAAGTTCTGCAAGTGTTGACATCCTGAAAGCTGAACAATTTGTTATCTGTAGCAATTTTTTTCTTATGTAAACTTGCTCCAAATTGCTGCATGTAAACACAGATTGTCGTGGATTTAAGGTTTGGGCAGGAACCACATCAACATGTCTGAATAAGCCTGTTTTTCAGGCGATGACGTCTGACTTAATTGTTTTGTTTTKTTTATAACCACTGCACTCTCGCATTAGAAGCTGCTTATTTAAAACTGTTATTCCGCCTTAAACCTCTGTAAACAGTACAGGTCTTTAAGTGCGGTGGTTAATAGAGTGAAGTGGACTGGCTGAAGCCCCTGTTCGTTTTGATTCTGGTGGATGTAGTTGAATGTGTTGCAACATTAAAGCCAACCGCCATGTGTGTTTGTTTACTACAGAAACAGCCAAAGTGACTGAGAACAGGTTGAACTTCTACGCCGTTATTTGTTTACCTACACAAACTACAGCCAGCGTCAAGCTTTTCAGTAGTGGTTTGTTTACGTTGAGTGCGGACCCACATTTTCAGAAAAGCATCCAACGGTTCTTGGAAAACAACTGGAGTAATGCACCATTTAATAACGTTCAGGATGACACTTTAATGTTARACTTGTTTATAAAGAGTACCATGAATGTCCAATGAGTATTAATTTTAAGAAAACAGGACTGAAGCTTACCATTCCTCTGCTGAACAGGGTGCAAAAGCTGCTCTGCAAGATTAGGGTCACCCACCTGAAAAATGCAGCAAAATCTTGCTGAGCAGACTGTAAAAYACTGTGAGGATGACAGTTTGTGCAAATGTATATTAGTCAAAGTAATGACTCAGTGAATGACAGAAATCCTGAGTGTTTTTGGAGCAGAAAGCTGCTCGCAGCTGCAGTGAAAACTTACAGGAAGTCCAAACTGTGTGGAAAAATCACAGTAGCGACAGGAGATAAGACAAATATGAAGGAAAAACAAACTCTTAGCTGATCGCCTGTACAAAAACAGTTTGCATTTTATTTAACCTTTAATGGAGCCTCTGGAAGAAAAAAAAACTACTTTTTAAAAGCTTCGAGCTCTTTCTGCGACACTTCAAGCTTGTTTTTGGCTCTTTGTCGCAGAAAGAAATATAAAAACTCATAATAATTTCCTTTTAGCTTCTCACCTCGGAGCTAAAACCTTTACTGGCGAAAACCGAGCTCCTGTTTTCCATCTCTGTCCACATTTCTCCTGCTTCCGACTCAAACTTCATCAGTTTGTTTCTTCTCAGCTGAGCAGTGATTAGCCTCCTTCGTGCTGCGTTCAAGTGCTTTTCCCAAAACTCGGATTTTCCACAAAAACAAAACAAAAACAAACAAACGATATTTTCTCTCTCCTTCAAATTGTGAAGGACTGTATAACCTTTACCTTTTGTGTATTTATAAGAGGCATAGTTTATAATGCATTGTTATAATAGTAATTAGTTTTACTTTGAAGCGGAGTTCGGGAATCTAACTGTATGGAAGTCCATTTTTGCCACCTTGAAATAAAAAAGTAGGTCATCTCATTATTTAATATTGGGTATTAATTAYATGAGAATCATTTGTGAAAGGTGTGAAATATTTGTTCAAAAGTATAACAAGTCACGATTTTGTTTGGTCTGAAGTGATGTCATTAKAAATTCCATACATTTAAAAAGGAATTTCCTCCAGCTTCACAATGATGCTATTCATTATGCAAAGGGATTCCCTAATGCCAAAAAGACAAAAATATTAAATTTCAAAAGAAATAAGGTTGATAAAACAAAAAAAAAAACGTTTTTGAAGATATGGTTTTAAGAAAACTTTGATTTAAATATAGGTAATGAAGATTGTATGTGGTTTGGGATCACTAGTTGTGTTTATGGATTCATTTGTGAATGAATCTCAATTACAGGAAAAAGAAAAAAAAACATTTACTTATTTTACGTTGCAGCCTGTGCTCATTTTGCCAGCACAGACTACAATTATATATTTTAAAATTATGATTTAGCAGTTGATATTTTTTAATCAAACTGGTGGATGTGGGCTTCCATAAAGCTGGGTGTTTGTCCTAACAATGAAAGTTTTATCAGTGTGCATTGCCAATGCAATGCACACTATTGTGATTCGTTTCCCATCCAAGTCATCTCAAATTTGCCATGCTTTTCCTCCTGCATACTTTGTCCTAGAGCTGCCATTGTAATTTATATCTGTAAAGTTCTTGTGCCAAATGATGGCTATGCCTTTTGGTGCCTGTAAAAATTACAGTTTATGAAATATTATTGTTTAATAAATTATATTGGCAGTCAATGGAGCCTTGTATTGGTCCAATACTTGCCCATGCTGTACTCAACTTGGTACTGCACCATAGTTTAATATTTCAACTCAGTAGTTCAGTGTTTACAATACTAATATGATTGTATTTTGATGTTTTACTATAATATATTGTCCTAATGTTGCTTTATTGTTGTAATATTTTTCAATTTAGTGACAACCRTTACATTGTCAATGTGGCCACTTTCTGCACACATACAAACCAAACCCTGGCCTCGTTCTCTACCACAGCTCTAATGGTCTCATGGTTAGTGCCATGGGCTTTCATGTGGGAGWTATGGGTTTGAAACCCAGATACAGCAACTTTAACAGAAAATCTCTTCAAACTTCATATTGTCACACAATTACCCTTATTACAAACACCWGCTSACGTGACAGGCACAAATTGGTATAGAAAACACATTTGAACTTGGTCACATTTCATTCTGCAAGTCCACTGCTGCAGGCAATGCCATGCTGCAATAACATGCTACAAGGCAATGCACACTTGTTTTTACATCGTAAAAACCCATGTCTAGTTTGTAATAAATGTCCTTGAAAACTGTCTTATTTGCCAGGTTCTTTGGCGGCATGTTTCATTTTATTTCTATTTTGTATTCAGGCGCTGCCCCAAATAATTACCAGAGCAGTATACTGTAGTATCATCAGCAAACAAAGTAAATGTTAATAACTTAGATACATTGCAAATATTTATGCAAAGTAAAAGAAAAAGTTTAGGACCCAGCACGGTTTTATTTCTCAAACCTAATAAGGAAGCAGCAGCCTCACCATCATGCATAACCCCAAATGGTCACACATATTTATGTTGATGGTGTTGAAGATTGAGTGCTGACTTCCTGCTCCTTTGTCTATAAATACATCCCTTTCAGACACAAAAAATAAAAACATGGCACACCAGAATGGGTTATCCTGTTTTAGTGAATTCACTTTTTTTGTGAATAAATCTGTTGAAAAATAGTTTTATTCCCAATTAAATCTATTTAGAAACACACRATTGAATGAGTTAAACTATTTAATGCTTACTACCAGTTACTGAGATCAGACCTGCAAATTGCTACAATTTCAAAAACAATTGACAGGTGATCCAAGATCCAAACATCTGAAAAACAACCCAGGACAAAATGTATGTTGGAGTTAGTTAAAAAGAAAAGAAGATACAAAGTTTAATTAACTGTTCTTTATGAGAAACATTGTTTTYCTTCTTTAGTTGAAAGAAACACACACCGACAGGCTGCAGATATTGCACCAACGTTTACACAGTAAAAAGCAGAGAGCACGAACAGTCTTCTCAACATACACACAGGCACTCAGTATCAACACAGCCTGCAGCTGGAGGCTGTATCAGCAGTACACACACACACACACAAACACACGCATCAGAAAGAGCAGAGAAACATCTAAAATGCACAACCAAAGGCATCGCTTCATCTTAGAATCATCAGAAAMGTCTACAAATCAGTTTCTACCCAGTCGGATATAAATGGGAAGCAAACAATGCTCGTTACGGAGGAGAAAGTGTCGACTGTGGAGTTACTTTAAGAGACGTGCATATTACACCCATTTTAAGAAAAACCTTACTGGCACACGATAAGAGGCCAGAAGCAGCAGCACCCGAACATCACAGAATCACCTTTCGTCATGAAGAAAAGGTGGTAAATGATGAGGTGAAGCTGGGATCTAGAGGTGCAGAACAAACTGAGAAAAGCAACACCCTGTTTTTTTAAATGTTGGTATCAGATGGTTAAAGTCATGAGATTAAATTAAACCAGGAGGCAGATTTCTAAACATTTTACAACAAAGTTTCCACTTCTGAACAGATTTTCACACCTCATCCAAAACAGGAATGTTGAAGAGTTAATTTAACATTATCAGACAAAAAATAAAAAATAAAAAAGGGGGCAGGTACAACTAAATACAGTAAAGCGCAAATGTTTTAAAAGTTATTGTAAAATTCAGGGAAATTTGGATATTTAGTGTAACCAGTTGCAGTTTTGTTTCATTTACCGTAGTACACTGAGCTCAACACTGAGGCCCATTAGAACCGTGACGTAAATAAACAGATCCACCTAGTGGGCATACAAGGTCACACCAACAGGAAAGCCAGCTCTGAAAGGTTATTTTTGCTGCACGACGAGAACACACAAAGGTTGTGAGATTGTCAGAGTTGCCTCAGAGCAAAAAAAAAGCACTAGTGTGGTTAATACTCTTCCAATCATTTTAAGAGATCAAGCTATTATGTTTCGGTTTTCAAGACGTTTTGACGACACATCACCAGTACACAACGTCACATTATAATGTCCTCAGCTTGTAATATTCACCACACTGATGGTCACCTTCTGAAAGGTAAAGAAAGATTTAATATGGTTATATTTTCCCCTGATCGAACCCCCCGTCACTCCTTCAGCCCCCATCAGTCACGGTTTAAAAGTCACGCTCAAACTGGCCACCCCGTCCCGCTCTTCCACCCCGGCGCCCCCGCCTCGATTTAAACAGCGTCCCTGTAGAGAGCTGACGGCTGGTGAATGATGGGGGGTTGCAGGAAAAGCAGAAAGGCAGAGAGTTGTGCCCACGTGGACGAGGCAGCGGCATCACATGATTTCACAGCATGAGTTCTGTTTCCGTGCCTGTTAACAGAGAGAGCACACGTGTAAAGAGCGACAGCTGACAGTCGCACTGAGGAAAGTCAACCAGACGGGTTAATGGTGCTTACGGTTTTGTAGAAGGTTTTGGACTGGTTTCCCAGATGCTCCGACTTTGCCACAAGATCRTCCAGTTTCTCCCCTCTTTCCAATAGACTTTCCATAGTGTTGTGCTAAGGAAGGTAAACATTTCTTAAAGGGGCAATATCATGTAAAATCAACTTTTTTKAGTTTTATATCATGTTATAATGTTATACTCTCATAAAAAAAACATGACCAAAGCCTTTCTCTGACTCATTGATGCATGTTTGAGAAATCCTGCAGCGTTTTTAGGGAGCCATGCTGAGGAGCAAAACGCAGGTGGGGACCAGAAATGTCTTTTGGGACCAGAAACTCCCCTGGGACGTGTCTTTAAGCTGAACTTCCTCATGGCATGTTATGTTACCTGGTTCCACTAACTGAGTTGAGTAAATTCAAAGCAACATACTCATGTTCTTTGGTTAAAAAACTGGTATATTGCTTTTAATTTACTCAACTCAGTTAAGTGGAACCAGGTAACATAACATAGTTAAGTAAATCAAACATTTCATTTGAGCTTCCCCCTCCTCTGCGCCATCCAACCCGTCTGCTGACTGATGCACCACGTCAGCCTTTAGTCATTTGTTTGTACTTCAAACAAATATAGCTCTGTGAGGAGTTTTGTAGAGGTGAGCTGCCATTTATTTTGAATATTTTTTCCCCTTTTTTTGGGGGTAATTAGGAAGGTAAGAGCCTGTATTTTATTACCATTTCATTTTGATTAGGTAAGAGGTAAAAACTTAGATTCGTTTTTGTTTGTTATTTTGGCCTTTGGCTCACCCTGAAGTGAAGACACTCCAGTTTTGTATATACACAACACTTTTATTCTTTTCATCAAACAGTTTCCCAGTGGCTCTTTTCTTTTTCTTTTTTTTATTTTGTTGAACGTGCAGAGGTTGGGAGTTTTTCCACATTTTGTTTTGTCCTGGTTGTTCCTAGACGGGTCGTAACATTTGTCTCTCTTCCAGAAGAAAATACACCTGGACCAGTTATTTGTGTCTGTGTCTTTTTCCTGACCCCCAAACCGAGCCAGACGGCTGCCTGTCCTGAGCCTGGTTCTTTAGTCGTGACTATTTTAATAGTCGATTAGTCGTTGASTAGTCGACTAATCATGGCAGCCCTWGTTACAACCATTAAAGAGTGTGGAAGAGCAGCACCACATTTCACCAACCTATTTATGTAATTTAACCCTTCCTTTACATCTTAACAAAAAAATATACCAGATCCAGAACTAAACACATTTCAAAGTTTTATTGGAAGAATAAAAGCTCTAAGAAGCTGATGACAAGTTTAAAAAAATTTTATCAAATTATCTACATTTTTTATGTTCCAGAAATAAAGATTGTTACTTGAATTCTGTTTTGGGTRAATATTTTACTGTTCATTGAGATTATAGTTTTGAGTTATGTTTGAGTTTTTAGTTAAATGAGTTACAACAACACCTAATTTCCCTCTGGGATCAATAAAGTATTTTTGAATTGAATTGAATTAAACATCTCTTTAGAGGCTGACTGTAAAAGTGGGAGCATCATGGATGCAGGACTCCTACGACTGGAGTCCCCTCAGAGGACATGCTTCAGACAATAAACTAAATCAGCATGTACAGAGAGTCATTATCTACATTGTGCACTATAAATTAAATCTGTAGACAATATATTTCTCAACAGCATTATGCTAAAAACGGACTTTAAGCCTCAGATCCAATCTTGTATGGTACATTTACAGTGCATCATCTCAATTTAGTCCTGGGATTTGCTTTCTACATTTAATATGAACGTAGCATTAAAATGCTAAACCTGATAGAGTTTTAAACCATCTTTTGAACTAAGTAAAATGTCAATTTTATTAAAATATTAGAAGGTAGTTTACCAGAATGATCTTTGTTTCATCCAGCTCCGCCTGCACTTTGGTCATTGCATCTGCTTCTCTGGGGTTCTGAGAAAAAAACATTAAATATAACAAACATCCATCAAACACAGCGTTATTAATTCTGACTGTATTAGCATGCAACTTGAATAGCCACAATATAATTACAAGACTCCATCTTCATGCTGGCTCCAAAGCATACCTGAGCTCTATCTCATAAATTATATTAAATTATAAAAGGAAAACATCAAATATGACTCACAGACGAAGCGGTGCTGTCTTTTTAGCATTTTGAACATAAAATAAAAGCCAACCAAAAACAAACCGACCTGGTATTTTGAAAGATGAATATCCAATGCTTTGTAGTTTACAGTTTCAGGATTAGCAGTGGGCCAGTCGATGCTGTCTACTTGTCTGGAAAACTCCTCCAACACCTACAAAACAAAATACAGTCTTAAACAAAAATATTAATGACTCAGAGAAAGCTCCTACGACAAGTTACGTTTTTATACCAACCTTGTCGAGCAACGTGAAACAGACCCTCTGTGGGTAATCATTGTCTGCAATCACCACACCACTCAGGTTGTCGTTTCTCACATACACGTGGCACAGATACTCTGCAGAAATGTTTAAATCACAAGTTCAAATCCACCTCATGCCACACAACAAATCAGTTTGATAATCAGGAGCTTCTTAGCTGAGGCAGTAAAATCGGTTGCAAATCAAAACAAGGTAAGGGAAACTGTAAACATTTATGTCGAACTATATTTGCCCAGTCCCACCTTGTTCTTTGACAGAGGCACAGGTTCCTTGAGATGTTCTCTCGACAATCAAGGCACTGGTAAAAGTCATGAATTCTTGAACACTAAATACACAAAAATAATATAATTACTCCTGTGAAACATTAAAAAAGGTTAACAGATATACATGTGGCTGCGGGTATGCAGTTGACAAAGACTTATTATACTTTAAAAAAGGAACTGTAACAAGTCTTTCTTGGATAAATGAATGATTTAAAGGCACCTGGAGCGCTGGAAGAAGTTGAAGGATGACAGATCATAGGCCGCTTTCAGGAGGTTGGCTTTGGTGGATCCTTTATAGATGACGCTGAGGCTGTACAGCTTCATGATGCCGTCGGGTCTGGTCTGGTTCGTAGGCTACAGTGGACACGGTGGTCTAATCATGACAAGCAGAATCACATGAGAGTATTATCTATTAGCCAACTCAGCTCAGTTAGCGTAGCTGCTGAACTATTGGCTTAAAAGTGAAAAGTAGCAGGTTATCTGTTGCCTGTCACACTCAAAGTCAGGCGACACTCGACTTTGTTACCGAAATTTAACTTGATAAACTGATGACAAAGAAAACACGAATGAATTTAAATACGTTTCTTGACTAAGTTAACAGCTAGCCACAGATGCTATATTTTTGTTCGCCGGGGGGGAGGCCCCTGATGAGCTAACTTACCAGACAAAACCAGCAGCAAACCACCCGATTTACGCTAAAACAACAAAACAACCCGACAAAACAAATCACAGAATAATTGTAGAGTTTTCTGAACAGTTAAAATTGGGCTTCAGTACACAGTGACCACGTCAAAACCCTTCCCTAAGATAGTTGACGCGGTGGAAACAAACGCCTCGCCTTTCTTCTTCTACGACACTTTACGACAGTTTGCGGCCCTCTTTGAATGCTTTACCGCCCTCTCCTGGTGTTGACGTTCCCCATGTTCTGGTGAGTCGGACACGATGCTTTCTTGCCTAAAGAACTAATTAAGAAACTGGACACCTTTCCTAATTTATTTTTCCTTTTTCCTGTTAAGTGTTCAGCAATAACAATTCAAGTTGCTGCTTTTCTTAGCTTTAACTGTACTAAATTACAGAAAATTCTTAGATGTATTTAGAATAGAATAGGCACTTTAATGTATCATAGGAAACATTTGGCAGGGGTGCCACCAAAGAGGGGCCAGGGCCTTCCTTGAAATAAAAGGGTGGCCCCCACCCCCACCCCCCATGGTCTTGCTGCAGACAGTGAGCTGTTGTTGGGTGTGCATATGTGCATAAACAAAAAGCAATTGTTGCTTTTTTWAAACAATTACTACATATTTTACATTCATACTTCCTGCTGTTTTAGATCAACAGAAAATTAGTTAGAGCAAAGTTGTATTTGTTTTGTTTTTAATTTAATATAAGATTGCATTATTGTCATTATAACWAATCTAATTAACATTCTATTTATATAATCTAATGGTAATGAAACACGTCATTCCTACAGGTTTTGTTAAGCAAAAACACAGACTTGTCGATTGATTTTTGCTCTGGCAATCTTGCTCCATTTAACAATTTCCTGCTGGCCACTTAACCCAGGGTAAGTAAGTGTTTTCCATGTCAGAAGTGTTGCCTGTCGATGATTTCCCAGGTAACCTAAAATGGGAACCGCTGAAGCTTCAGGGGCATCTGTTGGATCAGCTACACCAAGAGACAAAAGGATATGTCTTTCTCGGAACAGCTTCCAGTTGTGTTAGGGTACTGAAGCGACGTCGTCATCGAGGATTTCAGCCACAAACAGAAAGGTTGACTCATTTATTCCAATTTTCTTTAAACATGTAGTCAGTGCTTTGGATTTATTTTTATTTTTTACCATATTTGTTTCTTTTTTTGTTGCTTCCTGTGGTGGTTCAAAATGTAGAAAATCAAATTACATCGCTCCAGCAATGAAGACAAACCCACTATTTTGGTAACAAAGCTGTGCACAAGAATGAAAATGTAACTTTTTTTATTCGTCGCTTTGATTTCTGGACACGTTTTTTTCTAGAATGATGCTTGGACTCTTTTTCCACAAAATGTGATCAAGAACAAAGACATTTGTTTTGATATTTTTTTGCACCTCATATTTGCACGAATGAAGAAAACCCATTAAGCCATTTATATTGTCCAGACTTTTGGATGATTTCCTTCCACTGTGTACAAGCCAGGCCTGAAAAAACCTGCAGAAATATAAATGTGTTTACAGAGCACTATGTAAATCAAATGCAGCGAAATTAGGCCTAATTGGTCTAATATTTCATCGAAGGACAAAACATTTTTTGAACATCGTGAAGCTAAGCAGCATTAGAGCAGAAAGGAGAGGAACTACAAACGTTTGGTGCAGATCATCAATGATCTGCAGGACCCAGGACTTTACCCTCACTGTCAAAGAATGGATAAGGTAACAGTCTATCTGTCTGTCTGTCTCAGCAAGAAAATAAATAAATCAGATGATCACAAGTCAAATGAAGCAAACCAGTTAGATTTTTACATTTGAGATGAAAAACAAATCATCCCAAAACAGAAATGAAATTGGATGCATCAAAAAGACCCCGTTTTGACTTCATGCCAGCATTTAAAAGAAGACCACCAAACCTTATCTGAATATGTGATAGAACAGAAATTTCCCTCTGAACAAACCTACATAATTAAATACAAGAAGCCTACAAATGTTTTTGTTTTCTCCACTGAATGTCAAAGTTGCTCCGTTTTTGAGGTTTACTTTGTCAGGGACAGCTGGGGATGCATCAGCCCGCTCTCTGTGCAAACAGCACAGCAGGTTAAATTAACTGGATTAACTGGAGCTATCGACTGGCCCTTGGCAGACATTCCACTTTCAGTAACAAGTTGCAACACAAACCAGGGTTATCTTCTGCTTTACTATATTCTTCTATTTCAAGTGTGTTTACTCAACCGATCAACAGCTTAATCCAGTCAGCAAATGAAAATACAGATATCAAACTTTTCAACTTCAGATGCACAAAGTAACGGTGGCAGAGGCTTGTGACCCCAGATACGACCTGTTTCCGTGTAAACTTTTTAATCTAATAAAAAACCACAATGACAATACAGCCTTAACACTAACAGCAATGATACTTTAAAAAATTTGGTTTTTGCATTTATTCTTGTAGAATAAAAGACAAAAGGAAAAGCTTTAATAAATCCTTAACTTTATATGTTTTTTAAAAAATTATATAAAAAGCCTGTATTGAAATTCATTAATGAAAAAAATGCTTAACTGGATATTAAAAAATCAATTTAAGTTTATGTTGCTTTACTTTATTC
>NW_013952486.1:1523684-1527985 GCF_001266775.1 Austrofundulus limnaeus | reverse complement strand
GGGTAAGAATTTCCACTTAAATTTTTTAAATATTTTTTTGTTCTTTTTTATTTCTTTTTTTTCTCAAGTTTGGAAATTGTTCATGTTTAAGTTGTTTGATTGAGGGTTTTTTTTTAAAATAAGGGGCAGATATAAGATTTTTCTTCCTTCTATCTACACCCTTTTTATTCAATAATTGATTTACTTTTTAATGGACTTTTTTGTTATTTTTTATGACTGAAACAGATTTAGGCAAAATACAACAAAATAAGACAAAAATCCAAAATTCTTAAAGCCTAAACCTAAATATTAAGATTTTAAACAGACCTAAAAAAACATAATTTTTTTGTTGTCCACAACTATGAACTCTTAGCTATAAATAATGTAGTTTACCATACATTTTATATCATAATAATGCCATTATTATTAGGCTTTTTATGAAAATAAAAACATGAAGTAGAGAATTACTCATCAAAAAAATAATTATTTTACCAGACATGTAGTAATTCATTTGAAATCAGGTCACGTTCATAACTTTAAATTAGTATTTATTTTGCACACAGTTTTGTCCTTTTGGACCCGCATGTGGGTGTGTGTTTGTTCTAACCTTCATCACCAGATGGGTTGAAGCTGGGAAGGGGGAGGACGTTCAGTGCTTCCAGCCCCTTCACCTGGCCATAAAAGCAGCCTCAGATTTCACTGCACTCACACTTCACTGACTCTGGACACACACAAATACACACACACACACACACACACACACACTCATTCCTAAAAACATTCAGGCTTGTTTTAGCTGAGTCTGCCAGGATGCCGAGTATCAGCTGTCATTTGGACCAGATGGTGAAGATGCCTGGTAGCTTCAATGATGTGGTTGAAAAACTCTTCATGGTGAGTTCTTTTAGATCTTCTCTCAGGAGAAGAGATGGTATTTTTCTTCACTTTATATTACATTATAAGGAAGTTTTTTTTTTTTAAATTTGCTTAAAACTGTTTATTTTTACTGTAAAATACATAAGAGGGAAAGTTTGCTTGTGCGCTGCTCCTGACCTGTTCCCTCCTCTGCTTGCAGGTGGAGCAGATCCTGTCAGAGTTCAGGCTGAATGAAGAAGAGCTCGAAGAAGTCATGAGGAGGATGCAGCATGAAATGAGCAGAGGGCTGCGTTTAGAGACGCACGAAGAGGCCAGCATCAAAATGCTCCCGACGTATGTCTGCTCCACCCCTGAGGGCTCAGGTAGGGGAAAAAATAATAATCCTGGAAAAGTAGATAACACTTCCTGTACATTAAAAAAATAATTAATGATGTGTTCTGTTTTGTTGTGACAGAGGTGGGGGATTTCTTGGCTCTGGACCTCGGGGGGACAAACTTCCGTGTGATGCTTGTAAAAGTGGGTGAAGATGAGGAAGGGATCTTCAAGGTGGAAACTAAACAMCAGATGTACTCTATTCCTGAGGACGCCATGACGGGGACTGCTAAAATGGTGAGTAAACACAGAAAATTGTTTTTTTTTTTTTCAATCTCCATATTATCAGCATCAATATTTACTGTTATTGTGCAGTAAGTGATTTGAAATGAGTAAAAAAAAGGCTTATTCTTGTATTTCTGTCTCTCAGCTCTTTGATTACATAGCAGAGTGCATGTCTGATTTTTTGGACAAACACCACATCAAGCACAAGAAGCTTCCACTGGGGTTCACCTTCTCTTTTCCAGTCCGTCACGAGGACCTTGATAAGGTGAGATGGTTGACATCTGTTCCCCCTCATTATATTTTGATTCTCTTTATTATTATTTTTTTTWAATTTCTGATTGTTTTTCATTTTTATTTCTCAGGGAATCTTGATTAACTGGACCAAAGGCTTTAAAGCGTCTGGAGCAGAAGGAAACAACGTCGTGGGTCTGCTCAGAGATGCAATCAAGAGACGAGGGGTGGGTGAATATTGATTATTTTTAATACCGAACACCTGTGCAGGAGGAAACAAAAAAGTCTGATGTGTTTGTAATGTTTCGTAGGAGTTTGAGATGGACGTGGTCGCCATGGTGAATGACACAGTAGCCACCATGATTTCCTGTTACTACGAGGACCGCAGCTGTGAAGTTGGGATGATCGTCGGTAAGAAGGCGGAAACACTCGAACAATCGTGAAAAACGATGCCTCGCGGTTACTGGAGCTCGTTGCTTTGCTTTGAAATCCAGGCACGGGCTGTAACGTGTGCTACATGGAGGAGATGAGGACCGTGGAGCTGGTGGAGGGGGAGGAGGGCCGGATGTGTGTGAACACAGAGTGGGGGGCGTTTGGAGACAACGGCGAGCTGGAGGACTTCAGACTGGAGTACGACAGAGTGGTGGACGAGGCCTCGATCAACCCCGGCCGGCAGCTGTGAGTAAACACCTGTATTAAATGTAACAGCCGGTTCGGTTGTTATCAGTCCATTAAATGGACGTTATTAGCGGTTATCAGTCCCATAGAATGGCTTCAGACTGTTCCGACAGTGCCCCCTTGTGGGTTACCAGTGCCATATATGTTGGAATGCAACAATCTGCTACCACCGGATTTCAGTCTACGTTATCGTAGTCCATGTAATTTTCTCTGAAATTAACTTTAGTGTTTTTTGTTCACATGATTTTATCATGTGAACAGGGGGAATTTGAAGAAATTTATTAGTCAAGTTAGATACTGATTTTAAAAGCACTACACCATTTTCTTAGTTTTTCTTTTCAAGTATTGACTTTTATAATCCATTGTTTAACTATTGTCATGTCTTGATTAAAATAGCTTAGATACGTAAATGCCCGAAACACCGTCACAACACATAAAAAACCGTTAATCAAACTTAAGTACAGATTTTTTGTCTTGAGTGTCTGCGATTCAGCCGCAGTGGGCGTACCAGGCACTGAAAAATGTGTATATACTGTAAATATATATGTAAATGCTGGAATTTACGGCTTCTTGTCAGCGTGGGTTTCCTGCTTGCAGTGAAAGCATTAAAWCCTCGTTCAWTTCCAGTCACTGGTGTTGTATGTTCCTCGTTCCTTTCACATTTCAATTTATTCAACATTTATGTGTTTTCATCTCAACTTCAGTTAATGAACACTAAAATTTTCTTACATTTTTATGCTTCATATTAACCAGATTGCATAAAAAACCTTTGTGGTTTTATGCCTCATACTAACCAGCTGACAGTCTGAAGCCATTCTATGGGACTGATAACCTGCTAGGGGGCATAGTTGGGACAGTCTGAAGCCATTCTATGGGACTGATAACGACCAATAACGTCCATTTAATGGATGATAACATCCGAAGCGGGTGAATGTCAACATTCAACACGGGCAGAGCTTCATCTTCTGGGTCCCCCTCTCTCCCTCCCCCAACACTCATATGCTGTTTTTCATGAATTACCGGTAACCACCCCGCAGTCTCTGGCAGTTCTCACCCGACCAAACACGATCTGTTAAGTTGCCAAGCTACCAGCTGTTTTCCTCAGGATGTTAGCAAATGAACAGAGAGCCCTCATACGTCAGTGGTCAGTCGGCAGGTGTAGATGCCAGATTAATGATCCCTCTCTGCCGCTCTGCCTTCGAGCTTAATGGCTGTTTACCTTTTTTACACCGGCAGCCCATTCACAYAGGCAGCTGCCGTCACTTCAGGCTTGATGTCTTCCTTGTCCGGTCCACGTTGACTCAGTTTTGTCACTTGCTCCTTTCCTAAACCCACTCCTCTCTTTCTGCTCTCCTGTAGATACGAGAAACTGATCAGYGGGAAGTACATGGGGGAGCTGGTGAGGCTCGTCCTGATGAAGCTGGTGAATGAAAACCTGCTGTTCAACGGTGAAGCCTCGGAGCTGCTGAAGACCCGCGGCAGCTTCGAAACACGCTTCGTCTCGCAGGCGGAAAGGTAAGCAGCAGCGGGTTTACGATGKGAGCATATCCTGATGATATCAATCATAAAATTCAGTCGACCACGATGATAAGACATAAGCAACATGTTATTTTATTGATAATGATGTATGACAGTGTTGTATAAAGTACCACAAAGTGAAACTTGAGTAAAAGTACAAGTACCTTACCAAAAAATTACTTTGGTAAAAGTTAAAGTCTCCTTTAGTAATATTACTTGAGTAAAAGTACAAGTATCTATTATTTTTGTACTTAAGTATTAAAAGTAAAAGTATTGATTTAAAATGAGCAGTTAGATTTTCTGTAAGGACATTTATTAGGAGGTGACCTCCCTAACAAACTGCAGAAATGACTGTTGTATTAAAATAATTAATTTATGTTAAATTTAGGATGCACTAGTCCAGCTGTTTCAGTTTATATACATAC
>NW_013952486.1:1516407-1522849 GCF_001266775.1 Austrofundulus limnaeus | reverse complement strand
CTGCTGCCCACCAGAACCTATTATTAAAGAGTGTGTGATAAGACTGAGCCTCCATAAAACCCACCCCAGCATCACACCTCAGCTGAGAGTCCACCTACAGCCGGTCAGACATGGTAAGTTTCTACATGTCATGTTAAAGGTTTTATTTTGGATGCTTTTAAGAGTATGTTCTTGAGTACAAGTACATTATTTACTGATCTTATGTTGACTTCTTGATAAGTTTTTGTGACAGTTTCTGTTGAAACTTATCAGGCGAGTAAAAAGGCCTCCAAAAAGGGACAGAGAGGAGCTCAGAAGTCCTGCTCCAATGTGTTCTCCATGTTTGAGCAGTCACAGATACAGGAGTTCAAGGAGGTACGGACTTTCATTTATAAACCTTAGGAAAAGCATTTAGGATTTTTCGATTTATGCAACAAAAAGGGAAATTTTAAAATTTTTATTTGAGAATCAATGTGTCTGCAATACATTTGATGCTGAACAACCAAAACCAAACAGCATAAACTTTCTTTTAACATTTTGCTTCTTTTCAAATTTCAAGCAAAAAAAGTAAATTAACAACACATTTTTAATAAGAACTTATTTCCCCATACTCCAACAAAAATGAGACATTAAACATCTGTAAAGAGGCGATACATTAACCTGTACTCTGAACTTGCCTCAGTCTGTTTATAAACAGATTCTTTTTCAATAACAACATATCAACACTGTAAATTTTAAACAAATTAATGACAAGCAAATGCTTTTTTTTTAAATAAAGATAAAAGGTTTTTGTTTCATCCTGCAGGCGTTTGGCTGCATCGATCAGGACAGAGATGGTGTCATCAAAAAGCAGGACCTGAAGGAGACCTACGCTCAGCTAGGTATTTTATTTATCATCAAACCTTAAATCTTTATACTTTTCTCCTTTTCCCCTCCTGTTGCCCTTTTAATACTAAACTACACAAAACAGAAATTTTAGCAGAACGTGTATATCCGAACACTTTTAAATGCACCATCACCTTAAACGAGCCTCATCTTAAAAAGTCCACTTTTCTAAGAACAGAACACCCCCCCCCACACACACACAATCCTGGCTCCACCCATGTTTAGGCTACTTCCTCTCCCAGGTCCTCATCAAACTCCCCCTCTTCCTCGGCGGTGGCGTCCTGGTACTGCTGATACTCTGACACCAGGTCGTTCATGTTGCTCTCAGCCTCGGTGAACTCCATCTCTTCCATGCCTTCACCAGTGTACCTGTCACAGGAACAGAGCTGTCAGAACGGACCAGCACCAGAACCCAGATCTGCTGTGTTTTACTCACCAGTGGAGGAAGGCTTTGCGACGGAACATGGCGGTGAACTGCTCCGAGATGCGTCTGAACAGCTCCTGAATGGCCGTGCTGTTGCCGATGAACGTGGCGGCCATCTTGAGACCGCGTGGAGCGATGTCACAGACGGCCGTCTTGACGTTGTTGGGGATCCACTCCACGAAGTAGCTGCTGTTCTTGTTCTGCACGTTCAGCATCTGCTCGTCCACCTCCTTCATGGACATGCGTCCTCTGAAGATGGCGGCGGCCGTGAGGTAGCGCCCGTGGCGTGGGTCGCACGCCGCCATCATGTTCTTGGCGTCAAACATCTGCATGGTGAGCTCAGGAACTGTCAGAGCCCTGAGGGTGCAGGAAAACAAAACAAAGTCATTTTTAGCTTGAACAAAAACCAAACTGTGGTTTCACGGTTAGAATAACTGGGTTTGTGTTTCAGTACCGGTACTGCTGACTGCCCCGGCTGGTCAGGGGGGCGAAGCCTGGCATGAAGAAGTGCAGCCTGGGGAAGGGCACCATGTTGACAGCCAGTTTCCTCAGATCTGCGTTCAGCTGGCCAGGGAAGCGCAGGCAGGTGGTCACCCCGCTCATGGTGGCTGAGACCAGGTGGTTGAGGTCACCGTAGGTGGGTGTGGTGAGTTTCAGAGTACGGAAGCAGATGTCATACAGGGCTTCGTTATCGATGCAGAAGGTYTCATCTGTGTTCTCCACCAGCTGGTGAACAGAGAGCGTGGCATTGTAGGGCTCCACCACCGTGTCCGACACCTGGAACAGGAACCAAAGGAAGAAAATGGAACGGGTTAGCAGAAGAGGGACAAACATTTCATCTGAACATGTCTGAATGAATTATATGAACCTTAGGTGAGGGCACAACACTGAAAGTGCTCATGATGCGATCCGGGTACTCCTCTCGGATCTTGCTGATGAGGAGCGTACCCATGCCAGAACCTGTGCCTCCTCCCAGAGARTGCGTGAGCTGGAAGCCCTGGAGGCAGTCGCAGCTCTCGGCCTCTTTTCTCACCACATCCAGAACAGAGTCCACCAGCTCAGCTCCCTCAGTGTAGTGGCCTCTAGCCCAGTTATTACCGGCTCCACTCTGGCCTGTGACACAGAAAAGTTCAGATCTTGTAGTGTACATGTACTTACATGTGTAAAACTACTACTTTATAAACTAAAATGCTCACCAAAGATAAAGCTGTCAGGTCTGAACAGCTGACCAAAAGGACCAGACCTCACAGAGTCCATAGTGCCAGGCTCCAAGTCCACCAGAATTGCACGAGGAACATACTTGCCTCCTGGAATAGAAACAGAAAAAACACAAAGGATTGAATAATCTGCCTTTGAAAACAATGACCCCCCCCCAAAAGTATCCATGTCGTTCTACATGTATATAATTGTGTTTACATAAGAGTCTGTAAAATACATGTTTTTGTTTCACTGTGAAGCTAACCCTTCTACATTTTTTAGTTTCAATAACTGGGTATTTACATAGGCAGCAAGAAAACATAAAACTAAATTAATTAGTTCCCCCATCCTTAACCTGTCTAAATGATGAGCTTAGCTATAGTGGAACATAACAAAAACATATGCTTAATTTTGTCTTAACCATTAAAAATCTTTTTTGTGCATTTTAATGGTTACAAGTAGTTAGCTGGATGTATTTTAGAAACGTAWCATTATAAGTTATAGCAGATTAGGACATCTTAATCAGGTAGTTACAAAAGCTTGGCTAAACCAAGTTAAACCTGAAGCCTCGTTGTAATACACGTCGATCCGCTCCAGGTGCAGGTCGCTGTCCCCACGGTAAGACCCGGTGGCATCGATACCGTGTTCATCACTGATCACCTCCCAGAACTAAAAAGGATCAGAAAAAATACAGTTACAGCACAATGACTCAAAAAATAAAGTTAAAACCAGCCGTTGGTTTTAACCGTTGGTCCAATGGTGATAGTTGCTCTTTTAGCTACACGCTAACGCTTAATTAACACTAAATAAACTTTTATGACTTCACTGTTGCTGCATTAGTCAGCTATAGCATTGTTTTCTTTTTCCTAAGAGATGTSTACAATAGCCAACTGACTCACTGTTTTTGATTCGCGACGTTAAATCTAATGGTTTGACCGCAAAGTAAATAACTGCCAGTTAGTTAGCATTTTTGCTAAACAAGCTAATGCCGCTACAACGCTAATAAAATAGCCGGCGTGTTCGACCGGTTAATCTTATTGTCCTGGCCACGATAGCCAGCTCATATATGTATTATTTTCTAGTAAAAAATAATAATAAAATAACCGTTGCTAAATCCAACTAGCTTCGCCTAGCAAACCACCGACAACCGTTGGCTTTAGGCTAACTTATGCCGCCTTCACCGTATTAAGAGTTCATTTTTACAGTAAAGTTTTTCTAACCTTTGCTCCGATTTGGTTGCCGCATTGTCCAGCTTGTAGATGTACAATCTCTCTCATTTTCTCTCTTTCCAAATGTTAAAATCGGCCAGATGATAGAAAAAAAGCGTCCGCTCACATCGACAGTCCAATCCACAATGCAAATTTGAACAGAATTGGAGGGTCTACACCCTAACGGGCGGTTGAAGACAGATTTGATTGGACCAAAAAGCTGTCAATCAAAGCAGGACGAGCATCTGATTGGTTCTCAATTTATAGTGTCCGAATTTAATTGGACAGTTAAATAACCGGTTGTTTCTCTGTTTGTAGCATTGATTTATCAGATCTCTCGACTTTAAATGCATTTTATTTCGCACACCTTTTAGCAAACGTAATCTATATTTAACTGAACTGTTCACTGACTACAAATTTTTCAACCTTGTGTTGACAGTGAAATGTGTGATACATCTCATATCCAGCAGGTGGCAGGCTTAACATAATACTACATGCTACATAAGCATAGAGTTGATCATCACACAAAAAGGTTAACATGTTAAGTCTAATAAAAAAAAAAACATGTAGTTTTTCTTTGCTTCAATCACCTGTAAGACAATGAAAACAAAAGTATGGACCACCAACTCGTCTTCATATCTGATTGCATGACAGCCAATGTTTTTGAACTTATTTGTTTTTGTTAAACTAAAAGTTGCATGTTCATCAGAATTTATGCAGTTAAACTAAGTGACACCTTCCAAACAGAGGGGGGGAAACAACACAAAAACCAGAACGTTCAAATTCCAAACAGGAAGAAATAAACATTTGAGTCTAACAAATCAGAAAATCTTTGAGCCCTGACTAAGGCTGAATAATAGACTTTTTTTTAAACTGAAATGATTATTGCTGCTCAGCTTTACATGCCTCAAATGGATTATGGTGGRTATTTAGCAATTAGCACAGTTGACACATAGTGTACAATACTGAACATACATAAATCCAGAGAATATTAAGCCCTAATAATTAACCCAAAATAGCAACACCTGTACAGAGAAAGAGGTGGCCCAACAGAACTGTACTGGAGGACAGAGCAGTCATAAATACTAAAACAGAAAAAAACAGAGTAAATACAAAATCACAGATCTTGTTAAATACAAAATAACCCCTAAACATAAAACATAGTTCATTAAAGTTTAGACAGGAAAAAAACTGTATGAAAAACTGAGTTAATGTTCTGGATGGAATTGTTTATATGTGTTAAATATATGGGTCAAAATGACCAACAAGGCCTCAGTTTTAAAACTGAGGCTTCAGGGTTAATTTGAGGGTTAATAAGGTAAAAACAGATTTTTTTTTTTTTTTTTTTTTTTTTTTTGGTCACGTAAATGTTTTCCCTTCAGGGAAACTCAATGTCCAGGACGAGGAGCTGGAAGCGATGCTGAATGAAGGGAAAGGTCCCATCAACTTCACTGTGTTTCTGACACTTTTTGGTGAAAAACTCAACGGTGAGAGATCTTCCATTTGATGGAACTAGAATAACTCTCAGAGGGTTCTGAAGGATTTTTTTTTCTTGTCCTCCAGGTACCGATCCTGAAGACACCATACTTGCTGCTTTCAAACCTTTTGACCCCAAAGGGACAGGTTTTGTGAATAAGGATGAGTAAGTATTAGAGTTTGTTTTTCACATTAACACCATCTGTTGTCTTTTTGCGTTATATTTGTCTTCCTTTATTCCAGGTTTAAGCGATTACTGATGAACCAAGCTGACAAATTCACAGCAGAAGAGGTTGGTTTGTTTTCATTTTTACACAGAAAGAAACTTCAGCAGTCACATTTTCACGTCATGATCTTGTAGGTGGATCAGGCTTTCACTCTTGCACCGATCGACCCACTGGGCAACATCGACTACAAGCAGCTCTGCTACATCATCACACACGGAGATGAGAAGGAAGAGTCCTGAAATTCAGCTAAACGCATTCAAGACTGTTTCAAATCTGCAGCTTTTATATGGCTATATAAATAAATAGTGACATTTCTGATGCACACAAAAAAATTGCAAAGATTTCTGCTGAATGTGAGAACATTGTTAGTGTGAATAAAGTGTTGGACTCATGAAAGGTGCAGGATTACAGTTTCTTCTTTTAATATAAGATTTGCAGAGGTACACTATATTGCCAAAAGTATTCGCTCACCTGGCTTGACTCACATACGTGACATCCCATTCCTAATCCATAGGGTTCAATGTCGTTGGTACGCTCTTTACAGATAGATACGGTAGATACTTTTCTGGGAAGGCTGAGCAAAAACCAGTGTTGTATAAAGTATCACAACGTGAGACTTGAGTAAAAGTACAAGTAGCTTAYCAAAAAATTACTTTGATAATCTGTAATGACATTTGTTAGGAGGTGACTTCCCTCCAAAATAATGCAGAAAGACCTGTTGTATTAAAATAATCAATTGATGTTAAATTTAAGATGCACTAGTCCAGCTGTTTCACTTTATATACATATCAAGGCTGCCTAAACCTTTTCTCCTAAATGAAAATCTATCTGAGGGCTGCGGCCAAACGCAATAATATAATTCATGAAATACAAATACTTCTTAAGTAGTCCTTTTAATGATTATGTTCTGCTGGAGTATGACATGATTTGTTTGTGTACAAACTAATACGGTATCAGAGTTTAATACATTTATACTTTACATTCAACAACAATTAATTCAATTCAATTAAAAAATTTATTCATTTCATTAAAATACTATATACAAT
>NW_013952486.1:1511262-1513118 GCF_001266775.1 Austrofundulus limnaeus | reverse complement strand
TTGCAACCCAGAATATATTCAAACAAAACATAATTTACAAAACAATACTAAATAACATAAAAAAAATAAAAAAATTAGAATTAAATTCAATCTATCTATGTGGCACAATTTACATGGATAGTATTTATTTTTTATAATAACAAACTGGAATGAAAACAAGCAAATATGAAATAAAAGTAACAACTTTCTACTTCTTGCCTTTTTAAAATATACAGTGAGTAGAAAGTTCAGATAATTGTGTGAAAATGTAAGAAGCAGAAGTAAAAAGTAGGCTGAAAAATAATTACTCAAGTAAAGTATAGATACCCAAAAATTCTACTTACCGGTAAGTACAGTAACAAAGTTTTTGTACTTAGTTACTTTACATCTCTGGCTAAAACTTTTAGCAATATAGTGTAGCTGCATGCATTATTTTGTTCTCAGCTTCATGTCATCCATCCCCTTACGGCACAGGCAAAACGTTTTKCTCCCTCTTGGCACAAAAGTGCACTATGTTGCCAAAACTGTTTGCTCACCCATCCAAATTAATGTGCACCAGTGCACAAAGGACCATAAAGACATGGATGGCAGTCTGGTGTGGATGAACCTGACTGGCCTGCACAGAGTCCTGACCTAAACCTGATAGAAAACCTTTGGGATGAATTCAAGCGGAGACTGAGAGCCAGGCCTTCTGTCCAACATCAGCATGTGACCTCACAAATGTGCTTCTGGAAGAATCAAAAATCTCCCAAAACACTCCTAAACCCCAAGGACAGCCTTCCCAGAAGAGTTGAAGCTGCTGCAAAGGATGGACCAATGTTATATTGAGCCCCATGGATTAGGAGTGGGATGCCACTTCAGTTCATTTATGAGTCAAGGCAGGCGAGCAAATACTTTTGGCAATGCAGTGTGCAATAGACAACAGCATGAAAATAAATATTTTCCATGTATTTCAAAAGCTACGCTTCATTTTGTGGCCCATCTGCAGATCTTTAGCCGCGCCAAGTCATTGTGAGCCAAGTTAAATGAAAATAAATAAATAAATTAAAAAAATCCAAGTCAGCATTTATACAGAACATCTTTCGCAAATTATCATAATATGTTGAAGTGTTTGGAGAAAAGCAAAAGAAAAACGCAATATGGCTTAGTGTGTGGTTATTCTGGGAGAAAAAAATATGCAAACATTAAAAAGAAAACGTTTGTTTGATTTTATAATTTGAGTTGAATTTATACACATAGCTTAAAATAAAAATGAATGTTGGTTAATCTGAACGGTGCGTTCCTCGAAACAAAGCTGATTTTCTTAACTTCTTCTTTGTTAAAGCTAAATGAATCAAATTAAAGTCCCAGCTGTTTTCCTTTGAGAGTCCTGTTACCATGGAAGCAACAACAAACACCTCCACCAGCTCGCCTCACACTGCAAAGCAGCTCCAAGCTTGTGTGTGAAAAGCTGCAAGACAAGCTTGATTTTCTGTGGCGTTAGCACCAAAAGGTTGGCACCTGTGAGCTTTACTTCTTCACGAAACGTTCTCCTGATTCTGTGTCATCATTTGTGACGTGTGGTTCTGCTGGCAGAGATGCCTGTCGCCTCAGGAGCATCAGGCAGAGTGGCTGCAGGAGCAGATACAAGCAGGAAACTTCAGGCACAAAGGGATCAGCCTGGCGACTCCTACCTGCTACAGTGAGTTTTACTGCATCACAGTTTCTTTTAACCTCTTAAGGCCCAAGAGGTTTTCTTATTTCAGCATTTACAAACTCTACTTAAATAATATTAGTATCAAAATAAAGCTAACAGGAGATTTCATCAGAAGTGTAAATATTAAAACAGCTGCTGTGGTTTTAGAGATATTGAGGATGGAACATATACAGGTATATAT
>NW_013952486.1:1507622-1511201 GCF_001266775.1 Austrofundulus limnaeus | reverse complement strand
ACAGGAATGGGTGTCGCCTTTGTTTCAATAGTTTTCCATTGAGCATCATATGTTGGGTCACAACAGTATATCAATGTTCTTATTTGTGCTGCTAAATAATAATCCCTTAGGGAAGGCAATCCCCAACCTCCCTTTTTCTTTTCCAGTTGTAATACCTTATATCCAATTCTAGGTCTTTTACCTTGCCAAATATATCTTGATAATAGTTTGTCCCATTCATGAAAAACTTTTTGATTTATTTCAATTGGCAGAGTTTGGAATAAATATAGCAATCTGGGCAGTATGTTCATAGGTATAAATAGGTTTATGGAAAATATTTGTTAAGTCAGGGTGAAAGCAAATTTTGAGAGGGAATTCATTTATATAGATTTACTGGTGTCTGAAACAAAAATAAAAGGCTTTGCGGGTGCAGATTTGGAGCAGCTGGACTTAAAACCAACCTGTTGGTGCATGGCCGGCAGGTACCAGACGTTGCAGACCAGGGCCCAGCTGGTCATCATCCTCAGCAGGTAACTCACCATGCTGTACTTGGAGCTGTTCCAGAAAGCATCTCCAAACTTTGGATCGTACTAATAAAGAGAAAAAAAAAGTGAAACTCAGAAAACAAAACTAAAAAGAAAAGACCATTGCAGAGGCAGACTTAAAATACCTTGATGGCTACAGGATATATTGTTCCTCCGATTTCAAAACTTCCTTTTTTAAACATCATCACCGACGTGTTGTTGATGCAGGTTCCTGCAGGAACAGATGTCACAAACTGAGTGAGCGTCTTTCAATTGAACATAAAATATTTGGCATAAATTAGGGCTTGGATTACTCTCATATCAAAACATCAAATGACCCCACCGACCTTCAGGAAATATTAAGATGGGAAGCTTTGTTTTGTCGCTCACATGATCTTTCAGCCTGGAAACAAAACAAAAAGGTGATAGAAACCTTTTTAACTTTATTTTATTTAATTTGAAATGACACATGAACCATATGGAATAACACAATGCTATAAAATATATAGATATTTTAATCTACATAAGTCAGAAAAATGCCAGAATCTCAGAATCCAAACACTTGCTGAAAGACAAAGTAAGACAGAAGAAAAACGAACCTTTTGGTCACCAGGTGGCGATCTTTCATCTCCGACCTCTCAAACCAGACATGAGGACAGGCCCTCACCATGGCTCTCTGAAGCACCCCCATCAGACCTCCGTGAACCTGACCCACCTGGTCAACAGAAGTTGAGGAAACAAATGTTAAAACAWGWAGGATTACTGAAACACGCTGTGTTGCTGCTCTGCCTACCATGGCGTAGCCCCCATCATTGCACAGGATCACCACGTCGATTGGACTGGTGTGGTTGGCGACGCCAATTCCTCCTTTTTTAGGTTTATTTTCTCTGCRACGTGAAGTAGAAATCAGACTGATTAGATGCAGCCAACATACTTCTGATGTTTTCAGAGAGACGTTTTTCACCTGTTGTGATACTGAATAGCAGCAGAAAGTCCTCGAGCGCAGATCCTGTAGCATATGATGTGGACCCACTCGCTGAGCCAGAACTTTATCCTAAAATTAAACATTTGGACGGATTTAGGAGGAAGCCATTTAACAGGCGATGTGTGATTTTGAGTTTTGAGCACCTCCAGTTGGGGAGAACTCCAACGGCAGACGTTCCAATGACCAACCAGCTCAGGCCGATGCAGGCCAGAGTTATCCTGAAGAGAGAGAGAAACAAGCAGAACAAAAGAAAAAGGAACACTTTTTTTATCAATTATAAGCCAGAAAACTTAGCAAAGAAACTCAAAGGTAGCAAGACTCTTCAGCTAAATTAAAGTCATCACAGTAGAGATTGGCAGTTCACTCGTGGTAGGTTATAAAACCTTCCAACACAAATAGGGAAAGAGAGACAAAAACAAGGGGACGTTGAACCCCGCTTGCACTCAGTACATACACATAACACGACACCAAATAACCACAGCCGAAGCATCCAAACCATTAAGTCAGGTGATGGGGCACATGACCCTCAATGAACAATAGAGCTAATCAAGCCTATTGTTAGGCGATGGCCCTCTTTTGCATATGACTAACCTGTTTGTCCACCATGTGGAGGCAGTGCTTATAAGGCTGAGTTCACCTGAAACTCATCAGACTGAAGAAGTCTCTTGGAGGAGAGACGAAACGTTTCACTAAAGAAGAACCCATCCAGAGGACCTACTTATTTTTTCTTTTTAATTTTTTTTACATCTGGATTACTGAGATGCATCAGGACACTTTCAACACAAGGTTTTTAGGTATAAAACAAATACGTCCTGTGTTTAKTTTATTAGCTTGCTTTATATTTATTCAGAGCCTGAACTTAAATTTGCAGGAAGTTATTTGTTTACCTAAGTGGGGCAAGGATGCAGTATCTAACAAAGATACCCAGACCATAGACCAGCGTCAGCTTCAGACTGATGTACTGGAAATCGTTGTTGGTCCGAGTCAGTAAGTTCCAGGACACGAGCTCCTCAGAGGTGAACCGTTGGGTCACCTACGTTCAGAACAGACATAAACGAGAAAAGCTAATAATCCGATTTGCGTGGAAGTTTGTGAAAAAGAATGGATTTGTCTGGTAACATACCTCGTCCTCCACGATGCTCTCGATTCCTCTCCGAGTGAAGTAGAAACAGTCGCTGAGCGTGAAGTCGCCGCCGACGGGTGGTTTGGGTCTGCTGCGTCTGAGTTCCCCCAGCTCCTTCTCCATGGAGCCGTTTTCCCTCAGGATGAGACCTGGCAAATAAAAACACACAAACTATAACCAGAGTTCCCACACCTTGGTTAACATCAAATTCAAGGACCTTCCAAGGACTTTCCCGTACCAATTTCCTCAAATTCATGAACCACACATGCTACCACAGAATGTTACCAATGAACAGCTTTAATTTGTAAATTCAATGAAAATCTGAACAACATAGAAGTTGTTGAGTCAGAATCAATGAAAGAAAGTGGATTAAATGTACACCCTACATTCATATCCACAACACACGGACATGTAATTATGTTCTGGGAGGTTCGGCAGCTCAGGTTGGGAGGAGGGGATGTGAACATGTCCAGATGCTCTGTGAGGACAGGAGGAGTTGTGGTGCTCTCACCTGGGCTCAGAAAGAAAGACCCGCCCTGCTCTGCTCTGATTGGCTAAAACTATGATTTCATGTCATGCTCATGTTATTTGTAGAAAACCACATCAGTTTAACATTAGACTWTATTTTATAAACATATTTTAACAGTAAAATAAAGGCTGTAAAAAAACTGTAGGCTGTTTTAGTTTTTATCATTTTTAAACTAAAAGTTTAAATATATATTACACGGATGGGGCCATTTTATTTACACACAAAGCATTCTGGGTAAATGATGACGTGGATAGGTCCTCGGTGTGAGCGAGCTATATCCACCCTGAAGGTTAATCTTGGACAATATCTGATGATCGACTCTTTTAAATGAAACCAGAGAGCGTTGACAGAGAGGAGAAGGTAGAAATGACTCAGCCTGTAACTGAAAATATGGATGGAGGACATCGGTTTAGGCGGCACGGTGGCTCAGTTGGTAGAG
>NW_013952486.1:1504679-1506535 GCF_001266775.1 Austrofundulus limnaeus | reverse complement strand
CAAATAAAGTCTAATGTTACAACTAATCATGGATCCCTTTAAAATCGTTTTTTTTTTTCAAATTCACAAACTTTCAAGGATTCCAAGGACCCATGGGAACCCTGTGAAATATCAAAAGTCATTCTTCTGATAGGAGCCAAGCTCTTAAAAGAAATCTCAAAGTCGGTCTAATCTTATATATTTGGACTCAGTATTAATTTAGTAACGTTTCACYGAATGGTTCAGATTCTGGCAACAAAGATCACAGCCTGAAACACCAAACTCCAAACTCCATACAAAGTCCAAACTTCTTGAACACTGTTTGTGTTATCGCCATTTAAAAAAAAAGGCACCAGGGACACACTTTGGACTTTAGAGGAGCCTCGTTCTGCTGACGAACCTGACATCTTTATGTGCACGGCTCAGGATCCAACCCTCAGTCACAGATAAGGAGTTGAGCAACTTTTTAGCTACTTGAGGCACAGATCCYAGAGCCACTTCACCCTGCTACATGCTTACAAAGTCTCAAAAACGTCTAGAAATGTCCTTTTTTGTCCCTTTATTGGAAGAACAAAACATTTTAAACTACCGAGCTCAAACTTTGTTACATTAGGAGGAATTTTTTGATGCATGTAGAAAAACATTGCTTCCTTTAGAGGTTAAAAAAGCTGTTTAAAAGCTGAATGTTGTTGCAACATGCCTGTCTGGACTTGCAACGCAACAGATGAGAAAATCCAGTGTTGCAGCAAACATCAAGTCCACCCACAGGTTGAACAATTAAAGATAAAAGTTCATCTCTTTATATWTTCACATACCATTAGATGGGATATTATTGACTGCTTTTTCTTCAGCRTTTGCCTTCTGTATCTTCAGAGTGGCCCACTATGGTGGAGGACAGGTAGCAGACGTTCATGGTTAGTGTGCGAGATTAAAAAAATAAAAAAAAGAACGTGCCTCAGTGTGAGCATACCTTTAAAGTCTTCATCAAGATGGTCATGTAGGCCTCGGAGATGCCCAGAGAGAATCCAAACATGGCTGGGAACATGATGAGGCTGATGATCAGGTACAGCCAGATCTTCATGGCCCAAAAGACCCCYGCCCAGACGTCCTCCATGTCCACCTTTGTTTTTCCTCAGCAGCCCYGTGGCTCAGATGTAATGTGATCCTGGTTAAAGAAAAGGGCACAAAAAAAAGTTACTGTGTAAAATTTTCCACTAATATAATCACTAAAACATCAGCCAAACAGAAAACAAATCATCCCTCCTGAACTGTTATTTACATTTAAAGACAACAGCACAAAGCTGATAAAGGTAAGAGCTGAGAAAATACAGCTAAGTTAATTAAGTTTAAAGTCTCAAAAGGTCACTCCACACTCAAACCCAATCACACAGATCAATAAATACCACATGTCTTCCTGTTAACCAATAACCAAACAATGAAAGGGCTCTTTTAAGGTTTAACTACATAAAAAAACTCTTTTCTCCAAAATTACCAGCTATCCTGGTYTTAAATTACAACTTACGCGTCAAACTTTTGTCCATGTCCTGGGTATCTGTGTTTCTGTCTCGGAGGACTTGAGCTCGCGCTGCGAACACGCCAATTTACTGCCTGACCAAAGTTCACTGAACCGAGCTAAACAGCGCCCTCATGTGGTCAGAGGGAGAAGTGCGGGTCAGGAACGCATGCGTGTCAGAGGTTTAATTATTAACCTAACAGATAATTTTCAAAGGTTTAATCAGGGTTGTGCAACTTTTACAATAATGAAACACTTTTATGTCAATTCGGTTACGAAATAAAATTTATTTAAATCCTCAAATCTCGTTTGAAACTTAATGCAAAAGCACTACATGAGAAAAATAATGTTTTGGGTACAAAAT
>NW_013952486.1:1500899-1503654 GCF_001266775.1 Austrofundulus limnaeus | reverse complement strand
TAATAATAATAATAATAATAATAATAATAATAATAATAATAATAATAAGATACATCTAACTTATATAATGCTTTTATGGACACTCAAAGACACTTGGTGGTGGTAAAGTACAATGTGGCTATCTGCCCTGAGGGAAGGGGTGGTGTTGGTGGTGGTGGTGGTGGTGGTGGTGGGGGGGCATTCATTCATCGGCACCACTGGACCCTCTGACCACCACCAGTTGGCAAGGTGGATGAAGTGGTTACAGGATGACTCATACTCTGCCACAACTGACTCACATTTYCAGAAAAAAATAAACTTGCAGCCAGTAGGTGCCTGTAATGASTAGACGAGTCTGAATACAATAGGTCACAAGTCCATCACAGGGACATAAAAATATTCAAAATACAACTAAACATAAAAAAACATAAATTACTGTCCATTTGGTCCAGGGACTCCTTAATGAGGAATGTGGCAGACCTCTTCCTGTGTTAAAGCCCCTCTCTCTAAAAGCTCCTGATTAATTTGCAGGTTCGGACATTTCACAGTCCGATGAACATTAGTGTTGCAGGAGGACTTAAAGGGGTCAGTTGGGGTCATGTCTATGGGAGGGAGAAAAGCGTGGCTCATTCTGAGATTAGATCTGATCCGTTGARATTTCTGGACAACAGTCTGGATCAAGTTTCAGCAAAGATTTTAACAGTAAAAGTCTTCAACATTTAGTTTGATTATAACTCAGTGCAGTTACAGCAGGTCAAGTTTACAGATATTTAATAAAACACACTGTTTGTGCTTTAATACTGAGGCTGTGTTCTTTCCAGGAAAGCAATTTAAGACTAAAAACTGTTGCTTTTCATTCAAAACGTCTTTCTACAGAAGGCTCATTATTCAAGCCGCTCTTTGGTTTCAGTGTTCCTGTAGAGTCACTTCCTGTTTGCCCAATTAGTTGTTTTTATTGGTTCCTATTCCAGAGCAGGCCAAGGGTCGGCTGATATCAGCTCAGACATAAACACTGTGTGAAGCTGGTTGTTTATATTCAGAGCCTACATTTGCCAAAGGTATTCTCTCTGCTATGAAGCTTTTCTGACAAAAAAACAAAAAACAAAACAGAACACCTTCACAATACAGAAATGTAATGTGTAGTCACTTGTTTTATTCCAAGTACAAACCTRTTCAAATCCTTTTTGTCTAACAATTGGGTCATTTCCAGGGGTAACATACACAGAAGATAAGTCTGTGGTAGGTCCATAACCACATACACAAACCTCTTTTGCTTAAATAAATAAATTGGCAGACACTGTTGCCATCAGGCTGCAGATTTATGGGCTCTGTATTGTCTGYCTGTATGTTTCCCATGGACTGAGACAATGCAGGAGGGATGTAGTCATGTCTCAGTGACTTTTCAGGCACAAATCACACAAAATAACTGACCCTTTATGTGCACCGAGCGGGATGAAAGCCTCCCTTCAGAAAAGCCTTTAAACCTGAACTCGCCAGAGGCTGAAAATACAGCTTGAAGGTGTTTTGTCTTTATTTCTTTCAGCCAAGAATATCACTGCAGGAATCCTGCYGATTGACAACAGATGAAGAAAATGTGAAAAGTAAAAGACATCTTTACGGATCTTGAAACCGCTGAAAACCCGTTTGTAATGAACAAATGTTTGCCCTCTGATCGCTGAGAAAACTGGACTGCATACGTTTGTACAGGATCTGTGTTTTCTTTGACTTGAAGAGTTTAGCTCAGCCACCAACCCAATCCACCTACAGTATGTGTAAATATGTCTATGTTTGTGCTTTGTAGCTGTTCGTATTAAAAAAAAGTTCAGTTATTCAGGAGATGGCTCCTGTGGCCAGTGTTGCAACTCCTGAGCAAGAAAAATCTCTATCGGCTGTCCTAGACTTTTGGTTTATATCTTTAATTTTTATATTTATTCAATTCCTTCAARACTTTGTTCTATTAGAAATCTGCTTCAGCATATCCACTCTGTTATTTTACTTTTAGTTTATAGCTTTAACTTTTGCTACTTTTAGCTTTTAGTACTTTTAGCTAACTTTTGCTAATTTTAACTTATAGCTGGGCTTTGACAACTTTTAGCTACCCTTTAGCTACTTTAAACTTCTAGCTAGGCGTTTGCTACTTTTAGCTCTTARTACTTTTATCTATAGCCTTGCGATAATTTTAACTTTAAGCTGCTTTTACTCCTTTTAGCTTCTAGCTATCCTTTTGCTACTTTTAACTTCTAGGCTTTTTAGTTATCATTTTGTCACTTTTAGCTTTAATCTATCGTTTTGCTACTTTTAGCAATCTCTTTGTCACTTTTAGTCCTACCTTGCTTTAATCTAGCCCTTTGCTAATTTTAACTTCTAGTCAGGATTTGGCTATTTTTAGCTATCATTTAGCTACTTTAAACTCAATGCTGGACTATAGCTACTTTTAGCTTCTACCTAGCTTTTAGTACTTTACCCAACCTTTTGCTGCTTTTAACTTATAGGCTTTTGAATCTGTTTTTTGCCCTCTAACAGGGGCATTAAAAAAACTCTCCTCTCTCCAGTAGGGCTTCTGATTATGAACAGGTGGGGATCGGCCCCGGCGACGTTGTCGCCGTGGTCGCTCGACCAAGGTCCAACCGCCATCATCCTCAGAGCTCATCATGCTTTTAAACAGAATATTTAAAAAACTAAGTGAACTGAACGTGTCTGAACAATTAACAGCTTGCACAAAGTATGAATGGAGAATGTGTGTGTGTGTGCGTGGATGTGTGTGTGTGTGTGTGTG
>NW_013952486.1:1491869-1500104 GCF_001266775.1 Austrofundulus limnaeus | reverse complement strand
AAGACTTTGTTCTATTAGAAATCTGCTTCAGCATTTCCACTGTTATTTTACTTTTAGTTTATAGCTTTAACTTTTGCTACTTTTAGCTTTTAGTACTTTTATCTATAGCCTTGCGATAAATTTAACTTTAAGCTGCTTTTACTCCTTTTAGCTTCTAGCTATCCTTTTGCGACTTTTAACTTCTAGGCTTTTTAGTTATCCTTTTGTCACTTTTAGCTTTAATCTATCGTTTTGCTACTTTTAGCAATCTCTTTGTCACTTTTAGGCCTACCTTGCTTTAATCTAGCCCTTTAAATTCTAGTCAGGTTTTGGCTACTTTTAGCTATCATTTAGCTACTTTAAACTCAATGCTGGACTATAGCTACTTTTAGTTTCTACCTAGCTTTTAGTACTTTACCCAACCTTTTGCTGCTTTTAACTTCCAGGCTTTTGCTACTTTTAGCTTTCTGCCAGCTTTAGTAGCTACTTTTAGCCTTTTGCTAATTTTAACTTCCAGCTGTTTTTTGTCCTTTTAGCTTCGAGCAATTTTTTTGCTACTTTTAGCTTCTAGCTACCTTTCTGCTAGATTTTAGCTACTTTAAGTACATCTGTCACTGCTTTTAACTTCTAGCTACCACTCTGCTATACTTTAGCCGAACTTTAGTAGCCTTTTGTTATTTTTAGCTCTTTAATAGCCTGTTTCTAAATGCACCTTTTGATGAAAGCATTTAGCTATTTTTAGATTATTTTGTAGGTTTTTGCAACTTTTAGCTGATGTTCTTCAGTTTCAGCAAAAAATAATCATATTTACTAAAAAAGTTTCTCTTATTAATCTTCTACCCATAAATATTTTTTTCTCCCTAAAGTTGGATCCTTAATGAACCCTGTCATTCCTGGGGTTAATGATGCTCCAGGAGACGTGTTTGGACATGGGGACGGTGCAGACAGGTCCTCCTGCTCCCCCTCGCTCCTGTAAGGAGAGTAGACACTGGTCCAGGGAGCACTCCTCCTCCTCCCCCCCCTCCCCTCCGTCCTCTGCAGAGACGGAGCCTGAACTTTTCTCCCTTAAAAACCATGAACCAGCTGCTGCTGCGTGTCTTCCTCCCCGCGTGTCTCGTCTCTGAGCCTGTTCGTGTCATGACACGGTGGTGCAGAGCCGGATCGAAGAGGTCCTCACCGAAGCTGCTGGGTCTCCGATGCCGAGGACTCTTCCTGAGGGGTTTCAGTTCGCTTCTATGAAATATGCCATGTTCCCTGGAGCACTCGCTTCTTTTGCTGCTGCATTACTTTGTTTTCATTCTGGCAGCCGGCCACGAAGAGCTCTCTGGCAGACTCCTCTCCCTCTTTGCAGAGCAAGGTCAGTGAAACTGAGCATGTATATCTTTACTGAGTGCATGAGTTGTATGTATATTTAACAAAGAATGTTTGCATCCTTATATATAAGGAATCACAGTGAGCTCATGCCGTTAACATCAGCTGTGTGTTCTGCTCTTGTCCCACTCAGGCTCAGACGTGTCCATTGTCCACCCGGTGAAAACCAGCTCTGATGGGGACTTCATCTCCCACTCTCTGTCCCACCACTTTGAGAGTGGAAGAGTCAGGCGTGAGTTACGGCCTCCGTCACCAGAAGGACTGGTTTACTACCAGGTCAACTACAAAGAGCAGACTCTGATGTTCACTTTGACTAAGAACACTCACCTGGTGTCAGGTGAGTACGTCCTGGAGAGGAGGGACGGCAACAGGACCGAGCGTCACCTCTCTGAGGGGAACTCGTGCCACCTTCTTGGCACTGTGGAGGCAGCCGGTGTTAGGGGAACAGCTGCCATCAGCACCTGCAGAGGACTGGTAAGAGTTCACTGTGTTGCTTTCTTTCATCCAGTCAAAGCTTTAATCCAGCACATGAAAAGGAAGCGTCGCCCTGCAGCCCATCTGTGACTCAGGCAGCCCGTGAACTCTTCCCTCCTGTCTGTAAAGTTTGCTTTTTAAGGACTCGCTGGCAGTATTTGCATTAGGACTGTGCTGCAGACTCCCCGACTGCCGCTGCAGGCCTCTCAGTCAAACACGAAAACTTTCTGTTTTTCAGCTCCCTATACCATCTTTCACTTCACTGCTGTTTGTGCTTGCTGAAGTAAGCTTTTAACGGAGCATGCAGCCTTCCTTTGCTCTGTGCTAAAAAAAAGGAAAGCAAGAGCTATTTTTTATTGCATGGCTAAATAAGGTCTGACGGATGAAGAGACAGGAAAAAGAACCATACACTGTGAATCTGAGAATTCATGCTGTTTCACTCAGGCTGCAGATGAACAGAAGAGAACTCAGCTGGGCAGCAGATTTAGAAAAGACGAGTCCTGCACAAGAAGATGTTAAAAAAAAAAATAACACAGGAACCACTGGAAAATGTCTCTTTTCTTTGAAGCTTTACTCACCAAAGTTTGGCTCATTTTCAAGGAAAAAAAAGAAACAAATTTATGCTAATATTTTTATAAACGCCAAAGAGAAAGAACTCTGTTTTAGCCGTGAAGAATGTTTCTGTTTGTGTCCACTTTGTGTCACTGCAGGAATTCCTCTCCTCCCACCTCCTTGTTGTGTTTGTGGGGGTTGCACTGCGTCCTCCTGGCACATCTTGAAAAACGCACCAAAAAAAGCAGACAGAGCCAATTCACTGAAAAAAAAAAAACCCCTAAAATATAACACTGAATTTTCATTATCTAAATATATTTTTGCACAATCCCAAATCCCCTCATTTTTTTTCCTCCTCAATCCCAAACATGGGGCCTGTTGTGATATATTACATCCCTTTGTTCTGTGTTAGAAGGTTTATAGCAGGCAGAGACCACCGAACAGCAAGACTCAGACACACAGATGTTGGAGGGAAAGCCTGCCGGCTGCAGAGAGCTCATTCATCCTGATGAGACAGAAAGAGCAGAAAGAAAATATAAACTGAGAGAAATGTTTTTTTAATTAATCTCATAGTAAAATATAATGATGTCAGAAAGACAAAAACTGACGTAGAGTAAAACTGGAGGGTATTTTGTTTAAGGAAACACAAGTAAACACCAATAAAAAGTAAATTCTATAGTGCGAATTGTTAAGTTATCCACAACACAACTACAGATAAACCCACAATAAGAGACAAATCAAATGAAGAGGATTGCATCGTTTGTAGCGTATTCTGAGGTTTACATTAGAAGAAAACCTGCAAAAGTTTTTCTGTTTTTTTTTATTTTATTTTAAACCTTTTATCCACAGTGAGGCCATCAACATCCAGTTTGTTAAATTAACATTTTAAAATACCCAAAATAACAAATTTATCAGTCAATAACATGAGGATACGGTTACGTTTTGCAAGTTGGAGCAAAGAACAAGTTGTGTGAAGTAGGGGTGTGGAGGGTGCTGCAGCATCCCCAAAGACAGACAACATATGTACAAATAAATAGCTATAAAATTCATTTAAAAAACAGATTTAATCAGTGTTGCATATGTTTAAATTCATGATATTTAATTACAATTGAATGTTTAAATCACATATTTAGTTTTCATTTGTGAGCAAAAATGTAAAAAGAAAAATGCAAATTTTTGTTTCATGAAGGTGGAGGATTTTGGAGAGGATTACAGCTGTTGAAACATACAAAAAAATAAAGGGCAAACAAGGTAGTGTCATAAACAAGCAAATTATCAATAACAAATCGAGCCGTAAAATCTGACCTGAGCTGGACTTTCACCTAAACGGAGCTGCCTGAGAAAACAACGGAAAAATGTTTCCCTTTTTAAGTCTGCGTTGCATCTTAATTTGTGAAAAAGGTTTAAGGTTTTTTTTATTTTTAAAAAGGAACTGCTTCCTAATTTGTGTAAAGTCATTATAAACTCCTGTTTCATTCACACCTCTGCATCCGGCCACTTTAACAGCCTGCATCTGGTGACTGAAACATAATAAACCCACAGAGCTTCACTGCTGCAGGCTCCAATTTAAGAAGAAGCCGTTCCTGTTGTGAATAATCATAACTCTAGCAAATCTAAATCTAAGACTTTTTTTAAAATCAGAGTCTTTTGCATATCCCGAAGCAGAACACAAAGCAAGAAGCTACACGTTCCAATCCATTACAAAGGTATTTCTCTTATCTTACTGTACAGAATGTTTCTCAGCTYTACATAAATGAAAAATGCTAATAATCACTTTAATCTGCAAGGAAGAAATTACACATGATTACTCCTTGAACAAAGTAAATGGTTGATTGGTGCAACTTATAATCAAGCAGTAGTTGTTTGTATTTAAAAAATGCTTAGTTTGCTAAAAAATACTAGTGATTCTTTAAACCCACACAGCTCCCAGCACATAAAGACAAATAGAGAGCAGCTCAACCAGGAAGACCTGCTACAAAGAGGCTCATTGAGGACTGGGCCCAGGGCTCCGCAGGATGTGTTTGATGCACGTCACAAACTGACGTCCCACTGAGCAGCACGGCCCGAGAGGTTCTGCTCGTACAGTGTGGTTAGAGTCTTAGCCGTAATCCCTAAATTATCCAACACAGAGCTCGTGTGATGTCTCTCTGCTCAGCACACAAGAGTTGTTGAAATCATCTGAACAAAGATAATAATTACAATAAAAAAATGGAGAAAGACTTCAGCGATTTTTGCTCTCTGCCCTTCATTTTCTGGACTTCTCTCTTTTACATGTCTTCCTCCTCTTCCTCATTAATCCCTTTGCTCTGACCTGAAGAAAGCGCACTGTTTGAGGTGCCAGAGCCACGGGGCATTACCATAACACAGGTCTGTGCTCTAAATACACCAGCCATGTGGAACTGCTTTGCTTCTATTTCCTGCTTCTGTGGGGTTTTTTGCAGCGCCGGTTGACTGGACCTGAAATCAAGCTGCTGCTGTCCCACCTACGGCCTCAGACCAGTGGGACTCCTGTAACGTTTGCGGGTACAGAGCACGACGGGAAGGTTTTAATCACACGTTTGCGTACAGTTGTTTGGGTTTTTTTTTTGCAGAGACATGATTCCAACACAGAAACAGAGATCATGGAGCATGTTACTGTTGTCCCACAGGGTTTGGATGAAATCAGCTGTTCACTGTACCGAGGCCTCTGGGAACTTCCCCCCAGCTGAACGTAGACATATCAGCCCGCATGCTTTGGAAATGAGTCTTTCGCAGCTTTGGAGACTTTGGCCGAAGGCCACAGTTTGAGTCAATGCAGGAGGACCCCATTTTTTTTGTAATTAACTTTGAGTTTGCGCAAAATAAACTTCCGGTTGGAGAATTTTGTTTAGTTTTTGCATTTTTCTGTTATTCCGATTCTAGTTTATGATGGAAAAACACCCCAGAGCATCTTAGCTGCGTCCAACAAAGTGTCTGCTGATGTTTTGGGACACGGTGTAACAGATGGGGTAATATAGTCGTTCCAAAGGGAGGTCTGATTTCTGAACTCCCTGACTGCAGCCGTGTGAATCTGAGTCAGAGCTCTGCAGACTGCTGAAGGAGTGAACAGCCCCCCCCCCCCCCCTTCTGAGAAACAGATGTCAGACGTGCCAGGATGACCCAGAAAGCTGAACTGTTCCACAAACAGCTGGAAAGAACTCTGCAGAGAAGGAAGATAATCTGAGAATCAGACGAAATGTTCTAAGATTTATTTTCTTTAAGCAGAATGCGAAGGAAACATATTTTTCATTTGCTAAGTTGTGTCGTTGATTTGCCTCTTGAATCTTTCGTTTACGAGCAACGATATAAAAGATTAACCCTGAAACCATTTAATGAAACACATATTTCTAAAAAGAAAAAAACAATGAACGCCACATTTTTGAATGTGTTCAGTTATGAGAAACATGCAGGGATTTGTCTTTTTTTGGTGCGTTTGCGTGCAAATTCTGTTTTTTTTTTTTTTGAGTTAGGTTTTGTGCACAAATGCAAATATCCGTGTTCAGCATTCAGTGCCAGTACAAACATGTATGGCATACTGAACAAAAAGTTGTTGTATTGCTGCTGCTGCAGACGGAGAATGCGCCCGAGGCGAGGAGAAAGCTTCATTTTCAGACCTGTTTGCTAATGATAGACTGAAGCTGGCATTTCTGCAGGTTTTCAGAGGGAACATCTAGACTCTGACCTTTTAGTCACCGTGGTGAAACTCTCTTTTTGATGATTTGTTGGTGGGTTCAGCATGATTATCTCTAACCACAGTCTGAGATTGCATAAATCAGCTTTAGACATAATTTATGTTTTGCATTTATGATTGGAGTACGGCACTGCCGAATTAAGAAAAACATCCACCCAATTAAAGTTTTAGCGTTTCTTGAAAGCGTGCACCTCGCCTGCCGCCTTTCACACCAGGGTTTTGTGCTCAGAGGGGCTGAGATGCTCAGAGTACGTGTGGTGAATGAGTCACATTTACCTTGTAAACCTGCAGCTCATTATAATACTAATTATAATTCCACCTGCTTTTCAAGGTGTATAAAGTACTTGAAAAAAAAGAACTAAGTAAATGTAAAAATACCTTAACAGAAAACAACTTTCACCTATTAGAAAATATATTTAAAGTAAAAGTCATAACTCTGCAAACAATGATTGAGAAAGTAAAAGTAATTTTACAGGCACACAAAGAAATGAAGTGTTTGTTTTACTTAACCAAGTTCAACTGAACTCATTTTATGATGATTTGATTGATTGGTTTTTTTGATTCAGTCATCAAATAGTTCAACAATTCCAAATATTACAGAAATTTAAACAGCTTAAAAAGGTACAGGCGGAGACATTAGGCTTATTTATGCCTGTCCTACACGTCCAATTGAACTAAACTACCCTCATAATTATTGCTATGGACAAACAAAATCACAAAGCATTCAAAAGAGAAAAACATTTCTTAACTAAAACAGGTGCAATGACAATTTAAAGTTATTTACACTTGTAACACTCAAATTTACCTTGTAATTTTTTTGAAAACCTATAATGATGCTCATGAGTCCATGCTTGCATCATTCCATAATTTAATTCCCTTATTTTTTTCACAATTGATTTATGCTTTAACATGAGGTACAGTGTAAAGGCAGTGCAGTAGTTACATAGTTAACATTGTACCATTAACATACAAACATAATTGGGCTAGGACACACCCAATTACACACACATATACTTCCACATGAGATACTGTATGTGAAATGGATCAAGTCAGAATAAGAATACCGTGTTAGCGAACAAAGACAGATACATAAAAAAGTAAAAAAAAAAAAAAAATCAGGTGCCAGGGCATACTTCTGTCAAGTTTAACTCAAGAAAAAGAGCGAAAATAAAAGAGATATAGATAAGAAGAATAGTAATAAACACCAGCTACAAGCATACCACCTTCTCAGTCTGGAATATTAGGGAAATTAATCTTTCTAAGGGTTCTTAACAAGGGGCTCCACAGACCCAAAATTCTCATAGAAGAGCCTCTTAAAGTATAACGGATCTTCTCTAGTTTAATGAAATACAGTGTATCTCGGAGCCAATGTGTATAGGATGGAGGTTGAGGCGACTTCCATTTCATTATAATCACTCTCCGCGCCAAAAATGTCAAGAAAGCCAAGGAGGATTTCTGAGAGGAGGACAGGGAGGTTCCATAATTTAATTCCAACAACAACAACATTTTATTTATTTTTATAATTTGTCGTTATATTTCCGGTCATATTTAAATTTGTAAAGTGTAACTAGGTGTTCAGTTTTAAAATAAATAAGTAAAACGAGCTCTGTCAGTGTGCCCCAGGGCAGCTGTGGCTTCAATGTAGCTTGTTTGTGAATGGGTGAATGATTGACCCCTAAAGCTCTTTGGGGTCAAACCCTTTACCAAGCCATTTAAAAGAGTAATTTTTATTTGTTTGTATGTAACAAAACAAAAGTACAATAAAAAAAATGGTGAATTTATAGATCCTCATAAAATGACTTAAGTACTGTAACAAAGTAAAAGTACCTTATTACACCTCTGCAAACTGGAAAGTTTGTCATTTTAATGGTCTTTGTTCTACATTTGTTCTCCTCAGAGAGGATTCTTCTCGCTTCCAGATGGACATTTTTTTATCGAACCTGTTCAGAAATCACAGAAACATCCTGCAGGAACCCCAGAGCCACACTTGGTTTATCCAAGAGCTGCTGAAGGAAGTCACAGGATAAAACGTGGCGCTGACTCTGAACACAGCCCCTGTGGAGTCCAAGGTGTGCCTCTCACCTGGTGTGTGTGTGTGTGTGTGTGTGTGTGTGTGTGTGTGTGTGTGTGTGTGTGTGTGTGTGTGTGTG
>NW_013952486.1:1490365-1491859 GCF_001266775.1 Austrofundulus limnaeus | reverse complement strand
GTGTGTGTGTGTGTGTGTGTGTGTGTGTGTGTGTGTGTGTGTGTGTGTATGAATCTTTTCTTTTTCTCTGTTGAGAGTCAAGTGAGGGTAAGTGTGCTGTAAACCATGTATTCAATTATCCACGCTCCAGATGCTCCGAGGAACTCTCTCCAGGTGGAAAAGGAGAGGGAGGAGTGGGAGAGGGAGCAGCGGAGGGGGGAGGCGCAGACCCAGTCCCGTTCGCAGCGCTCCGTCAGCCGAGAGCGCTGGGTGGAGACCATGGTGGTGGCTGACTCCAAACTCATCGAGTACCATGGCAATGACAACGTGGAGTCCTACGTCTTCACCATCATGAACATGGTGAGGAGGCGGAGCTAACTTATGGTTTTGTCCAATAAAGCTGTTGTATTTCTCATACAAGAGATCTTTTTTTTCTTGTCAACAGGTAGCTGGGATCTTCCATGATGCCAGTATTGGGAATGCCATCCATGTTGTTTTGGTGCGCCTCATTCTGCTCCAAGGAGAAGAGGTAACGTGAACGTGACAAAACAAAACAGGTGTTCATACACTAACATTATATGTGGAGAAAATAGAAGAATGGCTTTAATATAAACATAAACATAACAAGGGTGACAGTTTGATACATAAAACAGTATTTTAGCTCAAATAAGATGATTGTAAAAGAGTTATTTGCTGGTCATTTTTATATTTGCTAATTTCAGAAAGTATTTATTTTAAAAATGTATTTGCACCCAATGCATGGAACTGTGGCTGATCTGCAGAGCTCCTTCAGTGACAGACTGCTGCATCCTAAATGCACAAAAGACAATTACCGCAGATCCTTCTTCCCATCAGCTGTTAGACTCTATAAACAGCACTGCATCCAAACAATCATGATAAGCAAGTATCCATGTTTGTGTTTGCACACCAAACAACTCTATCTCTCAGTCATTACATAAATAATAATCAGTGGCAATTGAACATTATTTTTTCCTGTACTGGAACACTGAATGACTGAGTTTGAAACAATTTGCACACCCCTGAGTTCGACACAATTTGCACACCCCTGAGTTCGACACAATTTGCACACCTCTGAGTTCGACACAATTTGCACACCCCTGAGTTCGACACAATTTGCACACCTCTGAGTTCGACACAATTTGCACACCTCTGAGTTCGACACAATTTGCACACCCCTGAGTTCGACACAATTTGCACACCTCTGAGTTCGACACAATTTGCACACCCCTGAGTTCGACACAATTTGCACACCCCTGAGTTCGACACAATTTGCACACCTCTGAGTTCGACACAATTTGCACACCCCTGAGTTCGACACAATTTGCACACCCCTGAGTTCGACACAATTTGCACACTCCTGAGTTCGACACAATTTGCACACCCCTGAGTTCGACACAATTTGCACACCCCTGAGTTCGACACAATTTGCACACTCCTGAGTTCGACACAATTTGCACACCCCTGAGTTCGACACAATTTGCACACTCCTGAGTT
>NW_013952486.1:1485367-1490355 GCF_001266775.1 Austrofundulus limnaeus | reverse complement strand
GGGAACGACTGTGAGCTGGAAGGGAAACACCCCTTCATCATGTCCAGACAGCTGATGTATGACAGCTCTCCTCTCACTTGGTCTTCTTGCTCCAAAGACTACATCACTCGCTTTCTGGAGTAAGTTGTTCAATTTTAATAAGGACATTGCATGCAAAATCCACTTTTTTTATCTGTTAAATACATTTTGTTGTGTACTTGGAGTCTTTAGGAGTGCAGATAAATTTAATTTAGTCTCTCCCTGTGCTGTGTAGATATCTTTATATTCTGTTTGGATCATATTTTTCAATCTGTTTCTGTGCTGCTTTATAGTCGTAAATCCCTCCATCAAACTAGAATGGACCAATCTGGAAGCTGGAGGGGGGCAGGTTGTGGAGCACTTTGTTTAGATTTAAAGAGGCAGCCTCGAAATGAGTTGATCTGAGACACACAGGGGTGAAAGAGGGGCTTGTGGAGTTACAGTAAGGAGGAATTCAGACCAAAGTATTGCAGTTCCACTTTATATATAGACCCCAACTGAATGACTTAAATAAATCACGTCTCCTTTGAAAAATGAAAAAAAAAAAAAATTAGTTCATTTCACCACATTTAAAAAAAAACATGAGATTTGTGTACATTTTCATGACTGTGAACATTTTTAAWTATTAGATGAATTCTGTTTGAGAATGTGACATTCAGATTTGCGTTAAATCTKGGGTGAGTTTGAGGGAAAACGACACCCTGGCACTCAAAGGATTCTTTTTTTTATGTAAAAGCAAAGCGCAGAAGCACAAAAGTTTTCAGGCTCGGCTCATTTAAAACCAGACAACCAAACCAGTTTAAGAAAAGCAATAAAAAAGGGAGCAAAAAGGGAACATGAGAGGGTGTTAACGCTTGCACAAATACCTTCAAGTGTTTGCTTTGGCTGTCATTATTTGCTGTAGGAATAGAAGTCAGAGATGAAGGAATACCTGCTGCTGAAAGGTCAGAGGTCAAAAGTGAGCTCGTGTAAAAACAGAATTCTGGGAAAAATCTTTTTTATTTATTTTGCCTTTAAGGTATCATTGCAAAGTCAAGCAAAAAAAATCAACAAATATTCATAAAGTAAGAAACCAAGTGAGTGAAAATAGGTCATCAATAAAGAGCCATTAAGTATCAAGATATCAAGAGAAGTATTTATGTTTATTTATTGTTGAGTAAAGTTTGCAGATATAACTCTAAAATCKTTAGAAAAACCTTTCAGGATCATCTGTATCCCATTCATCATACATTTTTATTTCTATAATCTCCTTCCAAAAAATACCTCGCTGTTTCAAATCTCCACGGTTGTATTTCAGCCGTGGCTGGGGTTCCTGCTTGGATGACCGCCCTTCTAAGAGAGACCTAACCACCCCGCTGGCTCGCCTTGGCATTCGTTACACCACACACCATCAGTGTCAGCTCCAGTACGGGCCCAACGCCACCTTCTGCCCCGAGATCGATGTGAGGACGTCACGCACAAAGGCTGATTTATGAACGTTGGAAGTCCTGAAAACATCCCTTCCTCATTATTTATGGCTCCTTTCAGAACGTTTGCCAGATTCTCTGGTGTTCCGTGAACGGATCCTGTCGCTCCAAACTGGACTCACCCATCGATGGTACTCGCTGTGGTCCTGAAAAGGTAATCAATCGGTTCTGTCTCTGCAGGAGGTTAAAACCCCGATTCATGCATTCATGTACCCTTATCATATTTTTTTTATTTGTTTTCCAATAAGTGGTGTATCTCTGGAGAGTGCGTAACTGTGGGAAAACTCCCCGAGACGGTGAACGGAGGCTGGGGCCAGTGGAGCAAATGGTCTCACTGCTCCAGGACCTGTGGAACTGGAGTCCAGTCTGCAGACAGAGAGTGCAACAATCCAAAGTAAGAGTTCACACAAATACGCCTCGCTCATTATTAAAATTTATTTCTAACCAGTTATGTGCTGTTTACGGTTTGATYATAAAACGTGTCGCTTCCTGACAGACCAGAGTTTGGAGGCAAGTACTGCACTGGAGAGAGGAAGCGTTACCGGACCTGCAACACCAAACCTTGTCAGAACAACAAACCAACCTTCAGAGAGATGCTGTGCAGTGAGTTTGACACGGTGCCCTACCACAATGAGCTCTACCAGTGGATTCCTGTTGCTAACCCTTGTAAGTGTTGCAGATATTGCAAGCCTTTTTATCACATAATAATTTGGCAAAACGTTTTAGTTCTTCCTGGTTGAAGTGAACATTTAGGCCATCAAGAATGAAACTGGTTCTGTCTACACTCAACATTTTTAATTTGTTAAATGTTYAAATAGTGTTACGACAACTCTCACACATCTTTGACGTTTTATCAATATGTGTAAAATGGACAGGGTTACACAAACACATTTGGTTTAATTGACTGTGGTAGCCATCTTTAGTTGGTGTGGTTCTAAAAGTTAATGTTAGAGTTGTAAAATAACTAAGTACAAATACTTTGTTACTGTACTTAAGTAGAAAGTTTGGTTATCTGTACTTTAATTGATTAATTACTTTTCAGCAGACTTCTTACTTTTTCTTACATTTTTACACAATTATTTGTACATTCTACTCCCTACATTTTTAAAAAAGGTAAGAAGTAGGAAGTCGTTACTCTTATTATACTATCCTGATAAATCCTACTGGATAGAGAGAATTTTTATACTTCTCATCCAAATACAATTCTATTCGGACACTGTATTAGATTGCACACAATCCTTCCCAGCTGCCTTTAGAAAAAAAATATGTTTTGGAGAGGTCACCTCCCAATAAATGTTATTTTTGAAAAATCTAACTGCTCATTTTTACACAATACTTTTACATTTAATACTTAAGTACATTTAATGTCAGAAATTTATTTTCGATACTTAAGTACAAAARAACTCAGATATTTTAAGACTTTTACTCMAGTAATATTCTTAGAGGAGACTTTAACGTTAACCAAAGTAATTTCATGCTAAAATACTTTAACTCAAGTATCGCTTTGAGGTACTTTATACCAGTGGTTCCCAAACTTTTCAGCTTTTAACCCACAAAAATAACAGTAGCAGAGACCTGTGCCCACAACTCTTTTTGAATGATAAACATTTGTATCAGGTCAACAAAACATGGACAAAGTAACAACATTTTTTATACTACGGTMCATTTATCCATTTTAAATACACTAACCTCACTCCTTTGTAACAACTAAGGCAAAAATCTCATTAATTCGGAAAATCTTTTCAAGACCCCACTTTGATGTTTCGGGACCCCACTTTGGGTCCCAAACCCAACTTTGGGAAACACTGCTTTATACAACACTGGTTAATGTTCATGTGTTACATGGGAGGAGAAACAGTGATCAGTAGATGCAGTTGTGTATTTTGTCCAGCAGGGGGCAGCATTTGAACTTGAAAGCCCTCCACAGCTGTGATGCAGTTCTGTGGAGTTTCTGTTAGTTTGTAAATTTAAATCACARTTAAAACGGCAAGTTATATTTCATACAAAACATATGATTGTAATAGTATCGGTTTTCTATTTTAGCTTTGTAAAAACATGCAGGGAACATGCTATTATTATATCAGTTTGGGACAATTTTGTTAAATACTTTTAACTGGACTTAAATTAGCATTTCATCTCACGATTRTCCTCAGTGATTCCCTGCGAGCTCCACTGTCGACCAGTCGGTGAGTATTTTTCTGAGAAGATGCTCGACACGGTGACCGACGGAACCCCGTGCTTCATGAACAACAAGTCCAGAAACATCTGCGTTAACGGAGTGTGCAAGGTAGTGTGGCTGGGTAAGAGACTTAGAGAAACTGGGAGGTCGGGTGACCAGGGGGCTGCCTTTGTGTGGGATTGAACAGCTTTAAATTTAGAGGATTTAGCTCTTCTTCTTCTTTTTTTTTTAGAATCAACAAAGAGTAGCTGTTCTAGAATCTGGTTTAAATCCAAAGACTGGGGAGAAAGAGAGAAATAATCTTAGCGATGTCCCAATACTACTTTTTCACTTCCCATACGATATCAATATTGCAGCCTTGAGTGTTGGCCAACACTGATATTGACCTGATACAGTATCAGAATGACTTACACATACTTTTATTAATTTTGTAGTGTGGAATCTTGATGAACACTTCAAGTCTTGATCAAGTCAAACATTGAACAATAACCATAGGTATGAGAAAACTGACCCATTTATTATTAAGCAATGGCTCACATACATTTTTAACTTAAACCTAAGAATATTATACAATTAATTAAAATAAATAAAAAGTAGACCTTATATCAGAGGTTTTAGATGCAGGTCGATATGATCCAACATAAATTTTTCTGGCTAATATCGGACCAGTATTGATATCTGATCGGGACGCCCTTAAAGCCCTTGAGTTCCTTGAATAAATGTGTAGAACCTTTCATGCCAGAGTTTAGGATCAAGATCACTTTCTATTGATGTATTGGTGAACATTTTAATCAAACCTTAACAATAACTTTATTGCAATTTGCAGTGGTGGGTACAGTTCCCCTTAAGCACTATTAGGGGAACTAATTTCCTGATTAGTGTTTTAGGACTTCTGCTAATTTTAAAATTTTTTAGTAAAATGGTAAATGGTAAATGGTACTGAACTTATAGAGCGCTTTTCAAGTCCCTCCAGACCCCAAAGCGCTTTACACTAACAGACATTCACCCATTCACACTCACATTCACACACTGATGATGGCAAACTACACTAGTAGATTAGCACTTGCTAAATTTATAGGCTAAATTTAGAAGCACTAATTGAGGCTTTTAAATATTATTAATCAACGTTAATGTTAACAGCTGAAGGTGAAAGCTGTCACTCATTTTGTTCATATGTGTGTCACTTATCCACTAGGTCAGAGGTTCTCAAACAGGGGTCCCTGGATCCCCAGAGGTCTGTGAGAGGTATCTTGGGGGTCCTCAAAATTTTTTACTAAAGTGTTCATTTGTTTTTTATTTATAAAAATGCATGGAGAACAATGAAC
>NW_013952486.1:1474984-1483044 GCF_001266775.1 Austrofundulus limnaeus | reverse complement strand
ATATATATATATATGGCATTTAGGGGTTAAAATGACAATAAATTATCTTTTAAAACAGCATGGAGTTTACGAGGGGGTTCCTGGAATTTTTTTCGCCCTGAGTCCCCAGACCCAAATGGCTTGAGAACCCCTGCACTAGGTGACAATATATTGACAATATGAACTCAAATACASATGTGGAATATTAATGATAAGGCTTAAGAGAGCAACATGGCAACATGTGACTCATGTTGTCTGTTAAAGAATGTTCCACAGATTGACTGGGTTATTTTAGTGCTTTATAATTAGCTTTTGCTAAATTTTCAGTATGTAAGTGCTTTAGAATTAGGGGACCTAAATATTTGTGTTAGTGCTTTAGGGCTAGTGGAACTAATTTTTAGATCAGTGCTGCCCTCCACTGGCAATTTGCAACGCTCAGGTCAGGGTAAGAGTTGTGAATGACTCTCAGCTACTCCCAYGTCATGATTTAGCTCAATTTCAGAAAGCCTGAGTTTTAGCTAAATCAATGAGTATAAGGTCGATTGGCTGTGGCAGCCATCTTGAATAGGGTTCACTTTAAAAATTATTCACATTTAGTCATGTAGCCAATAATTACTTTGTGAGAGATTCACTGATGTTCATGAGATATTTTGTGAAGAGACAAGCAAGATCGACTCAGGTTTTACACACAAGCTTTAAACAGAGATGTCCTGCGACGTGCTGAGCTTGAAGTATGTATTTGAGGCTGTTGCTCAAAAACATCCACAACACATTTTAGCTCAATATCTGTAAAAAATCCTTTTTAAATTGAGCAATATTGAATAATTGTTGCACCCATTTTGAGTCAGGTTGATTCCAACAGTTAATCAGTTGCAGACGTTCATCCGATGATTATTTCTTGAAAATGTTATTAATATCCGTCATGTGGTTCACAAGATATTTTGCTGACAGACAAGCTGACTGTAAATAATTAATGGAAAATAGAGAAAATTTTGAGTTATATATATAAAACGTTGCAGACTGCATTCCTGCTAAAATTTAAAACCTACTGCCAGAATAATAAAGTTGCAGCAGCCGAAAGAACCAGATTATTACCTACATGCATTATTGATTAATTAAGTTGACTGTTTTTCAGCACCTTGACTCAGAATTGGTTGGTTTAGATCTGGTCACTCTATGGGAGGATCTGCTGTGCAACGACACAAAGAGGAAGAGGATTCTTTGCAGAAATGTCCTCTTTTTGTGTTGGTTGTGTTGGTCAGGGTGTGTGTGTGTTTCTGCAGGAGGTAGGTTGTGACTACGGTATCGATTCGAACGCAGTGGAGGATCGTTGCGGAGTCTGTTTGGGCGACGGCACGAGCTGTGAGACGGTTTACAAGTCGTTTGATGAAGAGGAAGGTTTTGGTAAGTGCAACAGCAATTAACCCAGTCAAACCATCCAAACATGACAGCTTGAACGGTTCTAAAACTACAGAAACACAACGCAGACACACTCCGGCTTTCATGTGCTGCCAAACCAAAGTGTGAAAAAAAGTGCAGAGCRTGTGTCTTCAGGCGGGGAAGTAATTTCAGGGCAGTTCATTAGTGTCACACCATTGTTTTTTTTTTCTTTTTGCCATGGCAGCCATCTTGGACAGCTGTTTGTCCTGCAAATGTGCGTTCATGTTTGTTTGATTTTACTGCAGTTGGAAAAGTGTAACTCACTTGCTAAATCAACATGCTGCAAAGACAGATTCATGGTGCAAGAGGCCCTAAAACAAAACAAACACAACTCCCTCCCATTCTTTTTGTTCTGTCTTCTTTTTCTGTCTGCATGGGTATTTTCCTCTCGATGCATCTCTTCCAGATAACCGGTCCAGATGTGTAGGACTTCAAAAGACTCATACCAAGGGCAAGCCCCCCGCCCTGCTTTAACACACACACACATACACACACCTTCCCACAAACATCATTAAACACCACAGACCTGCTCGTTGTTGCTTTCAGCCTCCCCTCAATCCACCCACACTCTACGCCCCCACGCAATTAAGAAAAGCAGAGACAGGGCGATGCCCCCCATGCAGAATCAGCACACATGCCAGCAGCCACCCTCGCAAACTCAGCCCACCCTCCATTAAACATCAGAAAGAAGGTGTCTGGATGTGAGCACGGCAGCAGCCACGGTGGGCCCTCCATTACCGTCAATGTAACTCAATCCCCCTCCCACCGTCTCTCCCAGGGTACGTGGATGTGGGGGTGATACCTGAGGGGGCTCGGGACATTCTGGTAAAGGAAGTGGAGGAGGCAGGTAACTTCCTGGCTCTGAGAAGCCAGGGGCTGGATGAGTACTTCCTCAACGGCAATTACATCATCCAGTGGAACGGCGAGTACGAGGCGGGCGGGACCACGTTCTACTACGAGCGGAGCGGGAACATGGAGAACCTCACCGCCCCCGGGCCCACCAAACACCCAGTYGTGCTCCAGGTGGGCCCCCTTTGGATAGTAATACATGAAAGATTTGTAAAGTGTCAAAATATTTAAGTAAACTTAACATTATAAGTTCCAACCAATCCGAACATTTGAATTCCCTCAGAAGTAAAATTCAAAACTAATCGAATCTGTCTAAAATCAAGTATTAAAAAAAATTATCTGTTTTTTTAGTTGCTTTTTCAGGAAAAGAATCCAGGTATAAAGTATCAATACACCATCAAGAAGGTCAAAGAAACCGAAAATGAAGTGACTGAACCAGTTTATGTTTGGCGACATGGAGCCTGGACGGACTGCAGCACAACCTGTGGACTGGGTTCGTCTTGCATTCAAATTTAAACATTAATGTGTGACGTAATGCTGATTCAGCATTTAAACTGTTGTTGATTTGGCATCTTATTATGTCAGCATTCTTTTAGAATTTTAACCATTCAGTTATCAAAATGATCAGCGTAAATACAGGAGGCAGCTACTATGATGTTTTTGTGCCTTTTCAAAAATGTACATTTATTTAATTTTCTTCTTGATTTATTTAAAAAAAATTCATGTTTTTTCAAGTATTTGTTGTGCAAAATTCAGTTTCAGTTTTTTATTTTAGCTTTTAAATGCTGTTTTGCTAGTTTTAGCTCTAAACCTTTTTAGGTTTTTAGCCACTGTTTTGCTTATTTTAGCATTTCACTGTTGTGCTATTTTTAGTTGCTGTTTTGCTAATTTTAGTTTTGATGATTTTTGCTTTAAACTATAATGTTTTGATGGTTTTAGCTTTCAGCGAGTTTTGTTGATTTCATTATATATTCTGATTTTTTACTTCAACAATTCCATTTTAGCTTCAAAAAATTTCAGCAAATTTATTCAGTACCAGCACTTTTAGTTTTGCAAAATAATGCACTTTTTTATTTTTGTATTGTCATTAACAGAGAATGTGTATTCTGAAATTTTGTTGACTTTAGGACAGCAACAGCAGCCCGTTCGTTGTTTTGATGTCGATGTGGGCGTTGTGGAGGAGTCTCTGTGTGACCCGGACAGCCGTCCAGAGGACAAACATCGCATGTGTAAGAGCATGGAGTGTCCTGCTCGGTGTGTACTCTCAAACATTAATGTTTATTTCTAAAGTTTTATATTTAAAATCTCAATAAATTACTTTGACCATCATGATTGAACTTGTTTTAACAACTTAACAAAAATGGAGAACAAACATTGTTTTATTGTTCATTTTCACTTTATTTAGATATTTTTGATTATATTTAAGGGATCCCCGATTAGTTGTAACATTAGACTTCATATGATAACATATACTTTAACTGTAAAATAAAGACTGTAAAAATACTGTAGGATGTTCAGTTTTTATCATTTTGAAACTAAATGTTAAAAATATATTACACGGACAGAGCCATTTTACTTACATGCAAAGCATTCTGGGTAAATGATGACATCAACTAGGTCATCGGTGCGAGGCTGCTAGCGAGCTATATCCACCCTGAAGGCTAATCTTGGACAATATCTGATGATCGACTCTTTTAAATGAAACCAGAGAGCGTTGACAGAGAGGAGAAGGTAGAAATGACTCAGCCTGGAACTGAAAATATGGATGGAGGACAACAGAGCTGCTTCATGGCTTTAGCATTAGCCCCGATGCTATCACCATATACATGTATTAGCTCAGCGCTACACATTCTCCTCTCGTCACTGAGGTCCTCCATCCACATGACAGAGAGGGGAACGCAAAAATGACTCAGCTGCAACTGAAAATATGGATGGAAGACCTCAGTTTAGTTTATTTGTCGCACTAATGCTGAGTTAATGCATATAAGGCAATATAGCGTCGGCCCTAGCGCAAAGGCTAACAGGCTATGCTGAGGAAGCTTAACTAATAAAAAACAAACTAATAAAAAATGTTTTACATTAAAAAATAAGTTTATAGTAACAGGTAAAACAAAAAGCAATTATTTGTTTGTTATATAACACAATTTTTAKAGCTTACATCACTTCAGAACATATTTCTATAGAAGACTTTAGTCTGCTGGTCAAAATATTAAGGTCAATAGTTGAAAAGATAAATATAAAAAAGACCCATCCCTGTTTATTTTCATTAAATTTATATACTGTATTTAAACGATGTCGTATGTTTGATCATCAGGAGTCTCTTCTGTTCCTCTGCTGTCTCTCAGGTGGTGGGTCGGTGGCTGGCAGCAGTGTTCAAACAGCTGTGGATCAGAAGGATTGAGGAAGAGAACGGTTCTCTGCGTGCGCACAGTTTCAGGGGAGGAAAGAGTCCTCCACCCTGTGGAATGCAAGCATCTACTTAAACCTAAACCTGTTGTGCCGTGCAACAGAGATGTGCCATGTGGGCAGGAATGGGCTGTTGGCAGCTGGGAGGAGGTAAGTCTTTTCAAAGGAATTTGATTTTCTACCGGGCAGCTTGTGAACTCCCAGACCCCGGTAATACCAATCAAAGACTTTCATCCCGCGATCCTCCCCGAGCTTGATGCCATCCTTTTATTTTCTAAGCTGAAGTTTTCTTTGTCTTTTGTCTTTTTGAAGTGCCCCGTCACGTGTGGAGGAGGCGTTCGCTCACGCACTGTGACATGTGCACTGGAGCCCAAAAAGACGTGTGACCCCTCTACTAAACCCAGGTCCAGATCACTGTGTGCCTTGCAGAGTTGTCCCAGCTCGGGTCTAAACAGACGGCCTGGACTTCCCCCTGTTTCCCGCCGCATTTACCCACCAAAAACCCACCCTACCAAGCATCCCGGCTCTCCCTCATGGGCACCCACAGCAGCACCTACAAATGCTTTTATTTCTACAACTAGATCCCAGTACAGCCCTGAAGCCACAACCCCTGAAATCATAAATGCAGATGATTATAAATTTAATGTTGTGATAAGAAACATTGATTCCACTAAACCAAGTTCAGCTAAAAAGGAGAGGAAAACAACTATTGTAGAGGAGGAAAACCTAGAAGATGGAGAGGAAGGAAGTACTCCAAACATGTGGATGAACCCTCCAGGATTTGATTATGTTATTGAGGATGGGATAAAAGAAGGAGAAAGAATTAACGATATGAACTTTTTCACCTCAGTAACGTCCCGCACAAGTCAAACAGCCACACCAACACCAGAAACATTTCCTTCGACCACGACCACAACTGCCCACCATCCCTCACTCACCAGTACCGAGACATGGACAAAGACAAATCACTACTTATACAACCCCCACACYAAGTCAAACACCGGCCCGAGCAACCACGGGACGCGCCGGGTTCCCCTGACCACTCACATGAACAGGAACCGCTCAGTCTTACCAAAACCAAGAACACTATCCACCACTGCAGCACCACCTCAGCCAGCAGTAACAGTTAGCAAACTGAAGATATCTCCTGTAACGATCAAGAAAAACAACCCCACCACACGAGCCAAACAGCCCCCTTCAAGGTCTAAAGGTAGTCACAGTAAAATCCAAAACCAGCAACCGAGAAGCTCCAAGAGCGGTTCTGCCAGGGATCAAAGCAACCTGATGGCCAGAGARCCGGTGAGCATGGATATATCCTGGGTTGCAGGAAACTGGAGCGAGGTAGGTAACACCTCATCATCAGCCTACAACAAGCATTAAAGCTTGATTATTGCCCACCATTGTGAAAGTTCAAGTTCAAAAATCTTTAACAACCCCAAGGGACAATTTGTTGCACCAAAACAAAAAAACATTCATACTACACACACACACACACACACACACACAAAAGATCACAAATATTCATGAAGAGGTTCCATCACTGCAGGGTTAAATGAGATTTCAAGACTTTTAGTCCAACATTTGGGCAATGGAGATGGATGAACTCACCATGGAGGGGGTGATCAGGGTCTGCCAGGGCTGTGTAGGCCAGTGAGGTTCAGTAGAGCTATACCAGCAATTCTGCTGCACATCCTGACAATCCCCAAGAGTTTGTGTCTGTTCTTACATGTTAAAACTCCAAACTGACAGATGAGAGGAAAAGGTAAAGGAAAAGGTGGGACAGTGCAGTTGCCTCTGTGTGTGTGTGTTCACCTGTCATTTGATAAAATATCTCACGAAGCATTATAGATGTTTTGATGAAGTAATCATTGATGTAACTGATTAACTTTTGAGTCAAGATGGCCACTAGAGTTATATCATACTCAGTGGGTATAGAGAATATCTTTTGGTTAAGCCCCTTGTTTTGTTCTTTAACTTGTTTTGGATGCACCGTGTCCTAGATGACTGAGAATCTACACCAGCTCCTTGGGTTCAGATTCAGTTTCAATCATTGCATGTCAGTTTTGGTTCTAAAAAAACCTGAAGGTCGACGGCTTAGCTCAAGGCTTTTGTCCACAAAATAACGTGCGACGGCACATCGGCCACATTCAGAATTTATATACGGTCTGTGCTCTTAATGTGGAAAAGAATGTTGGATTACCAGTAACRGATACACAACACACGATACAAAGTCACCTGTTAAATCCATGTAATGAAATTCCTACTTTTGTTTGCTCTCTCCTCACAGTCAACAAAATACACTGTGAAATGAAATAAAGAGAATAAAACAGTAAACAAGTTTAAAGAAAAAAACAGTAGTTTCAAATTCTAATTCGTCTTTGAATGCTTTTTATTATTACTAATTACAGCTCAATAATGTGTCATTTTAATCAATTTGCCATCAAATTTTACTCTTTTTTTTCTCCAGTGTTCAACAACGTGCGGGATCGGAGCTGTCTGGAGAACCGTGGTGTGCAGTTCTCAGAATGACGAGGACTGTGCCAACATGAAGAGACCTGAACCTGCACGAACATGTCACCTGCAGCCATGTGCCACTTGGCAAACTGGCAGCTGGAGCAAAGTGAGTAACCTTAGATTCCAACCAGCCACTTAATCTGATCACTACACCCAATACTTGTTTATCACACCTTATCATTAAGTTTAATCCCCTTTATTGTCTCTTACTTTACYAAACAAAGAAATGAGCTTGTTTGTGTTTTAGCCAATGGTTTTGTCATTTTTTTGTCCCCCCTACAGTGTCCAGATAAATGTGGGTTAGTGAGAAGGAGGTACCGTGATATCCAGTGTGTCGATTCTCAGAGTAAACGTGCCCTCAGACCTTTCCACTGTCAGGTTGTGTCCAGCAGGCCTCTCGGCACGCTGGTTTGCCCTCTAAAGCCCTGCATGAGCTGGAGCGTGTCACCCTGGGGGGCGGTAAGATCAACATAGAGTCAAATCTCCGTAATAATGCTAATGATGATCAAAACCTGTCCAAGTGTTGCTGCTTCTGACTTTAAAGGGATCCCTGATTAGTTGTAACATTAGACTTTATTTGATAAACATTTATTTTGACTATAAAATAAAGACAAAAAAATACTGTAGGCTGTTTAGTTTTGTAAATTTTTAAAAATATATTTTAACACGGATGGAGCCATTTTATTTACACACAAAGCATTCTGGTTAATGATGATGTGGATAGGTCCTCGGTGTGAGCGAGCTATATCCACCTGAAGGTTAATCTTGGACAATATCTGATGATCGACTCTTTTAAATGAAACCAGAGAGCGTTGACAGAGAGGAGAAGGTAGAAACGACTCAGCTTGTAACTGAAAATATGGATGGAGGAC
>NW_013952486.1:1471558-1474149 GCF_001266775.1 Austrofundulus limnaeus | reverse complement strand
AAAATCCATTATATAATTTTTTTAAAGTGGACAGATTACAGCCATCATCTGAGAGTTTTGTTTACATTGAGCACATACCTGCACTTCAATATTGTGTATCAATATATCAGGAAAACTGTAGGAGTAAACTCTTTTAAACACAACTTGATAACGTTCAAGTTTTRTGTTGGATATACTTTGCAATGTGTAACTAAATGTCCCAATACGAATAAAAAAATTAAAAAACTCTAGCATTTCTCAGCGGGAGGCGTCTGATAAATGATAGCACCTGTTTTACCTCCTGTGTGTTCAGATTGCATCACAGTCGTGTTTCTTTTTGTTTCCCCAGGTTGCAGGAAGAACACCATGTCCTCTCGCTTCTGTGACAAGCTGAAGCTGCTGGGCCGCTGCTCGCTCAGGTCCGTCCAGAAACAGTGTTGTTTTACCTGCGGGGCGTAGCCATCACTGAACTCCTCCGGACCGTTGCTGTACCCTCAGTGCTCACCGGTACAAAGCCGTCTACAGACTGAGAAGCCAAAGSTTGACCACAGAAAACTGGCTTGTTGCTCATCCTTGATTTTTTTTTATGATCCGTTGTGGCTTTTCAGGTTAATTTGGGAACAGGTTTGCCAAAAAGCGAGCAAAAAATGCTGATAAAAGTCGGTTAAAAATAAAAAAATAATAGCTAAAAGAAAGTTTTTCCAGCCTAGATGAAAAGTGTTTCATGAACCCAGTGAAATATTTCTGGACTAAAGGTGCTTTTAAAATAACAAAGGTGCTCTTATAAATGAGGTGCTGAAGATTCACAGCTCAACAGTTGTGTACTTTTTAAAAGTGAATTGTTTGAACATTTTGATCTTTTGTGATCTACTGTTCGTTGTTAAAGTGGAAAAGTTCAATTTTACTTTAAGTGTTGCTTTATTTCTGCTTGGATTGTGAATTTGTTCTGTGAGCTGGCACTGTGTTTACATTATCTTCATTTTGTTAGTACATTTTTAAGTTAGCTGCAGGATTTGATGACTTTTGCACCCGTCTACAGGCCTGTGGTGGAGATTCTTTAATATGAAGAGGTGTTGCAGGTCAACCCTTTCAGGTCGCGCTGAAGTTTGGTCCTCGTGTTTTTGTGATGATGTGCTTTATTAGATGTCCCACGTTTCCTGTTTGAATTATTTTATTGCATCTCAGACACATAAAAAGAGGAGGAGTCTAGGTRGAGTTGTTAAAAAGAAGAAACATCCTTTCATTGTTGAGTCACAGGCTGCAGAGACAAAATGAAGAGGCACAAACTGAGGCTAGTTTATCGACAGGGTCACCATCTTGGTTGATTTKTTCTTTGTACTGATATATTAAAATGATGTTTCACTGAAAAACATCTTTGTATGAATAAACATTTGTAATAATAATATTATTATTATTGTGTTAATTTGATTGTGTTGTTCTTGATTTGAGTAGAGTCAGCCCAGCATTTCCATTGCCTGCAGCACCGCAGAGAGATCAGTCTAAACAGGCATCGCAGCTCTCTGCTTTGAGATCTTTTGTGTCTACAGGTCCACTGCCGGACGTGCAACACCTGAATCAGCCGAAGCAGCTCCGTTTCAAGGATCGGGTTCAGCCGGCCCAGATTTCCCAGGCTCCTCGGTGCCAGATAACTTGACACGGATGACCTTGCTCCATACTCCTCGATGCTGTCATTCAAGCCAAAGACCATGAGTTAGTCAGCACTAATGGAAGGAGTAACACAATACTGGGTCATTGTAGAGCATCATGTCCTCAAACCCAACAGTGTTTGTGTGTGTCTGAGTCTTACCATGACCAAGCAAACACCATCCCAGTACATTAGCTGAGCACATTTTTACCTGTGCTGTGCTGTTTGTATATAAAGACCCATTGAGCTTCAAACTATTGACAGAGAGCATACAGGTCAGGGGTGCCGAACCCATTTTCACACAGGGCTACATGAGCGTTATGGTWATCCTCAAAGGGCCAGTTGGAATAAACTTTGACGTTTCGTGTTTAACTTCGTCTAAACACAAAACGTTGCTCATCTCATACTGCTGTGCATCGATAACTGTGTTGTATTTCATAAAAACAGCATTTTAACACGTCCTCCTAAAAACACTGAAAGGTACGACTGACTAAATGTGAAATRCAGAAATACTAATAAAASTAAAAGTAAGCGGGTTTTACTCATGAATGAGTTGTGGTGAGCAGCTGCCATCTTGAATTCTGGACTTTTTTCGACAGTTAATTCCCACTGTAGAAGCATTCCAGTTTAAATTTACAACTGGGCTGCAACAAAAGTAGCCAACAATTATAGTAAAATGGAGATTTTACTCAACATTTCACCAGCTGTTGGCTATTTTGGAACCCTTTATACCTCCACTTAGTGATGGGATGCTGGCATTTTGTGGAYAAAATAATCAGCATGCATTTTGGGTAGGAATGGGTACCTTTGACATTTGAATCGATTCGGTACCAATATCTGGTACCTGGGAATCTGTGCCGGTACTTAATGGTACCAATTTTCGATACTTTGTGTGTGTTGTTTTTTAAGTAAGTAAAGTTTATTTATATAGCACCTTTCTTCGATACAAAATCACAAAGTGCTTCAC
>NW_013952486.1:1466544-1470167 GCF_001266775.1 Austrofundulus limnaeus | reverse complement strand
GGGGTGAGACGAGGAGTCCGTCTCGGCCCCTTGCTGTCACGGGACATTATCCACTTGGCGGACCTATACCGACTCTCTCAAGAACAAACCCTGCCTGCAGTCTCTCTGTGTGAAGACTTCAAAAGGTAGACAATTGTTTACTGAGATATACGTCGAAGGGAGTCTAGCCCGGAAATGTCTGAGATTGACACGCTGATGTGCTGGTCTGGTCTAAATTAAAGAACGAGTGCCAAATTCACTAATCTTCTTTTCCTCCTTTTTCTTAAAGCTTAAACCTTTTATTACCTTTTATTCTCTTATTTACTTAAAAACTTAGTTAAGCAGTGTGCCAGTGAATTACTACACCTGAAATTTACCATTTGTGTCAACTCTGAGTGGAATTTCATGCCGAAAATTATAACTTGTGTTCATTTATTCATATAATATTTTAATAAATGTTTGTATGTTTAATCCTGTTCATATATCTAAAATAAATTACTTTATTTTGAGAAATCTGTCCAGGTCACAAGTTTTCATTTTTCACTTTCACAATCAGAGGTAATGTCTTGTCATTTCTTCAGATTTCATAACGTAAAGGTCTTGCTTGAAGATATTACTTTGTGAGATAGAGCTGGTTCTTAATTTCATAGAGTGATTCTTTACAAGCGGCTGCTGACATCATTGCGCTCTTTGCGCGATGCTGCGTTCATGACAAGCATGAAAAATCTCCCACTTTTACGCCAATACCATCACAATGATGCGTTTAGGTACAGAAACATGGTACCGTTTGATGTTACGTGAATAGGTTCTCGGTGGTACCGACAGAATTCGGTCGGTACTTAAAAAAGTATCGAATTCAGTACCAATCCCCAATTATGGGAGATGTAGTGTATGGTAAATGGTCAAAGCAACTGATCTCAAAGGCATTAATACATCTTTGAAGCTCTCCCGGGCCACATAAAATGCTGCGGCAGGCCACATTTGGCCCACAAACCTTGAGTTTGACACTTGATATAGGCTGTAAATCAGAGGTAACTTCATATTTCTCAGCTTGAAGTAATAAATAAAATTTATTTTGCCTGTTTCTCTGTGATTTAAAGTTTCCTCATTAGAGTTTTCAGCATCTATATCTTCTTCTAACTGATCATAGACCAAAAATTAACTAATATATAAGCAAATAAACATTTTATAAAAGAGAAGCCAAGTTTAAAATAAAAAAAGTTTTCTTTCTTTAATGCATTTTACTGGAGCAGTTCAATTTCAGCTCTTTCATAAACAACATGTGTGATGACTTGTTCTCTAAAAAGGGCAAACAGCTCATAAAATTACTCCTAACAGCTTGAACGGCTCATTTTCATTGTTCTGATTCCAAACAAGCRTGGGTTTGGATTCAGCGACTGAACGCAAGTTTTATGAGTTGATTTTTCCAAACCTCCGCTCCACACTGCAGCCAAACGTTTTAAACTTTCAAAATGAAAAGGCAAATGAAGTTATTTCTCTACTTGTAACACTTTGTTATCGCCCCGCAGAGGAAAGTGAAGCAGTAAAAATGTTTTTATCCATGTTTGTTTGTTGTTTTCTTGTAGTGAACATGAACCACCTGTTAGATTTTAATGAAATGTTCAAAAAGTAATCATTGGACTCAATTTTATGATGGCAGCCACATAATAAGAGGATCTCAGTATAAAATAATGGCATGAAAAACAGCTGGCATCCTTTCAGGAATGCTGAATCTTTCAATATAGAAATTACCGGTAGTTTTTTCAAAAACAATCCAAAGTAAACATAGTAACATAAATAATCTCTTTTTTTTATAATCGTATTATTCAGACAGCAGTATCTTTGATTCTGGAAAACCTAAATAAAAGTTTTCAATGAATAAAATAATGAAAATGCCTACTTTATTTAATTTATCAAACTAAAGTTCTCTGGTTTTTTTAAGAAAAAGAAAACCATTTCCATGAACCTGTCCTGCTCTTTGCTCCACAAATATTTCTTTATTTTCTCAAACACCCAAAGAAATCACAATAAAATTACAGCTGTCTGAAAAGAACAGGATCATCTCTTTTGTCCTGTGATTTAGTCAAATGGTTTGGTTGGAAATTACACTGCGCGGCCACCTCACATTTCTCGCAGCGCCACCGGCTGAACCAGTCGTTTTTATCTGTAAGTAAATTCCTCCGGCCTCCTGAAACTGACACTCAACAGAGGGCGATGATGTAAGCGCCTGTTCAGGATGTGGAAGATAAAATGACGGAGGTCGATTGATCACTGTACAGTGCAGCGACCTCATCTCTTCGGTTACCAGACACCGCCCAAAGCAACGGCCAAGAACACATGAAATATTTACATTAGATGACCAAGAGAAACTCAAGGCCTCCTGTCTGAGCCAAGCATGTGTTCGCAAGTTGTTTTCTTGGCATATGAAGTAACACATTTTGTAGTAATCTATAAAAAGCTTCGATGTAAAGGGAGAGTGTTGCTTTAGTGTGTCTTTACCTCTCAAATCCCACTATAAATCAGGCTTGGTGAAAAGAAAAAACAGGCGCGTATTATCCATGCACCAGCCGGCTGGGTTGTGGAGCTAAAAAGTCAGGTCTGGTGGCTCTCATCTGGACTCCATTGGGTTGTATGTCCCCAGGCAGGCAGACTGGCATCCTTGTACCAGGACTGTTTCTTTATTAAAGCCTCCTCTGACCCAGCACACACAGATCGGGCCCCAGGGAACGCACACACATGGTTCCCATAGGTCAGTTTGGTTGTTTGTGAGTTGTGCGTTTGATTCTCTCACAGACCACATATGGATTTGAGCTCGAGCAACACGAAGAGAGGTGCTTTTCTTTGTACAACATCTGCCTAATGATAGTGTACCGACAGGGAGGGGCCAGTATTTTCACAATTAGGTAAAGGAAAATCAGAGACACACGAGAAAGTCCAAACGAGGTGAATTTCCAAAGTTTAAAATGCCTACGAGAAGACGTTTTATTGAGCAGAAAGAACAGATTGCGACATAATTTGAAAACAGACCACAGTTTTACTTCAGGGGAAAGCAGAAAATAAAACCCATTTCATGCTTTGGTTTCACAATACGGTTGCCAACCCGAGCCCCTCTTTGCACTGCCTGTGGTTTATCAGCCAGAGTGGGACACTGCACGCATACTCGCCAACTCAGCTCAATGACTACCACTCTCATCAACATATCAGTGGATCAACGTCAATCTCTTTATTTAAAAAGGCGGGGAAAATACGCCTCATGCACAACTTAAAACGGATAAAAATTAGCTTAAAGGAGACATTTCAYGCTTTTAAACCATTTTTCACATTTAAATCATTCAGTTGGGGTCTTTTTAAAGTAGAACTGCAATGCTTTGGCTTGAATTCCTCCTTATTGTAACTCCACAAGCCCCTCGTTCACCCCTTTTCTGAGGTGTGTCTCAGATGAACTTGTTTTGAGGCTGTCTCTTTAAATCCAAACAAGGTGCCCCCCACTGGCTACATTCACAAATTAATTAAAAGATGCCAACAAGGGAAGCCTTTTCCATTCAGCCTTACATGTTGGAGCCAGAGTGATGAAGTAGATCATAAAACATTATAGAAAGTACAGAAAACTGAATGAAGTCAAAATTATGACCCAAACAGAACAT
>NW_013952486.1:1464014-1464979 GCF_001266775.1 Austrofundulus limnaeus | reverse complement strand
GCCCAGGACCGCACCTGGCGGCCCGCCCTTCTTCAGGACCCCCTCCCCAAATGGCAGGTGTGTTTCAGATCAAATTGTTTTGAGGCTGTCTCTTTAAATTCAAACAAGGTGCCCCCCACCCCACTGGCTACATTTGCAAATTAATTAAAAGATGCCAACAAGGGAAGCCTTTTCCATTCAGCCTTACATGTTGGAGCCAGAGTGACGTAGTAGATCATAAAACATTATAGAAAGTACAGAAAACTGAATGAAGTCAAAATTATGACCCAAACAGAACATTAAGATATRTTTGCTTCACCAGGAGAGACTAAATTGCAATTTTCTGCACACCTAGACACTCCAAGTACACAACAAGATGTATTAACAGCTAAAAAAATGGATTTTGCATGTCCCCTTTAAAGGATAGTGCAGAAATCGTAATTTTGAATTTTACATGTAATCCCAGCTGGATAACATTTCTGTTGAAATGAATTCCATTTATTTCAGTCAAAGGTGTATTTTACTCTGGTGGCTTATATGAACAGATTCCTATTTTTTAGCWAATACTTGAATTTCAAGTATTCAGCTCCTTTTTGAGAATTTTTTTTTTAAATTGTGCAAGATCACAGGWAGGGCTGCAGCCTGTAGGGGAGGATCAGAGGCAGATTTGTTTGCYCTCTTCTTTCTTGTCCTGAGATTTGAAAAGCAATTCAGGGGGATAGATGCATATCGATACGCTAAATGCTAAAGCTGTGAGCAAGGACTGAGATTCAGTCCCCGCAAATCTCACTTATATTAAGTTTGTTGGGGGGCGTTCAAAAAAAAAGAAAAAGAACAGGCACAGCTACGATCACAAAGAACTTGAAAAAGTCCTGCAAATCGTATGTCTGTCAGCGTCATTTATCTGAGGCGCCTTTAGAGGACTTTACTTGTCAGTACACTCAAAAAACAGATTTAAATTAAATACATTTAAATACATTTAAATA
>NW_013952486.1:1461889-1463216 GCF_001266775.1 Austrofundulus limnaeus | reverse complement strand
AAATGTAGTTGCATTCTTTTGGTTATAAATATAGTGTTGAGTTACTATTGAATAGTAATTTGATTGCAGTTACCCAATAAAGGTAGTTTTACTAGCAGTAGTTTTTATTTTGTACCGTAATTACCACGTAATTACATAGTAATAAAGTAGTAATTACCATTTTTAAATTACTTTTTATTACCTTGTAATTACATGGTAATAAGGGTACCGTAAAAGAAAGTGTTACCATTATATCTGCAGGTTATTCATTATCACATAAATGTACGTCTCATCACGCCCTGTTCCAGAAATAATTAACTGCTTTTTAAATAATGTGAACATTTCTGTCCTTTATAGTAAAAAAGAAGCCTGCTGCTTCCACTTCTGTTCGCTCCACATATATTCAGGTTATCACACTGAGAAGTGACACTGCAGAGGAAGCACTGATAAGATTGTTCTGTTTGCATCCTCAGATAAAGACACGCYAAGACCAGAGTTAAGTCCAGGCTTCTGCTCTGGCTGCAGAACGTTGACAGGCTCTAAAACGAGGATTTGAGGAGAAAAAAAAATGGAAATGGGACCAATTAAAGAAACAAGGATCAGAAAGTTCTTGTAAACCTCCAAAGTTTTATTGTTAAAAATATCACTACGTGAAAACAAACGTTTTTAGTTGCACATTTTCCCTGTGTATTCTACATTGCCTTTGGGTCTGCCATTAAACTGTCCTTCCCGGCCCTGGTGCCTCGAGGACTAATTTTTTAAGAGCCGCTCACTGGCKAACAGCCACCCAGATACCCGAGTCCCGGAGGAAGACGAAGGTCTGCCGAGCGAAACCGGAGAGCCTCATTGCATTTCAGCTTTGCGGGAGTGATAACACGCTACRATGAAAAGCCGCGAAGGAAAAAAGAGAGGCCTTGGCAGAGACGGCCGCGATAAAGCAGCATCCAGGCTGGAGGCAGCAAAAGTAACCTTATATGATTTTTATCTGCAGAGAAGACTTGTGTGGATTATCAAGTCTTAATGAGCCAATTCCAACTTGAGATGCTTATCCTCTTCACACTCAGCTTTAAGCATGTGGATGCATATGGGTKTTTTTAAATGGAAATCTCATTTTTCAATCATTTATACTGAAAAACACAAATGAAACGAATCAGTCGTAATCAGACGAGGTCGAGACAGATCAGCCCCAATCGGGCTGCTGCTTCCTGCCCCGCAGCATCCACAGAGATAAACCTTGTCACCACCTCTCGCCTACTCTCATAAGTTAGATTTGTTGGCATGTAGGCACACACACACACACACACACACACACACACACACACACACACACACACACACACACACACAC
>NW_013952486.1:1457415-1460984 GCF_001266775.1 Austrofundulus limnaeus | reverse complement strand
GTTACCGACATCTGGTGAAAATTTCATGTCATTAGCACCTCTAGTAATATATTTACTGAGAAAAATGTTGACGTGTTCAATACTTATTTTACCTGCTCTATTTACTCAAATGCTGTCAAAATGTATCTTTCTGTTTGGGAAGTAGGTGGCAACATATGTATACACACATGATACACATGTACTTTATTTTGAAATCAGAAGTGATGCAGTTTCAACTGTGTTTGGAGTCCATCTTCCACAGAATTAGTTATTTTGCTCTGACTTCCACATTTATCACTGGATTTATCGTCCGATCTCACATTTCCTGCATACGGTTCTAGGATCTCCTCTGGGCTTTGCACTGGAGCAAATTGGACCAGAGAGGAACAGACGCTGTAAAAATTGCGGTGCAAACGTACGGCGGCGAACTGCACACTGCATCAGAGCAGAACCGCACTTAGGTCGTGTTCACGCCTGCAATGTTTAATCCGATTTAATCGAACTGTAGTTCGTTTGCCTGGAAAGTCCGGTTCGTTTGTGGAGGTGTGAATGCATAATCGAACTCTGATTTGGACCAAAAAAGCGAACTCTGGTCCGCCGGAAAACCTAGGTCTCGGTTCGATTGAAACGAACTCTGGTGTGGTTTGATRGCATGTGTGAACGCTAAGCGGACCAGAGACCGCTCAAAAAGCAGGAAGCGGACTATACCGCATGACATTCTGAGTAATAACAGTATTAAATTTACTTATATGGTGTAAATACTTCGCTGGATGACTGTATAAGGTGGACATCATGACTGTGGAGCTGGACGTGCTCCTACTCGATTAACACGGAGCTTCTTCAGCTGCCTTGTGTGCAAAACATTCTCCGTGGTTCCGCCTCATCTTCCTCTCATGCTGAGCTCATGGTTGAAGACTATTTGTTTAGCACATTTGCCAAAAACAAAAAATAAACCCTATAACCACTATAATGTAACGTTACTATTGTTCGTTTACATTTTGGAAGAAGAAAGTTGCGCTCCATGTCTTCTTTTGAGGTTTTCATGTTGATTCCTTTAGTGGTTATTTGTACAGCGCCCCCACAGGTGAGGGCGGGAACAGGTTGTTTACATGGTTTAATTCGGTTGAGAAAGTGCAGTGTGAATTCAAACGGCACCAACAGAAAATGTAAACAAAGCTTGCAGTTTTGGTCCCCGATTGAACTGAGTCTACCGGACTATCAGGTGTSATTTAGGGGTGTGTCTGTAGAATAGTCAAGTTTAAGGTAACTCGTTTTGTGGGTTTCTCAGTCTGTTTTGTTACTATATGAGGTTATATGGTACAGAGAATGATAAAAGTTTCATATGATGCAGTCAAGACTAGCTATTGGTGCTCAGTTTATATAGAAAACAAAATAAGGATATTGGAAGTTTCAGTTCTGATCTCAGATAAAGTTCGGGTTAATGTCTGGTTTTCACCTTCATAAAATACTGATTTTATGTTGTTTTATTAAACCCAAGAATTTAGTAAAATGCTCTTCAAATGGCTGGAAAATAGTTTTGAGCAGAACTTTTACTAAATTTTCCACAGGACTATACCCCGGGACCCCCCTACAACTGCTTCACTCCACAGCTGCTGGTTAACATGAACTGGTGTTCCTCGGTGCTGTCAGTAAATGTTGGCAGGTATGAGGTAGACTTCTGGTGTTCTGTTWCAAATAAATTWGATGAAATGTTTTAATTTGGACAACCTGGTTTCTAAAGATAAAAAATAATATTAAAGATAAAACTATTCAGTTTGGTGTAAATGTTTGTAAATAGACAGTGATATTTAGAAAACTGCACAAGGGGTGCCACCTGAAATATTACTTTAGGCACCAAATTAGCTAGAGCCGGCCCTGGATCTGAGGATGGTGTTCAGGATCAAGCTCACATAAAGTTTACTTCATTATTTGTCATTTTAAATAAGTTAGAGGCTTTTATTGTTMTGGTGAACGTTGATTAGCTGTGGCGGCTTTAGAGTTTTACTTAAATCTGTCCACTGAGTCATTACACAGACAAACWTTTGGACACACAGGCTTGGGTAAAAACATTATCACTCAGTCTTTGCCTTTGGTGAAAACATAAACAGCTTTGCTTTTCGGAAACTGGCTTTATGAGAGCCTTGGAGGAGGCTGACTCTGCGCGAGGACAGAAGCTGTGAATGACTTTGAAACAGAGACATGACCTGCGCCTGACCACCTACTTCCTTCAGGAATCATTTACAAACACTCTAATCAATGACAGCTGCCTTGATGGCAGATGAAAAGAGCGCGGGGGGAAACATTAACACCACAAGCTTCCGGGCCTCGTGTTCTCTTATCCTGCCTCTCAGAGCATCCATCTATGGACACGCAGTAAAACTGAAAGAGCAAGGGGAAGACAGAAGGGTGCAAGATGGACAGGAAGACACCAGATTTGCCCGAGCTGCCCTGTGACTCCGGAAATATTCAAGATTCAAAGGCCTAGCATTCCTTGAAGGAATGCACATCACCCGGCTCGCTCATGCTGGGAAAGTAGCTGCTTTGGTCAAACCTTGTAAGTGACGCTACGATGAAAAGATCAGATTGTAAAAACTGAAACCGGTGCATCTTTTTGCCAGCATTAGATTTAAAAAAAGCTATACACACTTCCAAAGAAGAACGTAGTTTCTTAGCTTTGGGACTTTTTTCTTTGTAATAAAACGTTTCACATCAACAGCAGAGAATTGTAAATATTAATAACAGATAATGATGCAGTCAGTAAAAAAAAAACAGGGAAACCCTGTGTAAATACTGACCTCAATGCCCCCATCCCTGCCCAGGCACACACCCAGATCTCAGTCAATTGTCATTTTCTGTATTCCTGAGACTTGTGAATATTTGAAATCCCTTCAAGGAGCTGGCACRGGGGGTGGGACAGCAGTATTACAAAATAGGTATCAAAATCTTTTATCAGAGTGTGTCTCTGAATATCTGCCACGGGAATTCTTTGTTGAATAATGTGATCCAGCTTTGGGAAACAAGTGGAAAATGGCCAGAGGCCGAAACAACTAATGAATACTTACACTGAGATGTCTGGTGGAACACATGTTGGGAGTGGGCAGCTACCGAGTGAGCCGAGCAGAGCACAGGTCCAAAATCTTTTCTTTTTTTTTTTTCCTGTGATGGGAGAGCATGTTTCTGATGTCTGATCATTATAGCACTTTAGGAAAAGAGCACAAGTGCCATCATTAGACTTTCTGCAAACAGCCACGACTAAAAACATGCCAGCAAGGAAGCGCCGCAGACACAGAGGTCACTGAGGTCATGCCCTCTTTTTTATTGCTCTTTTTTATTTGGTATTTTGTTTAAAAACACTGCAAAAGCACTTCACACAGGCCTTTTTCTTCTCAACATTACAAATCTAAGAAATTGTCTAAACTAGTAAAGACTTTATTTCCAGAAAAATAGTTTATTTTTATAATTTTCTTTTACAATTTCTGGTGCATTGACACTTTTTGAAAGGAGCACATACTAATTTTGTGCAATAAAGAGAAAATTATTACAATAATTAAAAAAATGTTTCCCACCCACAGTTTTATATGCCAATAGGT
>NW_013952486.1:1452418-1455147 GCF_001266775.1 Austrofundulus limnaeus | reverse complement strand
TCCCAGAGCCCTATAGAAAGATTTTTTATTTTTTTTAAAGAAAGATCTTTCTATAGTGCTGTGGGGGAGGAGCCTAGGAAGGGGAGCTGAGAGCAGGGGGAGGGACTACAAGGTTGTTTCTGTTCAAAATTTTTCTAAGTTTTTGGGTWCCCAAGAAACTACATACAGCAGCTTTAATGCATCACTGGTGAACTTCAACAGCATATAAAATAGAAAACACAAGTTGAAATTACTATAAAAATCAAAATGCTGCTCAAATGTTTTAAAAATGAAGYAAAAGGTGTTTTATATGTTTTATAAAGTGGTTTAAGATTTAAATGTTTCAATAGTTAACACTTACCACTCCTGACCACCAGAGGGAGACGCTTTGATTTTCAGTGGCAAATGGTTTGTTGTCAAAGGAAGTAGCCTAAAAGTTGTGTAGCTAGCATAATGTACGTTTATCTCAGCCGATCGGGAAAAGGCCACTATGGAAGAGAGATAGKGCGTGTTTGTCTGTGATAGCACAACAAAACTCTTGCCGAAAATCCAGAGAAAAGAAATTGTTTGCGGGAAAAAGTACGTCTTCATCCGTCTCAGACCAGCAGCAATGAACGACAATTTYGACCGAGCTCCGGGAGCTGGGAGAACACGCAGTGTTCTTCCAGCAGTCCCCGGGTTCGCGGTAGGTAGCGCYGGTGACAGTGACACCAAAAGCACGCTGTTCAACCAAAGGGAGCCGCTAAGGCAGCCGCGAACAACTCCGCCTTTTGGCGAGGGCAACACCGCCAGCGGCGCGAGCGGCGTCCTGATCGGTGCAGGTAGGAAGCTAACGGAGCTAAAAGCAGCTAGCTACTTTCAGATTCGATTCTTGTCATGTCGCTTGTTGACAGAAGGCCAAATGTATATCGTTGTAGTTCAAAAAGTGATCATTTGCTTCAGTTCACTCTAATATTAAGTGTTGGAGGTCACTTAACCAGTTAATGCCRGTAATGGTGCTAGTAATCTTTGAGTGGCGTTATCGTGCACTTGTTTTAGTGCTTGTGAGCTAATGCTGCAGCTAAAAAAAAAAAAAACCTGCTTTCTTGCCAAGAAATGTCAAGAGCAAGGTTACTTAACAAGGTGAAACTTATTTGTGGAGCAAGCATCATGTAATCTGTAGCTAGCAATGCAGAGTTGATCAGTTTTCTCTAAATACTAAAGACAGTTTGCAGAAATAATAACAGTAAAGTGTCTGTTCCGYCCCTCTTTTTTATATTTAGCATCAGAACAGACAGATTTGCTTTTGATTTTTAAAGATATCTTCCAGGTCAACCTTTTCCTTTGAACAATGATTGCCTATTAATTTAGTTAAGATGTTTCCAACTCTAAAGTGTTTAAAGTTTTCACATTAACACACCAGGGTCAGCAATAAATTATTACTACACTTTGAATATAGTTAGCCAGAAATTCTAAATGTTTCACAAATAAATAAAGTGYTTGCTCCTAATAATTAGGTTTGGTGAAACTGATTAGCTGACACAGATTAAATTAGTTATTCTGTTTTSACACAATTTAGGTAACCCCCAGCAAAGCACCACATCACACTATGCATCAGGCTCCAGCCGGAGCAACAACGTGGATTCCTTGGTCGAGTCATCAAATCTTTCAGCCAACGCTCCGGAGTTTGTCCCCTTGGGAATGATCTCATATGAAGTAAGTGGATGTCGTCACATCTGAGCTCTTTTGTTTTGAATTTGAGCATTAAGACCTGCAGTATGAATAGTCCCAAGTTTTTAATGTTTTGGGATATGTTACTCCGTAGTGTATGTTCACAATTTAGTTTTTCGTGTTTGTATTTCTTTTTTTGGTTTGTTTCAATAGGATCCCGCTTATTATGACGATGGTGAACAGTATCAAAGCGAGGCATCATTGGCGGATGCGGTCTCAGAGTTTCTCGGTTACCTGAGCTCCTCCCCGGGCTCCTTTGAGTCAGATATAGACTACATAACTGGCACGCTCAACGCCTGGGTCACTACTGAAGAGCTGTTGACTGAGCTGGTGGAACTGGTCTTCACGCAGGTGCTGAGAGCTTTAGTCTTTGTTTTGGGAGTTTCCGACCTGTCTGAACGCAGCACATCTCTTGAACATGGGCTGAAATATTTCTGTCTTTATCACAGTCCACTGCTATTCCCAACTTCTCGTACACCGGAGCCAGGCTTTGTAACTACCTTTCCCTTCACCTCGCCTTCAGCTCACAAAGTGGCAACTTTCGTCAGCTGCTCTTGCAACGGTATTTATCAAGTTTTGTCTTTTTTAAATTGAATTGATTTAAAGTGTATCTTACCCCCCCTGTGAAAAGATAACTCCGACCCAAGGTGAAATTTGAAAAATGCATCAAAGTGGGTAGGGGAGGGGGGTTAGAGAGCGGAGGTGTGGCCAGGACGAGAGATCGCAACAGCTAGCATTAGCATAATTGATGCTACATGGAGAGTGACCACAGCGATGCAGTTAGTTACATCTCTGAACGGTCTGAGGTGGAGGATTTTTCACCCCACTCCTCACCAGAGGCAGAGAGAGAGACTTGATCAAGTCTGCTCAGTCTGGGACTGACTCATGTTGGCTCCGATCAGGACCTTGAGCTCACACCACACCAGCACCGGACAGAGGAGGAGGAGAGCTCCGCGACAGCCTGACAGAAAATAATAAAAGCATACAGCACCTCCCCTCCCGCTGTGCAGGACGTACTGCTGGTGTGTGTGTGTGTGTGT
>NW_013952486.1:1450681-1452163 GCF_001266775.1 Austrofundulus limnaeus | reverse complement strand
GAACAAAAGTAAGAGAAATTTAGGATAAGAATACGAACATGTTCTTGCATGAGGCCCATTGTTCTGACCCAGTAACCGGTTCTGAAGCAATCGGGTCTTTTTTTTTCCTTCTTTCCTTCGTCCTGAACCTTTTTGCTGCTCAACAAATAACTGAGCCTCAGTCAGAAAAAACTGGAGGGTTTTTATACTTGTGGCCCGAGGAGGAGGACGAAACAAATGGTGAATTTAGGTCCCCCCTCCCCCCGCATGCGTTTCCTCCTCGCCACACGACTCACATCAGACTGTCTTTTAAAAATATTAACTGTGTCATATACTTTTTATCATAACTTCGGTTCTACCTGGCCTAACAACACAATTTAAAAACTGCTTTAAAGTTCGAAGTCTCTACTTTTCACTCAAAAGTCAGAGGGCAGATCTTTACAGGTAGAGTTTGTTTTTTCCTTCCTAAACTTTATTCAGGTCAGCCAGCATTGACAACGCTCTGCTGGTGACATAAACAGCACCGCGACATGGCAAGGGACGCATAACTCGCGCGACACAACAAATCGATAATGAAATTCGTTGCCAACGCTTTTAATAATCGATTTTTATCGATTTTATCGATTCGTTGTTGCAGCCCTAGTTTTCTGCATTGTTTACCTGCTGACATGAGCTCAGGAAGGTGATCTGGTTCACCATTTAAATGTTTGAGCTTTAGCGGCAAACATTTGCGGAGCTCTTATCACCAGCTTCTCTGCCGCCAGCTGCATAAACTTAGATATCTGTTTTTGTTATTGTTGATATTTATTAAAAAATTAAAGGTGAGGTTCTGTTGCTCCAGCAGTAAAAATAATTTTCATAAACCTGAGTGACATGAACACTGGAGGAGGATAAACAAATAGTTTTTCCACACATTGTTATTTGTAGAACAGTAGTATGGATGGATATATTGTGCAGTTTGTTTTGTTATTCTAAATACAGACATGTTCATGTTGCAGTCACTGCTGTGTGTAAATGTCTTTTTTTCCCTCTTTTCACAAAATCTGCAGAAAAATACCAGGAAATGCTGGACAGACAGGACTATTTCCCTGATTATTATGGCGAAAATGAAAATGGAAATGAAGAGTAAGTGYACACTGACTGGGATCTTAAATAACTACATCTTTTTCAGGTCACATAAGTTGCAGCTAACAAATCTAAATATAACTACAGCTAAATATTTAGGGAATTTTTCTATTAGTGCTGACTCAGCATTTACACGTGTCTGATATAATAGGACAACCACATCTTTTTTTTTTTTTTCTAGATTAGGATAAATCTTACAGGTTTATATCTGTGACAAGAACTGTAATCTGTAATAATCTCACATTGATGCAAAACATGAGCCCTTCTGTAAAAGAAAAGTAAATCATTTGCCGTATTTATTCATATATAATACGATCATCTTTTGAGCTTAAAAATTCTTTAAAAAATCTAATCATCAATAACCCTTGTGTAAAACTA
>NW_013952486.1:1445639-1447483 GCF_001266775.1 Austrofundulus limnaeus | reverse complement strand
CACACACACACACACACACACACTCACTTTCTCTTTATGGATGATTTTTAGGGTTAAATTTCTAGCATTATACATGAATAAATACAGTAATCTGATATTATCATCATAATCTGGGTAATTTAGCATTAATGTTTGATAAATCCTGATATTTTTAGTCATGTGTGGTGACCCCCACCAGGTAAGACACAGGACAGTTGTGGGCCCCCCGAGTTTGGCAGATGTGTTCATGTGACCCACAATGCAACAGGGGTGACAATTCAGTTTAGTCAGCAGTAGTCGGGGTGTGAAAGGGGGCTTAGCGCCCTCCTGTCCTCCCTCAAAGCTCTCTCTGCGTTCAGATGGCCATAACCTGAAAATAGTTTAGGTTACAAAAACTTTAGAGAAGTAAGAAAACAAAATAAAAATAYATTTTTAAATCATGTCGTCGAATCATATCTGCTCTGTTTTCACAGATTCGAGTTCGATGACGAGATGGATCCTGAGATAGAAGAAGCTTACGAGAATTTTTGTTTAGAATCAGAGAGGAAACGACAACAATGACACGAGTGTGAATACCCGAGTGCCCCCCCTCCCCCTCCCCGGCACATTTTACTGGAATATTGCAAAAAYGAAGCACTGAATCTTTCATTTTACTGCAGACGGGTCTTTTAACTCAGAACTGTTCAGAGTTTTGAAACTTTTATCAGTCAGCATTAGTTAGGGAATTGGACAATCCATGGGAAACCAGTTCAAAATGTCCTCTTTTTTTTCCCCCTTTGGTTTTAAATTTCCTCCAGAGCTGCTTTGTTGTAAACAAAAGAGGCAAACAGAGTGCTGTGGATATTTTCTAGTTAATGCCTGAAAAACAGTTTTCTTTACTAAAAATGTGTTCATTATTTACTAACTACCAATAAACGCCACACAACACAAGCCAGAAATCATAATATTTTTGTAAGGAAAGCACTGTAAATGCGAGAAATGGTTGTTTTGCTACATATCTACACACATACAGCGAAAAAAACAGTGTAGCCTTCCTCACACCCGTTGTTACAGTGGCTCAGTGTGACGTTGGCAGCAGTAAGAAAATAAATTTAAAGCTTGACACATCTCAGGCTGGTTAACGTTTTCTTAAATCGGGTCAGGATCTGTGGGAAAAGTTGTACAGTTACAAATGTTTTCCTTTAACAAAATCCTTCGGGCGTAAAATTAGTTGTAAAACATCCAAATCTCTGCATTCAGACAGTTCCAATAGTTAATTTCCTGAACGTCTCGTCGAACATATTTACACTCGTGTTGCAGATGAGGGCGGCGTGGCTCAGCTGAAGACTGAATGACTGTTTACCAGCAATTAACAAATCTCTTGTAAAGGAAAATTGTTTTATAGTTTGTAAATATTGTTTATAGATTTGTTTGCTTGCAATAAATTCTTAAAAATGTGAGACTGTGTTTGCATGAGCCACAAGCAGTGACAATCTKAATGTTTTAGTTGGAGATAGGATATTTACGTCCTTTTTTCAAAACAACACACACTTTCAGTTATATTTTAGGCTACAAAAAATAAGAATAACCAGCACTCTGAAAATATTAAATGGTTCTAATAAGGGAAAAAATAGGACACAGTTCTGCTATATGCAAAATGTGTCCTATTTTTGCCCTTATTAAAACCATTTGATATTGTTGGAGAGCTGATTATTCCTATTTTTTGTATTTCTTCAGAACCAGGCACCCATTTACCACCCCCCCTTTTTTTTTTGTTTACATTGGAGTTGTGTGCACTACTTTCCTCCTGTTTAAGGTTGCTGACAAATACATTTACACTGAATTAGGGCTGTCAAATGATTAAAATTTTTAATCTATTCCAAGGT
>NW_013952486.1:1436806-1445629 GCF_001266775.1 Austrofundulus limnaeus | reverse complement strand
CCATACATATTCAGCCATAGTAAAGTGATTGTACATTTTAATCACTATTAAAAAATTTTAATCTATGCCCATACAGCTCTAAAATTAATCAGAGTTAACTCAATTAATTTCGCAGCCCTAAACTAAATACATTTTTTCCATTAGTACCAGTAAAAGGACTTGAGTGCATGAATTGTGTTTTTTAAAATGACCCACAAGATGTTAGTTTGAAAACTGAGACCTCGGATCAGTTTGACCCCAGGGAAGCAGGAGGGTGAAAAGGTTTGTTTTGTCTGCTYTGCAAGGAAAAACTCTGCCACCTGCTGGTAACTTTGTGCAGTGTTGTGCAGACATATTGGCTCATTTAAATTCTGCTGAAATGAACAAAAACAAAWTGTAAAAGGAGATTTTTTAAAGGATTTATAGCATCTAGATGTCTGACTGAATTGATAAATTGAATYCTTTGCTTGATGTTATTTACCATATTTACATAATGTTATATTTTACTGTAAAGAGTTTAACATTTTAGAATAATAAATTGCCAGTTGTGTGTATAAAACTGATTAAATAAGAAGGAAAAACTCAGGCATAAGATAGATTATTTCAGAAATATTGTGTTTACGTTTATTTTTTAAGTTATTTATGTACATGACCAGGCTTTTTAAAAATATTTTAAATATCCACCATGTTTACATTTTCTTCCCTGACTTACATTTTATAGCTTGTAATCATTTATGTCTAAAGATGATAAAGAAGTTTCCACATTTTGTTTAAGTTTGCCAAGAACTTAACAAAATCCTAAATGTTTAAAACAAGTAAAGTTTGAAAACGTAATATTACTACAAAATATAAGTAATTCACAGTCTYACTACAAAAAGAGCACTTTTTAAAAGGCTTTATTAATGCTTTCATAACACTTTATTAAGCATCAACAATAATTAAGGCTCAGTAGTTTACAAATCCATTCAGGTAAATGTTATTTATTGCTTGTTGCTCATTTTCTTAAATGAAAATTTTTATTTTTGCCAGCTCTTATATTCAGGTTCTGATTGTTTTTTGGAGGTACACACTTCATAACTCAAACATTTTAACCCTTTTATGGCTTTTTGTTGTTTACTTGTGCTTATAAAACATTTGCAGATCATTCATTCTTTTGTGACTGAAAACCAAACATATACAAAAGGAATAATTGTTTTTGAATTGTTTAAACCACTGAAAGCATCAGCGTATGTGTGGAAAACAAGCAGAGTTCTCATMTTTGTGACAAAGTCTGAACGTTAAAGATAAACTCCTCTCACTCTCCAGCCCGCTCCACGTTTCCCTGATAAGCGTTTTGTCATTTCCTTTGTTTAATGAAAACCTGCTGGCCTCTTCCTCTGCGGTGGTTCGTGTTCAGAGAGTTGTCATGTGGAGCGGCCTTGAAGGCTCTCGGCGGTTGAATTTGTTTTAGAGAAGAATGATGAACAGTCAAACGATCACATTCCTCTCAGCTCAACAACAAACCACAGATATATATTTTTTGTTACAGTAAAGAGCAAGTGAAAGAAAACAATCACTGGATGTACATTACAACCAAGTGAAGCCAATTCAAGATGGCCGCTGCAGCTGATGGACATTAGTGGTGATCTGCATTATTTTAAAGTGAATAACACAACACCACAGTGCATTTCTGTTTTTCCCATCTTGCATGCAAGATTCGTTCAAAACAACCCTCCACCACGCCTTAAACATACCAGTTTACTGTAATCCAGAAAAAAATGGGGTGCAATAKAGTTAATTTTTCCCATCTGTCAGTAAGAGTTCTGTGCAGAGAAACGACACAAACCTTTCCACAAGTCTGCATCCACTTTACTGCCAACGTGCAGCTGTGGAGCTCATCTGAACCGCAGAGTGATTGATGCTGCTGTGAATTTTACGTTTGCGCCTTTTATTTTATTTTATTAATTAATTTATTTATTTTGAAGGACAGCAGAAACGAGAATGCATTTTGAGTGCATGTGTTGAGAAGGCAACATTGTTCCTCTGCAAACCACTGAGCGCCAACAAACTGTAACATCATCAAGAGCCACGTTTGCATTGTTTGAACATCAGCTGTGTGAAACTGGGAAGCGGTCATGTGACAGGATGATGGCTGCATTTGTTCCCATCTCGTCTGTTTAATGACCTCAGCGAGCCTGACTCTGTGCCTCACAATGAAACTATGTCAGACCTGAGCCGCAGATTCCCATTGGTCAGCAGATGGGTGTAAAAGGAGGGATTAAACCTGTGGGCTGCTCATCCAGACATGTCTCTAAAATAAACTGTAAAGCAAGTTTCTCCATGAGAGAACATATATATTTAAAACAAATGGGGTGACAAAAATCTGTAAATCTGCAGATTTTCTGTTTAACTTTTGTTAAACTGTCAGAAAAAAATATGTGAAAGTTGTTGGGGTTTTTTTTTGTGGGTGTTTTTTTCACTTTAAAGCAAATTTTCTGTTTCTTCTGGTTTTCACTCTTCAACACTCTTACCAAAAAGTATACAAGTATATGCTAGTGTGCTTTAAGTTCAAACTAAAAACAAGAGAGTATACTTTCAGTTTACTTATCAAAGGTGTACTTAATAAAGTTACCTATACTTGGCTTATACTACTAAAAGTATAAGTGTATTCAGCCTATACTTATTTAAACTTGAGTTTGCGTGTTCTCTCCGGGTACTCCGGCTTCCTCCCACAGACCAAAAACATGACTGTTAGGTTAATTGATAACTCTAAATTGTCCTTATGTGTGACAGAGAGTGAATGGTTGTTTGTCTCGTTTGTCTCTATGTGCGGCCCTGTGATGGACCTGTGACCTGTCCAGGGTGAGCCCCGCCCCTCACACTGTGACTGCTGGATATGRGCACCAGTGACCCCCGTGACCCTATAAACAGGTATAGATAATTGATAGATGGATAGATTATTTAAACTTTTAACCAGTAATTTATAGGGGTGTAATGATACATCGATCTAAATCAATATACTGTATCAATTTGAATGGTTCATGATTCAGTTATATCGAGGCAAAATGAAAATGCCGATCTATATTGTCATCATATGCTCAGTGTGAATCSATATCATATGTGATATCATCAGTGGGAYATGATATCGCATTATATCGATCGCAGACGTGAATTAAATTGAATCGAAATCATATTGTGACAGACTTTGTGATATCAAGAAATATCGAATCGTCATCCAAACATCGATGTGATATTGTATCGTGATAAAGCTGGTGATTTACATCCCTAGTACTTAAGTAGTACATAAAAAGTACTTTTTCACACAGACTGGTAACTCTGTTTTGTATGTTTTTCCTGGGATGGACTTGTGACCTGTCCAGGGTGTACCCCGCCCCTCGCATAGGGACTACTGATATGGGCATCAGTGACCCCGTGACTCTGAAAGGAAGAACGGATGGATGGATGGATGGATGGATGGATGAACGGATGAACGGATGGATGGATGGATGGATGGATGGATGGATGGATGGATGGATGAATGGATGGATGGATGTTTTTAAGAACAGGTCAGCTTTATGAATAACTTATGAGTGAGCAATGGTGTAAGAGGTGGGACAGTTTAGTGGAGTCAATTAAAATACTCAAATCTATTTAAAATTAGGTTTATTTCAGTACACTTGAAAATAKATTGTGTATTCACCAAACAGCGGAGGGGAGGAGGGGTGGTGCAGAGGTTAGTGAAGGCGAGCCTGYGATTGGAAGGTTGCTGGTTTGAATCACCATCTCCTCAACTTTGCATCCTGAAGAAAGGAGGAGCTGAAAGGCAAAAAAACAACAAATACGGTGGACTAGAAATGTAATATTAATAAACTAATATCAGACTGCAGTGTATTTTCATAAACTAAATACTTAAAGTTTAGAAACCAGCTGTATGCCTATAAGATTACTTTAAGTGTACTTCAAAGTGTACTTTTATAAACTTRTAGTAGACCAATTTAGTCCCAAGAAGTACACTAATTAGTAGTCAGAGTACTTGATGAATTAAAGTACACATGGGGAAATATACTTAAGTATATTTGTACTTAAAGTAAACTTCTTTTTGTTAAGGGAATAACAACAATGCCACAGTTATTTGTAAAATTTATTGCCATACTTTTACAACCCTTTGAGTTATTTCATGTTTCTGCTCAGCTCATWTGCAGCAGCTGATTGTCGTGTGGTAATTCTCGGGGCTACAAATTGTTGTGGTGCTTCGTTTCATCTGGAAGCCAACAAAAAAAGAAAACAAATAAAAAATTATGAGGCACTATACCACAAACGCCTCATCCCTTTCAGTCATGTTGTCACATTTGAGTTGCCTTGCTGTGAACCTTTTCTCTCTCTTTTTTTGTCATTTTCCTGGTGATAAACTCCTCCATTTACAGATTGTTTATTAAAATCCGACGGGGGAAGGGGCCGGGTACAACCATTAAATCCCTCTGTTGTTTTTACAAAACTTGAAAGTCTGAAGATGTCAAAAGAAGTAAGTTGTAAAAGTTTCCAAACATCCATTCCTGGGAAACCTGGTATGATTCACGCTGCCTTTTCAGAGGGGATTTTTAACAATGACCTCGCACTGACAAAACCATTTAGCTCTAAATACTTTTCTCTAGATCGCCCTTTGTGATAAACAAAGATTGTCTAAACATGTTGGCATTGTTCCTACTTCAACAAGAGCATTCAACTGAGGAAACTGGGCTTCCTTTAGCAGAGAGAGGGACTTAACGCAGTTCGGTCTTATTTTATCAGCACAAACAGAAGCTCGTCGTCTTTTCCAGGAACCACTTTGCTTCATTTCCATGTAAAAGCTAAACTTGCTCGTAGCTTCTCCAACCCATCCAGTGACTTATATGAGTCAGAGCTGGGGAGCGGAGGAGGAGTGAGAGCCAGATGAACTGAATTAAATAATGTTTAAATCAATTTTCAGTTTATATTATGTTAAATTCAGACACAAGTTGCCTTTGGACTTTTAAACCTTATTGAGCACACATTACAATAGATGACACAACGTTGGCTTAAATTAGAAACATTGAAGTTGTTTTTGAACCCAGTCTCTTACCTTGCACTTTGTGCAAGTTTCTCAGACAATCTTCTTTCTTCTAATGCACAGTTTTGTCAAAAACTAAAAATATCTTGCTTCAGATAAAGACACGTAGATGTAGTTTTTGTACAGGCTGGACTATTTTAAATTTTAYTMWTTTTTTTTTTTTCATTTAATCCAAATTTCAGGAACAACAAGCTCACATTTCCACTATTTTTACTTCCCTGTCTGAACAATCCAGATCCAGACCAGGTTTTATTGGAACAAAAGGTCATTCAAGTAACTGTCTCAAAAGACAAAGAAGGATTAACTACAAAAAAAGCAACTCTTTGCAATGCATTAGTCCAGTAATTTTTTTCCCACCTTTGCCACACTATAGCCCCAATCTTTCTGGTAAATGTCCACATCTTTTAAATTCCTAAGCCCCGGTTTCACAATGAAGCCTTTCAGTTTAAAACAGGAAGCCTGGATGAAGTCATGAAGGCTATTTTTCTCAAGGCTTCCTTYGCAATTATTCAGGACACATTCAGGCTTTTTTCTGTGAGTCTGTGTCGAATCTTCAAACACAGATTAAGAAGTGAGAAATCTGAAATGAATTGTTGCTTAGAGAGGCACACATATGCTATTTCCTCACATCAGTTTGACATCACAGGCTGTGATTGTCCCTGTGGAGCAACAAGTTRTAACTCTTTCCCAATTATTCTTATGGAATGGCACCACTAATTGAAAGTTAAACTTCTGTGACCGCCATGACTGTCTTTAATTTAAAGCTCTTACATCATTTCCAATAAAGGAAAATGGTTTAGTTTTTTTTATTACTATTATTCTTACATCAGAACTGGCATTGTGTTCTTTGGGCAATTGTTTTATTAGTTCCCAGACTAAACTAATATCCAAATATAGAGCTGCTGTCATAAAAATTCCCAGTCTTTCCCTCCCACTTCTAATCCACTCATTAAATTCCACTCATTAAAAACAAGGGTTAAATTAAAGGGCTGGTTTGCTGTTTTGAAATCTTACATCTGGCTGTAAATATTTCACTTTTTTTTTTTTTTTTTTTTGCACTTTAAACTCGAGATCTGTGAGTCTGTGAGTAAAACTCCTCCTGAGGCGTAAAGTTTTACAGGCCTCACCCTCGGATGATACAAGTTCGTATCTGCAGGTAAGGAGGAAGAGAAAAACTCCGTATAAGGACATCGCTTCCGGTGCACGGACTTTGACAAGCGTGAGGCTTCAGTCGGTCACAACAAACGAAGGAAGCGAGGACGAGGATGGAGCGCGTGTKGGGGGACGTCTTCTTTGCTTTAATTGTGTTTTGTAAGTAGAAAACTCGTTTTAACTTCTCYAAACGTTATCCGAACATGAAAACTACTGGTTTTATTCATTTTCGGRAAAGTTTTGTCAGGTTTTCTTACGGTTTGGGTTCGGAAAGTTTGCACTCAAAAGGATTTCCATCACATCCGAGGCGCATCAGATGAACTTTATTCATTTTGGTTTGTTTTATTTTTTTAATTAGTCCTTCATGGCTGCAGTGAAACGGGYTCACTATAGACATACAAAACATAAACTTTCTCCCCTCGTGCAGTTCAAAAACTCAGGCCGTGCAGAATGAGGCGCCCGCTTCGTGCTGCAGGTAAACAGGCGTGGCGCGAAGGGCTCCTGGCTCCAGTTTTTCACCCACATTCCTCCTGCTGCTGACAGAGGAGAGGAGCAGGTTGATAACTGAGCCCTGCCTGTGTGGACTTGTGGATTTACACTCAGGTAGTTTCCACCTGAGGGGCTTCAGAACATCTGAAGGTGAATCTGTTGAGAAACAACCCTCTTGTTAAAGGCACAACCTGCAGTTTTTTTGCTCTTTGTGAGTCAAGCTGTGCATTTATTTAGTTTTGGAAGAATTTCACACCATATTCAAAAGAGGAAATGCTGCAGCAAAACTTAATTTATCTCAGATATAAGTTTGTTTTTCCTGTGAGCCTCAGAGTAACAACAAAAGGTTAATTTTTATGAAAATGCAGTAAATAACTTGGATAAAAATGTTGAAGCTGAAACTCAAGTGMTGAAGTTAAAATGATCAGAACAAAAACTGAAAAGACAAAATTAACAAAACAGTGAAAAACTAAATCAAAGTGCTAAGATCTGCAAAACAGTATAAAGGTGAACTATAGAAACAATAGCTAAAAAATTGAAATTATCAGTGTCGTAGCTAAAAGCCAATGTATCAAAAATAATAAAGGTAAGATTAGCAAAATGGTAGCTAAAAATAAAAACCATCAAAATACTGGTCAAAAACTGAAATTATTAGTGTGGTAGCAAAACCAACAGAACTGTCACTAAAAGCTAAAATTATAAAAACAGTATTTAAGAAGGAAAACTAACAAAATAACAGCTGAAAGCTAAAATTAGTGTGGTACCAAAAAGCTAAAACCAACAAAACAGTAAGTAAAAGCTAAAATTAGTAAAATAGTAGCTAAGAAGTAAAATAACAACTGAAAGCTAACATTCTCAGTGTGGTAGCTAAAAGCTAAAATGTGCACAACCACTAAAACTATTAAAACTATAGCTGAAGCTAAAATTACCAGTGTGGCAGCTAAATGCTAAAACTAATCATGAATGCTGACTCAGCATTCAACAAAGCTTTATCTGTTTTAGTTGAACTCAAAACAACGCTCAGAGTATGTGCTGTGAGTGACTTTCAGCWATGACCACAATAAATTTTAGCTCATTATCTGTTAAACTGTCAGAGTTCTGGACATTTTTATGTTGGATAATGTTGATTTGTTGTGACAGCCATTTTGAATTAGATAGACTCCAATAGATGAAGAGCTGTGTTTTTAATTGTCCAGTTTTTCATGAAATACTTTGGTGACAGACAGGCACATGAAGACAGACTGAGTCAAAACTAAACGATGATAATATGCTGGTATTTGTAGCCAATGATATTTCTGACACGTAGTCAGCTCAWATCTACTCTGGACCTATTTCTCCTCCACCAGCTGTCAGAATCCGTCCATCTCTGCCTTTCAACGTCGGCACTGCAGGGGCGAAGATTTTCAGCGGTCCAGCAGCAGAGGAGTTCGGCTACACGGTGCAACAAGCAGTGAACACTCAGGACAAATGGTAGGAATGTCCGCCATCCACAGGTTGTAACTGCATCTCTTCCGATATACATCATTTGTATCTCTGTTTGGTTGCTAAAGTTTGCTCATTCAGACCACTTTGTGTTCWCAAAAATAATAATAAACCTATACATAATTATTCATAAGAAAGTTGCAGGGGTCAATCCAGGCTCTTCACAAAAAATGAGTCMTGGTTTGTGCAGGTTTTTGAATTTCAAACGTGTTTTAGGACACATCGGTTTGGCAATCCTTAGAAACGGTCCAACAAATTAAAGAACTCAAGACAGAACAAGTTATTGCTGGAATATTTATCTTCCTTTGGTAACTGCAGCTGAAAAAGCCAGAAAAAATATTTTAGTTCGCCCAGCGTTATTGAAAGCTTGTTGGTGCCTGCAGAGCGATGCGAGTGTTACTGTATTAACGATTCAGCAACGTCTTAAAGGGATCCACGATTAGTTGTAACATTAAACTTTATTTGATAAACATTTATTTTAACTGTAAAATAAAGACTGCAAAAATACTGTAGGCTGTTTAGTTTTGTAAATTTTTTAAAATATATTTTAACACGGACGGAGCCATTTTATTTACACGCAAAACATTCTGGGTAAATGATGACATCAACTAGGTCATTGGTGTGAGGCTGCTAGCGAGCTATATCCACCCTGAAGG
>NW_013952486.1:1433858-1435885 GCF_001266775.1 Austrofundulus limnaeus | reverse complement strand
GTCAACGCTCTCTGGTTTCATTTAAAAGAGTCGATCATCAGATATTGTCTAAGATTAACATTCAGGGTGGATATAGCTCGCTAGCAGCCTCGCACCGATGACCTAGTTGATGTCATCATTTTCCCAGAATGCTTTGCATGTAAATAAAATGGCCCGTCTGTAAAAATTATAAAAACTGAACATCCTAAAGTATTTTTACAGTCTTTATTTTACAGTTAAATTATGTGTTTATCATATAAAGTTTAATGTTACAACTAATCATGGATCCCTTTTTAAGAAGTCTCCACAACCCAGTTCAAGGGAAAGGAAGTGTCTTTATTAGCAGAAGTTAGATCAAGAAATGCCACCATCAGCAGTTGAGTTTTGTCTTAATCAACGGGAATAAAAGTTGAAATCAAAATGTAAGTTTTTTTTTACTTTTCTGCTAAATAAACTTGTGGGAATTATTCATCAGATGGGGTCGCTGGCATGACGCAGCACATGCAAAGTACGACCACGTTGGTGGTTTTGTGGTAAAGAGCCGTGTAAACACGTTGCTTCATCAGGATCTTATCAGTGAAAAAATGCATCAGACTCTGGGAGGAACACCTCCTTCGCTCGGTGCTGCTGGTGCAGTAACTCTCTCTTCACTGCATCTGATTTTCTCTCTCTTTTCTTGTTATTTTACAACATCTGCTGCATGTTCTGGTGTGTAGTTTGTACTAGAACCAAACAGTGACATCAACATTACACTGACTGCTTTCGTCACACCCATCCTCCCACACAGACAGAGTACAAAGTATAAGACTGTAATTAGTGCCATAAAAGACAATAAAAGTAAAAGGTAAAAAAGAATAAAAGCCAATGTGTGAAATGGTGTATTTCTTTTTGTACTTTAATCAAATATGAACCACAGGTAATAAGTTCTGTTTACAACAAATTCAGATTCTAAAGCGTATATGTATGAGTTAGGACATGTAAACAAAATGATRATTTAATTATAAGTTATCAGTGTAATGCATGACTTCATTTTATAACACGATCCTGAGTACATCTCTGCCAAACTGTAGAAATTCTCCTAAAGCTTCCTGTATTTAGTTTCCTTCATTTGTAAATTTTAGCTAAACAGTGACAAACCTTCTCAGTCATGTCTGGGTTGTGTACACTCACACTACAGTCAGTAATTCACCGTCTGGAGGAGTGTCCTGTTTGCATATCTGAGGAAAAAAGCAAAGTCTCTCACCTCTGACTGAATATTTCCAAGTGAAGCAACAGAATATTTCCTGTCTTCAAACTAAAAAAAGAAGAATTATTTAGCATTGTTAGCTTTGCTTGCATTATGAAATGCTTAAAACTTGAGGAGCACTTTCAATACACAGAAAGTGTATAAAGAAAGTGATGTGAAGGTAAAATATCTGCTTGAGATCCTTTGCAATGAATTTGCAAATGTCATGTTTTATTTATTTTTTTTAACTAAAAGAAAAAATATGTGTGGTTTTTTGGCACAAGCTCTCTGTGTTATTTTTGCTATTTGTTTTAAAGCTGCAGTTGGTAACTTTGAAAAAACTTTTTTTTTACATATTAGTTAAAATTGTCAGTACATCCTGACAGTAGAATATGAGACAGATAATCTCTCGGTGTTCCTAAAACCATTTGCAGAACTACACTGCTCCTGGTCAGCAGTGGTGGGCAGCACTAATCTAAGAATGAGTTCCACTAGCCCTAAAACACTGACTCAAATATTTAGGTCCCCTAATTCTAAAGCACTAAAGCACTAAAATAACCCAGTCAACCCATTGAACGTTCGACAGGCAACATCGAGTCACATGTGTTGCCATGTTGCTCTCTTAAGACTTTTCATTGACATTCTACAGCCGTATTTGAGTTCATGTATTGTCGCCTGGTGGATAAGTGACACAAACAGCGGGTAAAATAAGTATTGAAAACGTCAGAAACAACCCAAGTGATCCATACATACAAAGAAATCAAACCATAAATGTCCAGAAATGAAGTTATTTGTAATAATGTGGAATGGCACAGGGAAAAAG
>NW_013952486.1:1423736-1433720 GCF_001266775.1 Austrofundulus limnaeus | reverse complement strand
ATTTTAAAATTAGCAAAATCCCTAAAGCACTAATCAGGAAATTAGTTCCCCTATTAGTGATTTAGTGCTTTAAGGGAACTGCTGGTCAGAAACAGCCAGTAAATGGACTGTACTTGTATAGCGCCTTTCTACCCAACCAGGATACTCAAAAGCGCTTCACACTACAATCTGTGCCCTCATTTACCCATTTGAAGAAATTTTTTGGGGTTGTTTACTAATGACTTAAAGACACTACCAATTGTATAGTCTTTTATTAGGTGAACAGTAATATATTTTTATAATGTGTTATCTCTGATTTAATTTATGATTTTATGTGCAGACTGGGTTGTGGGACTCTTGACCAGGGATTCACACACTCAGGAGGCTGTTAGATACATGCCTGATTTAAAACAACACACATAAGAACTGTGTTCAAACATTAGCGTGAGCAATAATGTCTGACATCTTGACTCCGTATAGAAATAGCCTGCCCCTTTAACATATGTAATGAGGTGGGGTCAGGATGCRAAGAGGTTGGTTACTTGATGTGTTTTTTCCGGGTTCTGGTCACTCTTTAGCTGATGCCTGTCAGAGGCAGATTAAACTGAAGCTAATCAGTCCACAGCTGTGTCCGGATGGTTTTGTATGGCTCACTCAAACATTCACATGTCATTATTAGTAACTGATCTAAACAGGTAAAGTGTAAAGAACCTTGCTYATTTTTTAACACATTCACACAGCACTCTATTAGGTCTCTACAAAGCTAACATATGCAATTATCTATGGAGACTAATCAGTGCCAATCACATTCATACACTGATGAAGTATCTTGCCCAAGGACACAACTGGAGGAGGCAGGGCTGTAGAGCGGCAGAGAGCAAGGATGAGGGAGCTTTAAGGTGTTTTTGTTCACATTTTCATGCTAACCGCGTTGTTATCTCAGAATTACTGCATCTTTAAAGATCATGTGCTTTTTTTAAAAACCTTTTCACAGATAAAGACTGGTTRTGTTTCTCTGCAGGCTCCTGGTCGGTGCTCCATGGAGTGGTTTCTCTGCAAACAGGAAGGGGGATGTTTACAAATGTCCAGTCTCAGGATCCAGAAACAGCTGCGATAAACTCAGTCTGCAAGGTAAGACTTCTTGTTTTGTTGTTCCCTCGACCTATAAATCACCCTTCATATTAAAAGCAGCTCAAGGTGTTTTACAAAATTATGCACAATAAACCCATAATATAAAAACAACAATAACACCCTCCCCCCTCCAAAAAAAATCTACAGGGTCTTGTTAGCTTTTTTTGTTTGTTTTTGTTTTGTTTTGTTTTTTTGTTTGTTTTGTTTTGTTTTTTTGTTTGCAGGAAATCACTTTTTTCCACCAGTGCATGAAATTTATTTAAACATTGAACTCATGGCAGGAAAATAATTGATCAAATAGCAAAGTTATTAACAACTGTAATCTAAACTTCATGATATTTATGATTTTATTTACAGATTCTGTTAGTATTCCAAATGTTAAAAATGTCAACGCTAACATGTCCCTGGGTTTGACTCTGACCTGGATGCCAGCTGTCGATGATTTTCTGGTATGTTCTGGTGTGTGTGTTTTCATAAATATGTTGGAAATCATTTAATTTTTACATTTTTGATTGTAGTTTATCCTGTCAGCTTCAAGCTNCGGACAGGATAATAAAATAATTAGATCTTAATAAATTAATTTGTTTCATCAAGCAGTCTGACACACATTCTTTTAAAAATTACATAAATATGAACATTTTACCTAAAAAGAAGACAGGAAGGAAGGAAGTGCGTTTGTGGTTTATTTAAATTTATTGGCATTGCAGGGAGTAGGGAGCAGTTCAACCTTTTCCTGTATAAATTTGAACTTTTAACATTTTAATGTGAGGTAATTCAGGTTTAAATCAGAACTTTTAATGGCAGCAAAAATACAGAGCATCCATTACTTTTGTGCTTATTCCTCTCTTTTTTTTTTTCCGATGCAGATGTGTGGTCCACTTTGGGGGCAGCAGTGTGGAGACCAAAACTTTTACCCAGGGCTGTGTGCAAAACTGAACCCCTATTTTCAACTTCAACCTGCCTTCTCTCCTGCTGTTCAGAGTGAGCAAATTTACTCTGATCAGTGATTGCTTTAACTTGTGTTTCATCCTTTTTGACTGCTTTCAGGCATCAATGAAACAAAAAACAAAGCTAAAATCACTGTTTGCATCTATTTAAGCATTTGTAAAGTTTTGTGTTTTGTGTCTTGCAAGCAGCAGATGGTTAAATGTAAAATTAAATATTAACTGTGGTAAGTTCAATAGATTTAAACCTGTCTTCAGTTTTATTCTTTGTGCATAAATATTTGTTCCTTCTGTTTGTTTTCAGCGTGTGGCGGGCCGATGGACATTGTGATTGTTTTAGATGGTTCAAACAGCATTTATCCCTGGCCACCAATGACTGACTTCCTGCTGAAGTTAATACCCTCCTTAGACATMGGGCCTCAAAGTACACAGGTGACATGAAATAAATCAGCTTCAGTCTGTCTTTGCTTTGTTCTTTGTCTCATCTTATAATTTTAATGACTATTCCAGATAAGTGTCATCCAGTATGGAGAACGTCCCCAATTTGAATTCAAACTGAATGAATTTAAAACCAAAGCAGAGATGATTGCTGCAGCGAAAAAAATCAACCAGATGTACGGCTCTTTAACAAATACATTCCAGGCAATTCAGTTTGCCAGGTTGGTGTTATGTTTTTTTGTTTTACAGCATTTTATTAAAATGAAAGTGTTTTTCTTATATATTTTTTGTAACTTTTGTCATTCGTAGTTTGTTTAAAAACCACAGCTTTAAAAATGACTTCCTTTGTGTCCTCTCTCTTCAGTCGGGAGGGTTTCAAGGCGACTTACGGCGGGCGACCTGGTGCCGCCAAAGTCTTGGTTGTTGTTACTGATGGCGAGTCACATGATCAGGATTTAAGAGCCACGGTCATTCCTGAGTGTGAGACAAAAGGCATCACACGATTTGGCATTGCGGTACATCCTTTACCATTCACTAACCTTACTGTGACTTTATTGTTGGGGTGTTTGATAATTTCACTTTGCTGGAAAGGGTTTAGGACTGCAGCTTCAACTTAATTTACAAACGTCTCTTAAAATCATGCTCTAGATTGGATGGTGTTACAATAATGTTGGTTTGTTTTCTTGTTTAGTTGTTGGTGAGATATTACAAACAGATTTGCGTAACGTCCTCTAATTATTTTTTGTCAGTTCACCACTTTAAGAGCCGACAGAATCTAAGAAGCAAACCGTTTTGAAATTGTGTGTTTAAAGCTTAAAAATTCTGTGAAACATACGCTTTTTCTGCAGGTCTTGGGTTATTATATCCGAAACAACATAGACACAGAAAGCCTGATTGAAGAAATCAAATCCATTGCTAGTTTACCYACTGAGAAGTTCTTCTTCAACGTGTCAGACGAGGCAGCTCTGTCCACRATCGCTGGAACTTTGGGGAACCGAATCTTCAACATAGAAGGTGAATATTATTTTTTATTTCTGCTCTTGTTGTTCATTCTTTTTTAGTTTGTGGTGTTTAATGCTTTGTTTTTTACTAGGTACTGGGAAAGAAGGTGAAAGCTTCCAGATGGAGATGTCTCAGGTTGGATTCAGCGCTCATTATGCCAAACAGCAGGTACTGCAGACAACAASAGAAATACTGCTGCATGAATTAAGCTATATCTGTTTTAGTCTTCTCTGTGTGTTATTATTGGTAAGTAAAAAAAAATATTTTATGATTGTGTTTGTTTGAGAACCGTACCACCTTTAAGARCATCTCTCCTGTGTACCAGTCATTTAAAGTAGGATTTATCCCTTTTAAGTAAAATAAAACTGTCATTTATTTTAGTTGCTCAACTTGTCTTTGTGCCGATCAAGGATGTGATGATGCTCGGAGCTGTGGGAGCGTACGCCTGGAGCGGGACCGTCGTCCATCAGACGGGCTCTAAAGTAACCATTTTCCCATTCTCTGCCTTTGAGGGGTCACTGCAGGACAGAAATCACAGCTCTTTGTTGGGTAAGCTTTTRCAGTTTTATTCTGCGTTTGACCAGCTGTTTTWTGGGATTGTATCAGTTGAAATCTGCAGCAACGGTGTGGTGTTTGGTAAAGTAAGGATGAATGATTTGACTCTACCTGTATATGAGAGTTAGGTTGGTTTTGGAGAACTGAGACTGAGCAAAGCACCTTCTGAGTGAAAACTATCTCCACCATTAAGATTATATGGTTAGTACCAGGGGTTTAAGCACCAAATTCTGGGCCCTGTACACTCTTGATGTCGGTGGGCCTCTATCCATGCCAGTGCACGAGGTGCATAAGCAAAAAAAGAAAAAAGGGGGGTATTCTTTTAAATACAGAAGCATAATTAGGGTTTTAAGCTACAGTCAGATCAGATTATATTGATGAGTGGTTCTTTCATTCACCAGCTGAATTGATGCATTTGGCCTACCTGTGTTCAAATACCAAAAAACATTATGCTACATCTGGTTTGTGTACTAATGGACTCCGGGACATGCAGCAGCTCTGACGAGGCGCATTGACCACACCAAATTGTTAATATTTAAAAGTTGTAGAGCGACCGAAACGTTTAACCAGCTGAACAGGCCAGCCAGTCAGCAGGCAGACCACGGGAAACCCCCCAGTTCTGTCTGTCCAGGTCCGCCCGCAGCTCTTTCAGCTGTGTCTGGGTTCCACACTTCCTGGTTGCTGTCGGGCGGACTAAACCATTTTGCGCCTCCAAGAGGGGGGCCCCCAGAATGTCCAATATGGTGTGGACAGTAAAATAAAGTTCATTCTCTTAGGTTATGTTATCAGTATATTTGAAATAAATTACTACACCAATTAATTGAAGGGCCCATTTCATTTGGGATAAAATAAATAAATAAATAAAATCAGGACTTCCATGGGCCCCTCTCCCTTCTTGGGCCCTGGGTAGTCAGTCCACATTTCCCCCCACTTCCACGCCCATAGTTAGTACTGTTTGTTTGCCTTTTTGTTGGCAGGCTTATTGAAGCAAAGCATGAACAGTTTTGAAAAATTGACAGAACGTGTGACGGCCTAACAACAGATCAGTCACACCATTAWAACAACCCACATGTGTTGGGCAGGGCCTCTAAAAGAGCTCTGATAAGCTTCAGAACTCCTCTGGGGCGCTTAATACACAAACCACAATCATTACATTGTTGTTCTGTGCATGAAATGTGCAATAAGTCATGCATAACGTCACTTATTATATCCTGTATTCCTACCTTTTGTGATTCTCAAAAACACAAGTTTAAAATGTAAAATAAATTCACACCATCTGAACATTAATAAACGCTGCTGCAGGTTCTTAGCCTTCCAGGACACGGTAATCCTGATAAACAGAACCAAACTGGACTTCCTTTTTATTACTGAAGATGTTTTTCATTTCAAGCTGAATGGTGTGGAGATCAAGGTTTTAAACCACATCAGTTGTTGTGCATGAAATGTTGGGTTAACCCATGCTGTACATGCAAGTGAGGGATTTGCACAAGAGTTAAACAACTTWGAAAATAATTCACAGAACACATTTTAAAAGTACAGTTTTCAGTTTGGAGTTGACAAACCTCCTTTAACAATAAATATGTTCCTTTTTTAGAGTCGAATAAATCGTCCGGTCACCTTTTTGATTCAATTTAACAAGGTGAACAGTAAAACAAACTAAATATGCATACAGTATGCAAAACTAACAGCGTTTTATGTTATTGTGCCTGAAAAGATAATATTAAAAGAAAGAAACTGAATGCATTTGTAAAACTATTATCTCAGAACTTTGTAGACTCACCACTTCTTTATTCTAAAGAAATGTAAAACCTCAACAACAACAAAATGAGTTAAAGAGAGCACTAATGAAACCTCAGATTAGGACATCTTTGGTAGGTTTCTGTGTTTTACAATCAGCCAAGAACCTCCAAAAGTAAAACACTTCTGTATTTTTAAGAATGCAAGAAACCTGTTCCTTTAATTTGTCAAACCGAAACTTTAAAGTCAAAAAGATGTCTACGTCTGGGTGTCAGTATGCTAAATGTAGATTTTAAAAACCACCTGAGAGAGACTCCACACCTGCAGTGAGACAAATTAGCTCTTTAACCACAGCCACTGAAGAAACTAAGGGTGCTTTCACGTCTGACACATTTGGTTGGCTTTAAATAGTCTAGAGTTTGTTTCCCCCGCTGGTCCTGACATTTTATGCACACTCGTGAACCCTGGTGCGGACCAAACAACTGGACCAAGACTCATTTTTGAGGTGGTCTCAGTCCGCTTCTAAACCAACGTGGTGCGGTTTGCTACTGGTTTGAATACAGTCCGGCCTCGAACCAAACCAACTGCAGAAAACATGCACCTTTTTTCGATTTCACCAGCCACCATTGCTAAACAGCATGGTAGCAATTAGCCCTTCAGTGTTGCTAACGCTACACTATGCTACAAACAATGACCCGTTGTGGGTCAGGGTACTCAGATCATCTTCGTCATCCCAAAATTAGTATATCATTGTGAAACTGCTGTTTAATGAGCTGCTCTTGAAATTCTAAATGGTATTACAGTTGTWTCAAYAGCACCAACAGTCCCGCCCTCATCAGTTCTGTCAAATGGAAGCAATGACGTCACCCGTGTGGCATTTTGTTTATAAATTATGGTCTGCTTGCAAAAAAGCACAAAAACTGCACCAAACCAAAAAAAAAAAATAAATAAGTCCAGACAGTGGACCAAAGGACTTTCCTGTTGTGAATACATCTAAATGTCGTAATATTTACCTTGTTTGGCAAAAGGAACATGTTTTCTAGTGTATGTTTTTAGTGATRTTTTCTGATGGAGACAAATACACACATTATTTGTATTATTTGTACAATACCACTTTCAGTTTCCTGCTGGTATAAATGCCAACCCTCGTGGAAAGTTTCAAAAAGTGTTTTTAAGAGACAGAGTTTACTCCAGCAGTTACTTGAAAAGTGTCAAACGTTATATTCTGTTGTGGGTTTAGGTTCACAGGATGTTGGTTTTCTTTGCAAAACAAAGTGGGCATGCACAAAAACCTCTCATTACATTCATTGCATTTGTTTTTGTCGACACATTACATTTCCTTTATTTCTCTGTTTACATTTGTTCAAGTTAAAATTGTAAAATGACTTGACTTCTTATTACTCCACCTAACTTATGGCTGAAGGTTCAGTTAAACGGATAGTTTTCACTTTTTGTGTGTGTTCATCTGCAGGTTACTCTCTAACCACACTGAGCGATGGGTCTGCAGAGTACTTTGTGGCCGGTGCGCCTCGTTCCAATCACTCTGGACAAGTTATTGTCTACACAGTCAGATCTGACAAGCAAACTGCTATCATAGATTCAGAGAGAGGGAAACAGGTACAAACGTCAGGGATTGGTTCGTTCACACTCAGGAGCAAACAGATTTCAGTAAACAGAAAGTAAACAGCCATAACTTGGATGTTGCAGATCGGCTCGTACTTTGGGAGTGTTCTGTGCTCGCTGGACGTGGACATGGACGGGGTGTCAGACCTTCTTCTGGTAGGAGCGCCCATGTACATGAGTGACCTGAAGAGAGAAGAAGGCAGAGTCTATTTGTTCTCTGTCACTAAGGTAACACTGGACGAAAAGCCATTTTTTAGAAACACTTTGCATTTGAGAGACCAATCGTCATGTTGAAACACAAAAATAAGTTCTCATTCATAGTTTCTGCTTCCGTCAYTGGGAGCTTTAGACGGTTGTTTTGGCTCCATCGCTCACAGACTTCTTCTGTGTTTTCATCTGAAGGGTATCCTAAATGAGCAGGGATTCCTCACCGGTCCAGCCCCGACTGAGAATTCACGTTTTGGAATGGCCATTTCTGCCGTTCCTGACCTTGACCTCGACGGTTACAGTGACGTCGTGGTTGGAGCACCACTGGAGGAAAACGGAAAAGGTGTTGTTTACGTCTACAATGGGGACAAGAAGACCTTAAACAAACAGTTCTCGCAGGTAAAGCCAGTGTTTGTGTCTTTAAAGTGGAAGAAAATAATACACAATAATCAGTATTTCATTTTTCTTTTTTTTTTTAATTTAAAAGAAAATCATCTCTACAGTTGTGTGTATGTTATATTTATTTCACAGAGAATCCTTGGCTCCAAACTTGATCCTAACCTTCAGTATTTTGGAAGATCGCTTGATAGCTTCAAAGATCTGAATGGTGATACCATTCCTGACGTCTCCATCGGTGCTTATGGCAAAGTGGTGCAGCTCTGGTGCGTCAAAGCTTTAAACTCAACAAAGAAACAAACATTTTGGACTCGCATGAAATGCGTGTTTAATTAAAACTGAGTGAATTAGTAGATGTGGTGAAGCTGATGTTATTCTGAAACTGAACTTGATTTCAGGTCCAGAGGAGTGGGAGTGGTTACAGCTACAGCTTCATTCAACCCAGATAAAATCAACATTTTCAACAAACTCTGTGATGTTAGTGGACGCAAGCATTCCTGCTTCAACACCAAAGTTTGTTTTGCAGCTTCGTTCAGACCCAAGAAAACTGTGGGGTCCATCGGTAATTCTTTTAATYAGTGATAAAAGATCAGATTTTACAGAAATGTCAGAGTTGCTGTTTTCTCTTTTTCAGCCTTTTCCAAAAGTTGTGAGAACATGATGCTCTCTTTTCTCTTACTTTTAGCAATTTTGTTTTTGTGAGAATGAACTGATCAGTTTGATTAGTTTTGTGCAATTGAAGATGTTGAAAAATAATTCAAATTAACGTTGATGCCATTTTGGCTCTCAAAAATTTAAGGGTTTACATAAATAAAAAACTTAATTCTGCTGGCAAAAAGTCAGCCATAAGTGTGAAAATGTAAAAAGAATATCAAACATACTTTAAAACAAGTATAAATATGAAAAAGTACTGCTCTCTGAATATGTTGTGGGACTGTCAGCTTGCCAGACATTTGGGGAAAATAAAAAAGTATTGCACTTTGATATCAAGCACTCTTACTTTTACCTTTATTTCAGATGTTTCCTACACTTTGACTCTGGATGCTGACCTGCTGGGATCACGAGTGACRTCACGAGGGCTGTTTGTAAAAAACAACGAACGTTACCTGAAAGTTAAACAGACAATCTCATCAGCATCCCAGTGTGTTGAAAACCAGGTTTATGTTCAGGTAAGTGTAAAAACAATGTGCTGACTTTATTTGTATTTTCTGGCTTGGAGACGTTTTGTTCAAGTCTTTTATTTTTGTGTTGAACAGGAAACCCCAGACTTTGTGAATTCCCTCAGTCTGAAAGTTGAAGTCGAGCAGGAGAACGCAGATGTGAACCCGGTTCTCGACATGTTTTCTCCAAACGCTTTTGAATTCTTTGTAAGTAGCGAATACAAAACATTCACTTCTTCTTTTCTTATATTGTTTGATCAACAGGAAGTAGATGAGACAACCTATAAAAATAATAGCGTATGTGTCTCACAGTCATTTAAAATTACACAGTTTTTCCGTGTGATAATTGCTGCCTTGTTTCTCTGAGTCACAAGTTCTGGTTTGAAAAGCAACAAAATTAAATCCAAATCATTGTGGTAGAAATAAAATATGCTTCTTCACCTGAGGCTTTTAAATCTGAGTGCAGCACTTAAACAATGAAACTACCCTTAGCAAAAAGTAGTATTCCTGAAGTTCATTTTAATAAGTATACCACACAACATGAACTTGTAGTGTACTAGAAAGTATATTGATTTATTACTTACTTTGGACTAAATTAAGAACTTTTGTTTGTTTATTAAAAGTATACTATAAGTGTACTGTTCCTATCCTGTCTTTTTAAGTTTACCAAATTATACATTCAAGTACACTCATCTATATACTACTAGTATGCTGCGTATATACAGCGGGTAAAATAAGTATTGAACACGTCACCATTTTTCTCAGTAAATATATTACTAGAGGTGCTAATGACATGAAATTTTCACCAGATG
>NW_013952486.1:1420066-1422839 GCF_001266775.1 Austrofundulus limnaeus | reverse complement strand
CATCTGGTGAAAATTTCATGTCATTAGCACCTCTAGTAATATATTTACTGAGAAAAATGGTGACGTGTTCAATACTTATTTTACCTGCTGTATTTATGGTTCAAATCTTAGCTTTTTGAATTATATTTAAGTATGCCACAAGTATAATTTATCRTTTCACTAGTCCACATTTCAGTATACTTTAAGTACACATTTATGAATTACTAAAACAAAAATACAATTTTTCCCATTTTAATTCTTAGATTATACCTGTAAGTTCCCACAGCACATTAGTTTTAGAATACTATTTATATGCTGAAATATACTTCAAGTATTCTTAAAGATAACCCATACTGTATGTATACTATACTGTAATCTGTTTACAAAATCACAAGACCGAATCTTGGGAACAGCTTTGATATATTTGTGTAACATTTAAAAAGAAGTACAAGTTTAAGTCTTAGTATTAATGCACTTTGTCTTAAACTMTTTATTCTTTTGGGTATAAGGCCAAGTCTACTTCACCGTACTATTTGTAAGTATGTCAAAAATTGTTTGTAAAAAATAAACTTTAGGTACACTGTCTCATTTTTAGTGTAAAACTAGTACTCGTAGTACACAAACTACTTTTAGCTAAGGGTAGTATTGACTGAGAGAATGCATGCAAGATCTCGTGTGATCATGTAACACTAAGAGTATGTGCTGATGATGCCTTTCAGCTATGACCACAACAGATTTTAGCTTAATATCTGTAAAAATAGCTGATTTATAGTCACTGAGGCTGCGGCGGCCATCTTGAATATGTTTGGCTCCAAAAGTTGATCAKTTGTAAACTTTGATGGAAATCTGTCCCCTGGTTCATGAGATATATTAGTAGCAACTACATTTTCAAAAACATCCGTCTCAAAGTAAACTAACTGGACTTTTATATTCTCAGATCCCGTTCACTAAAGACTGTGGATCAGACGAGGTGTGTGTCAGTGATCTGGTTCTCAGCGTGAAGACGAACACAAAGATTTCCAGGTAAAAATGACTGAGCTAGTACAGATTTTAATTCATGTTTGCTTCTTGTGCAACGTTCAGTTTGAGATGATCACCGTGTGAGGAAAAGACGAAATGAGCTGACCTGGGCTGATATCATCARCGTGAGGCAGAACAAGCTCAGGCAAAGCTGAGTTTTTCCTGTTCCTGGAAATCTTTTGTAGCATCTTCTGGCAAACGCTCTAAAGAAACGGATTTGTTTATTTTGTGAGAGATCGTCGTTGTTGTTGTTGTGTTGTTTTTGGTTTGAGGTATGTCGACTCAAACCTCCTGCCACTTTATAAACTATGTTTTTGGATCAGAATCTGATGACTTTTGTCTGTTTTTTGTTTGAAGTTGTTCAGTCAGACCCACACAGTCCTGATAATGGATTGTAGTCCTAACTGAATGATTGTTTTTTGTTATTTAACACAGGGATGTTGTTTTTCTCATGATTATCATATAGCACATGTTTAATATTAAAGCTGCTGTCTATAATGATTRGTTATCAGTTGTTATGGCACGTCATGCTGTAGCAGTTACTCGTCCCCATGGAAGGTGTGCTGAATTGACCCGCAGTGTAGATAATAACACACTCTCAGCCTTGCAGCTCTATAATTTATTGACAGAACAACAAATGTTAAGTGGTTATTATGTCTTGGAAAGGTATGCAGTAGAACAGAGGGGGGACAAAATGTCAGGATTAAACCAAATCTGACACGTCTTTGTTTAATGTTGTGCCGCCGAAATGCTTAACAACCATTACAGCATTCTCTATTTTCTGTTTTATGACAGTTTTAAATCACCAACAAGTGCAAAATAAAAGCCACACGAAACAGCTTGCAAAGTTTGTCCTACACATACTCGGTGAATTAACGAACATGAAAGGGTGTGAACATTTTTACAGAGACCGTGCAGCAGCTTCTAAAGCACTTGTGGTTTGACTTATTTTTTTTCTTGTTTGTGCAACTCCTTCCATTGGATTCCTCAATCTGGAGAATTTCTTGAGTTTGTGGCTTTCAAATTTTAGACATTCAGAGAAGATTTTTCTGTGTCTTTTGTCTTTTAGTTCAGCTCCCTTTCTGGTCAGCGCTAATAACCGAGGCCTGTCGTTTGAAGTTGCTGTGAGGAACAAGAAAGAAAATGCCTACAACACGCAAGTCTCCGCCACATTCTCCAGCAACCTCTACTACTCATCTGTCTCTCCTGTGAGCAGGAAAAAAAACTTTTGTGTTAATATGATGCAAATGTAAATTTAAAAAGTCCTGATTCTGTCTTGTTTAAATCTARATCCTGTAAAAGTTGTTTTATGGATGATATTTTTCCAGACAGATGCAGTGAAATGCACGGCAACACAAACAGATACTGTCACTTGTCAAGTTGGTTACCCAGTCATAAAAGAAGACCAAGAGGTGAGGAAAACATGAATTAGATTTAATGTTAAGTACAATTTTTTTTATCTGCTGCTTAAGGCAAGCAGTGAACACATTTTTTTTGTTTGTGTCTGCATGTATTTTTTTAAACATCTCATAAACCAGTGGATAGATTTAACAAAACTCTGGGAAAGTAATTATTCAGTAATTAGTCTAAATCTGACTGGCAAACATGAAAAGGACTAAATTTAATTAAAAATGGCTTAAATTTTGTCTTGCACAATACCTTTACTAAAAACTTAAGCTTTAACTGCTTTTGCTTTAGTCTTTTTTTGTTTATTAGCAAAATATTATGGACAGTCGTTTTAGTCAAAATACAATAAATAAATAAATAAATAAAT
>NW_013952486.1:1407981-1418767 GCF_001266775.1 Austrofundulus limnaeus | reverse complement strand
GATCATCAGTTGTATATTTAAACCCTGCATTAGGTTTTAAAGTGCCTGTGACATGCCTATCCTTCAAATACAAAAAAGCCAAAGAAAACATCTTCATGTTTAAGAAACTTGACATAATACACACGATGTTACCCATTTTGTCACATAACTGACACATTTTCTTTTGAGTTTGGCTCATTTGAAGTGAAACAGGAAGTGACATCAAAGGGGAACTCTTTCAGAAAGAGAACTCTGATCTTTGTTTATTGAAAAAAATATTACTTTGAACTTTTCATCTCTTTGATAGTTTTAAAATACTCTACAGAAACATTCTTCTCTACTGTCTGTGTTGTTAGTCATAACTCTGTTCACATTCCAATATTCCCCTTTGACATCACTTCCTGTTACTTCACATGTGAATATCTCAACAACTGTCCATCTCCACGTCAATATTTTATCCAAGTTATCTTTCTAAAAATGCATATTTATTATAGAGATTTTAACATTGCACTTCTATAACTCAGTTAAAGMTGATTGTCGCAGTTTATCAACTCAAGCCAACACAAACATGACTTTGTTGTGGTAGTAGCTGAGAGTCTCTCACATCTTGTGCATGATGTTATTTACTGTAGGTTTGACCAAATCAGCTTTAACTCTGCCACTTCTCAGTATATTTAAAACTCTGGCATGAGAGGCAGTGGGTGATGTGCATTCCTTTGCAGAATGACAGAATGCATATTTGTGATAAAAAAACATTCTGTTTTTTTCATTGCAGGTGACATTTCAGATCAATTTTGACTACAGCTTTGATACCCTTAAAAGTCTCGCTGAAGTCAAATTTGAGGCCAAAAGGTACAAAGGATTGTTTACAAACTATTCAGTTAGCTTTTTTTTTTCCATCAGATAATGTTAAAAGATGTGTGTTATTTACAGCGATGGCAGAGAGGAATACCCGGCAGACAATAATAAGGACAYATCCATTCCTTTGCAGTACGACACGGGGATCGTTTTATCCAAGTGAGTTTATTTCAGTCACTTTTAAATGAGTTTCGAAGGATGAAAATAACTGTTTTCACTTTTAATTCACAGGGAAGCAAACATTAATTTTTACGTGGCAAACATGTCCGGTCGTGTGGTGACGACAGTGAAAACTCTGGATGATATCGGCCCAGAGTTTAACTTTACAGTCAAGGTGATTTAAAACAAATCCATTTCTTGAAATATTGTACAATTCATATATTTGAATTAATAACTGAGGGGGGTGGGGTGTGTTCAAAGATTTCAACAGGTTACTTCCCTGTCAGCCTCCTGTATCTGACCATAAATCTACCAATGAACACTAAAGGAGGAAACCATCTCCTCTATCTGACCAGTGTGGAAACACAAGCAGTGAGTATTCCAAAGGGATCTGCATGGATGATTTATAAAGCTACAGAGTGAACGATCATGTTCTCCACTCACAGGGAGGAGCTGTTAGCTGTGACTCCAGCCGTCTAGTTGATCCTCTGCAGATCGGTGGCAAGAGCCATGACGTTTCCTTCTCAGAGGAGAGCTTCAGAGGCATGGGGAAACTRGTCAGTCCCTTTGATCATTCCCATATTTTTGTCTGTGTCATGTTTGTTTTGCCTTTGTGCATTAGGAGGAATCCTCACATGTGATGTTTCCTGTTTTAAAATKATAAATCTACATAAAAATATCAAATCTAAACCTTTAAACCAAAAAGAAAAAATAAGTAGGTCCTCTGGATGGGTTCTTCTTTAGTGAAACGTTTCGTCTCTCCTCCAAGAGACTTCTTCAGTCTGAGTTTCAGGTGAACTCAAGCACTGCCTCCACATGGACAAACAGGTTAGTCACATGCAAAAGAGGACCATCGCCTAACAATAGGCTTGATTAGATCTAACAACAATTTTTATATACAAATAGAGCTAATCAAGCCTATTGTTAGGCGATGGTCCTCTTTTGCATGTGACTAACCTGTTTGTCCACCATGTGGAGGCAGTGCTTATAAGGCTGAGTTCACCTGAAACTCATCAGACTGAAGAAGTCTCTCGGAGGAGAGATAAAACGTTTCACTAAAGAAGAACCCATCCAGAGGACCTACTTATTTTTTTTTCTTTTTGATTTTTTTCTACCTTGATTACTGAGATGCATCAGGACATCTAAACCTTAAAATTGCATGACTTCTTTTTTGTATTATTAATGTTTCATTCAAGAAACAAACTATAAAGTAAAAAACCTCACCATGAGGTATCATGGCTGAAAGAATCAGATCCTATAAGTGACTGAAGCAGGATTCCTTTGTAGGAAAAAGGTGCTCAATTAAAGATGAGGTGAGGAGCTCCTTCATCTGAGGAGAGCTTGGAACAAATCTTCTGCACCTCTGCATCAACAATACTTTGATAAATCAAAAGAGGCATGTTGTTTAGACACAGTTCCTCACAGCAAGAAAGCCCTTGGTTCAAATCGCAGACAAAGAATTTAGAGAAGCATTTGGATGAAAAGTTTGAGAAACTCTTGTTGCCTTCTACTGAACGACTTTACCAGGAGGACTGAGAATCTACACAGACTGTGATTGTTGAAAGGTTTTACAGTCATCACATAATTTTTAAGCCCAGCTTGATTTATAAGTTATTTAGCTGATTTTATATTTTAAACTCCATTTTCTGCTGTTGTTCTAGTTGTTTTTGTTATGGTAAAAATAAGACTGAATTCAGGAAAGTCTTTGGACTTAGTAAAACATATTAGCTGCTGTAGCTTCATTTGACCACTAGAGGGGGCTAAAACATTTTTTCACTACAGCCTTTCTTTTAACATATCTGATAAATTTGCTCATTTTTTTTAGCTGCCTCATCATTGCTAATGTTTTCTCATATTATTTTGTTTTACCTAACAGGACTGCAAAAATGCAAAATGTGAAAGCATAAAGTGCATCCTAAAAGATGCTGACGTTAAGAGCACCTACTTGGTGAAAGTTAAAACCAGGATCTGGACTGGGACGCTCAATACGGTAAACCTATTCATTTATTATCATTAATTGATTCAGTTATGTTACAGTTAAATAGAGTCCCAGTGAGGCTTCCAGTGCTCTGATWTGAATATCTCTGCCATGTTAGGCTACCTATCAGTCCATCGAGCTGACCTCCAGTCTGGATGTGGAGACCTCCAACCCAGATCTGCTCATCATTGGCCTCAAACGGCAAAACGTGAGATCTGAATTCGTTAACCAAACGTWGCTAAACCAACAAAAGCTGAAGTCATGACTGAGTTGGAGTGGGCTCTGTCGTGATGTGCTGTGATTTTCTGGTGTCCAGGTGGTGCTGACGGTCAGTAAACCTGGAGAGACGGCTGATGTTCCTGTGGGAGTGATAGCTGGCAGCGTCATAGCAGGGCTGCTGCTGCTGGCTGCGGCTGTCGCATTGTTGTGGAAGGTAACGTTGTTTTCAGATATTTGATCAAAATAATAAAAAGGAGCACTAATAATGTGATTACCGTATACACTTACTGGCTGATATATATGTTGCCTTAATAAACAGGAACCTTTATTGACATTGTAGGGATGTTTGTTTCTTAAAACCAGATTTTTATACYGCAGCATTTTCTTTCTTGATAAAATTTTGGTGCAGATGTGAAATTACAATTTGTTTTCTTATTTTTCAGTTTGGGTTTTTCAAAAGAAAGTACCAGCAGCTTCAGAAGGAGGCTGACGATGATGGACCGAGCCCCCCGCACGTCGATGAAGTGCTGTGAAGTAAAGGGAAAACCAGCAGCCCAGCATCTCTCTCTGATGTACATTTCCAGTGGGAATGTCGGCGTTTTCCACGTCAAATAGGCTGCATCTCAGTCACTGGAAACCAGGCACTTTAATGAAAAGAGAGCTAGTAAGTTTGTGGATGAGTGAGATTCAGTTCTCGGTGTTTTGCAGACGAGTAATGTTCTTTTTGCTGTGTGAACTGTACAGGGTTTGTGAAACTATGCACTGACTTTTAGAAGCGTAAAAGTTGTTCTTTATTCCTAGATTAAACAATCATGAATAATTTAATGCAGTTTTAGGCCATAAATGAGCTCATCAATAATGTGCAAATGTTGACATCTGGAGTTTCACACTGTAAACACACTGAAAAGCTTTTTGGAACAAATTTCACAAACTCAGTTATGAAATCTTAAACCTGTAAATATAGCTGATATGTTCAGCTTGAAACAAGCTAACTTCCACTGTCACCTCTGACTCTCAGGGCTACTTTTACATTAAGAGTTTTAATATAATATGAGTTATAAGCATAAAACAAACAATAGAGACCTGGAAAGAGCAAAATATATTATTTTTTATTGTTTTTACTGTGTGTACTAAAACATTAAATTGTGACCTTTTTATATTTTTATGTGAGCTAAATAGATGAAACTTGGGTGGGTTAGTTTCAGTGATTCTAGTTGTGGTACTTATACTGTATACAGTATATAACTCACCTTATGATAACCGATTTTATAGTACTGTGCTGATTGTTTGAATCAAATCTGTTTGTTAATATTTGGTACATTTATTGTGTTTTAACACTTAAAAATAAGAAAAATTGTTCAAATTGTAAAAATAAATGACGGTAAAAATCCTTTAAAATGAACCCAAAGCAGGGGAAAAAATAATGAAAGATTAGTATTTTTTTTTCAGTGTGAACCATTCACTTCTGAGCTCGATAGTTTTACTGTAAATTATTCTGTGATGGTGCATCRTGTTTATGTCTGTAAGATATTTTTATAGGGTTTTGTAATTCAGTACATTTATCAGCTGGACAAATTGTTTGTACTGTCTCAGCTTTGGCTCAAGATGGCAGCATTGATGCAGGTGGCATTGTTTTTATTGTTTTCTCCTCCCTCAGCATTAAATGGAATAATTAATCTCAACACTCTCTCCTGTTTCTCAGTTGAGCCTGTTTCGAAGTCTCCACCTTCAYTCATTCGCTCACACACTCTGTCCCTTGACTGCTTCAGGATGATGTTTCTGACTTGTTTTGGCCGCTTCCAGCTGACACCAGCAACCAGCAGTGTTTAATATTCATTTCTCCTGACCTGGCGAAAAATTTTACAATTTGCCTCTAATAAGTAGCATATTTCTGTGGGAGCTGGACCCGAGCCCTCCGTGTTGGAGGCGGTGTAAGGGATTTGATAAATGGTTTGAGTTGCTCGGTTTCACAATTACTCATGCGATGCGGTGTTGTGAAACAGCTGCTTGACTCTGTGCATAGGTGGACGGGGAGAGATGTTGAAATCGTTGAAATGAGATACAGCAGAAGTTTCTGAGCCGGTTTGGGAGTTCGTCCTTGTGGGATTTTCTTCAGATGATTGGCAGGTACGGCCGAACAACAGACCTACATGGCGGTGGGCTGATTGCCACGTGCATGTAAATCAGAAATGATGTCACTGCACCTGACCTTCGTTTGTGCTCAATGTTACCTCCCTCTTATTGAGATTTGACCTAAGCTTCTCTTATGATGGAAACCTTAATTTGTGGGCTTTGTGTCTCAGTGTTGAATTCTAATCTGTCACAAAGGTTGACCAAAGAGACCGTTTGCTTCGTGGTCTGTTTGAGCCAGATCAGATCTGATGACGTGGATTCCTGCTCGCCCCTTATCTGCCGCTCGTGGCTGCAGGACGACAGCCAGCACTTTAAAGCCGATACGGTCTTGAAAGGTCAGGGAGAGTTTTGGAAACTTCCATCCTTCAAAGACTCGGATCCCACAAATCACTCCCACCAGATGCTTTCCTTCACTTTAAACCAAAAGCAAATATATCACCTAAAGTCTGAATGGCATTTATATGAGATTTTCTTTAAAAACACTCAAGTTTTTAATCAAATTTAAAGGATGGAGTGAGGTCAGAGAAGACCAAATATTATTTTTGTTAGAGAAACAAAATTTATAGTTTTGGAGTCAACAGCCACCAATAACCTGTCATATTTGAACAGTTTTGGAGGCAAAGTTAAAGTCTGTTTTCGTCATTGTATGTTTTTTTATTGTGTGAATAAACTGTTTATCAAAGTAAATAATATGTTTGGCTCACTTTTTTGTTTTTCTTTTTACTGCTTTTCATAATCAGAGTAATAAAAATGCAAAAACGTGAATAATTCAGTTTTAATAGCTAACATGTTTAGTTTATATTTTGTTCTAATTATTATGCACGTGATTTTTATAATGATGTAAAATATCACTTTTTTAAAGGATCATAAATAGACGTGTGCAGAAGATGATCTAAAGTCATTTTATGAATAAAAATGTACAACTTTTATTATGTTATTTCATTTTGCACCCTTAAAATTGATTCCTGTTTAGTGATGCAACTATTAAATATAGATGATAAATTGAAAATCCAACATTTGTTTTTCTGTAAACAAAAAAACTAGAATCAGAACAGGTGATCTAATGTAGGAAATGTTTCACTTGTAGTTAAATGTTTCTGTAATTGAATGATTTATTATTAAAAGAGCAGGTTGTGTAAATTATTTCCATTTATTCTTGTTTCTCATAAATATGGCTGAACCTTTTTTAAAGTTAGCTTTGTGGTTTAATAACCATTTGTATGGATGAGTTCAATAAATAAATGAAATGATCCATCATTCATGTCTTGGAAGGGGAAATCTAAAACAGTAGTGAAAAATCATTTTCCTCTCCTGTTTGTCCTGATCTGTTTCTGTGAATGACTGGATTGGAACAACGACAAATAAAACGACACGAACAGAAATAAACGAGACAAGATTGCTGCAACATAATTCATTGCCCAACAACAGTAGATCTGTATGATGGGAGCTATGGTGCACGTGTTTTATCAGCATAAATAAAGTGACGGATCAAACGTCCTCTGCCTGGACCGACAGAGACCCTCTGGTGTCTGGTTCTGCAGCAGACTGTTGGTTCTGGTCCCCCCTCAGCTCAGCAGGGCTGTAACCAGAAGTCCGCTGAAGAGGTCGCGCAAGGACTTCAGAAGGAGTTCACGAGTGTGCGCGTGCGTGCGTGCGCGGCTTTCATTGACTGAAACACAACACCCCTCTCCTCGCTCTGAAGCCACTTCGGAAACAGGTTTGATTGTATTTAAAAGCTTGACCCGGGACAGAAACCCAAACAACTGTCTGAGCTAATATTAGCAGCGCGGCTGCCGACCACTATGCGTTCTATTATTGTCCGACGCTCAGATGTGTTCCTGAAGGCAACACTCGTCAGAACGTTTGAACTGTTTCTGCAGCTGGTGGGAAATAAAAAAGATCAGCTTTCAGCTAATGATGCTCTTAATTTGAAGGAATGACAGGAAGGTCTGGAATAAGTCAGTCTCCTTAAAAAACTTTATTATTATTATTATTATTATTATTATTATTATTACTGATTCAGAAATCGCATATTGTTTTATTTGAAATCAGCTGAAGAAAACTTGCTTTTTGTTAGTCTTCCAACCATTCTGTGTACTTTTTAGCTTTTAGCTTATATTTTGCTACATTTAGTTTTTAGTCTGCCTTTTGATACTTTTAGCTACTTTTTCCACTTTGTAGCTTTTTGTTACTTTTGACCTAAAAGCTAAAAATTGTATTTTCTTACTTTTAGTTTCTACTTTATAACATTTTTTTGGCTTTAGACTTTTGCTACTTTAGCTTTTTAATTATCCCTTTTCTAGGCTACTTGAAGTTTTTGCTAACATTTACTTTTTAAGCTAGTGTTTTTAGCTAGTTGAAGCTTTTTGTGCTACTTTTAGCTCTTCTTAAGGTGTTAGCTTTTTTAACTCATGTTTTGGCACTTTTAGTCATTTTATCTACTTTTAGGTTTCAGCCAGCATTTTGGCTTTTAGCTAGCATGGTTTTTGCTTTCAGCTGTTTAACATTTTTTTAAGCTTTTAGCTATTTTTTGCTCCTTTAGCTTTACCAACTCAGTTTCAGCTTCTTCAGCAGATTTCAGCAGTAATTCAGCTCTCAAAATACACACTGTATTTTTAGATAATGCAATTTTCTAACTATTAGTGTTAATATTATTTGTAATAGTATTATTAATAGTAGTAAGTTTGAATACACAAAAGGGATGCCTAAGCAGTTTTTATTATTAATTTATACAAAACAACAACAACAGAAAAAAACTTTTAAATGGAATGAAATTTTAACAATTATCATTACAAGCTTAATACATCCCCTTGTCTGTTTTATTTATTTATTTATTTATTTATTTATTTATTTATTTATTTATTTATTTATTTATTTATTTATTTATTTATTTATTTATTTATTTATTTATTTATTTATTCTAATTTTCCAAATTACACTGTCTAAATATGAGGGGAGGTTTGAGTTTTAAAACAAATATGTGCGCGTTATGGCAACATGAGAAAGTTGTGTCACCTGACTTGGATTGAAAGAACTTTGGTGAGGAGGAGGAGGGAAAAACACACACACACACAACATATCCCCACCCCCAGAGAAGAGGAGCCCGCCCACCAGAGACAGTCAACTCGAGACCCCTTATAGATTTAAAAAGAGAGGCTGCATTCTCAGACGGACACTTATCCAACAGTGCCACCTTAAGCAGATTAGTTTTGCGCTGCCTGTGCGTCAAATAGGAGCCTCGCTCTGCCTTTCCGTCATGTTTGGGATGCTCAGACGCCACCTTCACCCGGGCATATTTTTCTTCCTCTTGTGGCTTTGTCACCTCCTGGAACATCAAAAAGTTCAAGGTAAGCTCATCCTTTTTCTTTTTAATTCTCTAAATAAAAGAAAAACTTTGCTGTCAGCCACTAAATGCGCGATTTTTCAGACTGCTGAGAAACTTTTCAGAGTTATTTTTTTATAATCCTCAGATAGTCTCCTCTCTTCAGACCTCTATAAAACAGGTGTTTTAATGTGAGCCTTTAAAGTGGGATATGGCAAGTTTTGCGCGTCAGGGAAAACAGCCGCCACCCCCACGTTGGTGCCAAAGTCAGTTTTTCCTGCAGCACCTAAATATGTATTTGGGAGGGGGGGGGGACTTTTAGTTTCCTTTCTCTGACAAGCGTTTAGTTCCAGTCTGTCCAACAAACTTCAGAGTGCCACTTAATGAGCCAGTTACAGGTTTATTTCTTTTTGCGCGCACASTCTTTCCGCATTGTGCGCCAAAATCCTCTTTATTATGTTGTCATTTGACTGTGGCAATAAAAAAACATTTCCACTGGAGACTTTTGTGCTCATTTAGTCCTGGGTTTGTGTTTCAGACAGAAATCTTTAACAGGAGGAACGCAGCAGGTCGAGCGCACGGACAGTCTCACGCGCGTCCTGTGGCTTTTCTGGGATGTTTTGTTTTTTATTGTAGCACTGACAAAAAGGACAATATTTCTGTTTTTTTTTCATTTAAAATAAAAAATAAGTACATTTGACACTGGTGTTTTGCCTGGCATTGTCTGCTGGGTATGTTCTGCGCCGAGGCTCTGCAGATGGTGCTGTGTTCAGTCTGGTCAGAACCTAAAGACTTTGGGTTTTTCTCTTTGCTGTCTAGACGCTTCAGATTCTGTCCAGAGGTACAAGGAGAGACTCCGTGAATAAAAGAACTCCCCCTCCCCTCCCCATCAAAAAAAAAAAAAAAAAATCTCCCTTTTTTTTTTTTTTTTTTTTTTTTTTTTTTTTGGTCTGTGGCTACATTGTAATGGCTGTCAGTCACAGTTGGAATAGGCAAGTGTTAACAGTCTTGCAAGAAAAAAAGAAAAAAAAATCAGACAAAATACCGCCGGGAGGGCGAAATAGGAGGGAGGGAGCGTCTCGGATAATACAGTCTGCGTCTAGTGCGTCTGGATGAGCGCTTTCAGACGCTCAGCCCGCGTTACTTGGGTTTTTTTTTTTTTTTTTACAAATGTTTATTTTGTATGCATTTTAACTCGTTGTTGCTGCTGTTTTACAGCTGGAAACTGCTGGCTGCAACAGGGGAAGAACGGGAGATGCCAGGTGCTCTACATGCCCGGGATGAGCAGAGAGGAGTGCTGCCGGAGTCAAAGRCTGGGGACGTCCTGGACCGAGGAGGACGTCCCCAACACCACCCTCTTTAGGTGGATGATCTTCAATGGGGGCGCGCCTAATTGCATACCTTGCAAAGGTGGAGGTGCAATCATTTCCTTTGGTTTTCTCACAATACACACATTCTTTTATTATTATTATTATTTATTTATTTTTCCTTTCACGTCGAAATGTTACAGGCGCGCAGCGGCGTGCGTAAAAGTCCTCCACTGTGTTGTGAACAGCAGACCTTGTCTTTCAGAAAGCTGCGAAAACGTGGACTGTGGGCCCGGGAAGACGTGCAAGATCAACCGCAAGGGGAAGCCGCGCTGCGTGTGCGCGCCCGACTGCTCCAACATCACCTGGAAGGGACCCGTCTGCGGCACAGACGGCAAGACCTACAAAGACGAGTGCGCGCTCCTGAGGGCGAAATGCAAAACCAACCCGGACCTGGACGTGCAGTACCAGGGCAAATGCAAGAGTAAGTCAAATATTAGACATCCAATTAAGAGAATCCCCCCACCCCCCACCCCCCTCTCATTATTTATGTTTTTTGTTCTGTCGCCAGAAACGTGCCGTCAGGTCTTGTGCCCCGGGACCTCCAACTGCGTYGTGGACCAGACGAACAACGCGTACTGCGTGACGTGTAATCGGATTTGCCCCCCCGCGACCTCGCCTGATCTGTACCTGTGTGGAAACGACGGGATCACATATCCGAGCGCGTGCCACCTGAGAAAGGCGACCTGTCTGCTCGGCAGGTCCATCGGGGTGGCGTACGACGGAAAATGCATCAGTAAGTCTGCAACCGGAGCGCGTGAGATTTAACAC
>NW_013952486.1:1405741-1407780 GCF_001266775.1 Austrofundulus limnaeus | reverse complement strand
GCCCCAAGAGGGGAAGATCCGCCCACCCACCCCGCAGATCAGACCATAGGGGAGAACTGGGTGAGTTCCCCCCCCCCCCCCCCCCCCCCCACAGACCCTGCAGTGTGTGACTGTGAACATGGGTGCACTCTGCACAGCACTTCACTCTGCACGTTTTTAGTTTGTTTTTTATTTATTTATTTATTTATTTATTGTTTTTGCCAGCATTCTAACTGTGGGGAGAGAAAGTGAGGGTGTTTGCTTGTTGCTTGTGTTTGCTCAAGAAATGATAGACATCTTATTATTTCCTGATGTTGGCAACTCTATCTCATATGGGAGCGAGAGAATAAGAGGGGAGGAAGGAAGGGGAGTGCTGGGGGCCATGAGGACATGCTCCAACTTTTAAATGGTTTCCTATCCAGATAGCAGCCAATCCAAGTCTCCTAATCTAAAAGAAATGTTTTTTTTTAAGAAAACACAACTCTTTGCGCCTATAACCCTCCTAATGCAGCACTTTCTGCTCTATTCCTCTGTGTGTGTGTCTGTCCAGAGGCCAAGTCGTGTCAGGCCATCACGTGCAGCGCAGGAAAGAAGTGTCTGTGGGACGATCGGACGGGCCGGGGCCGCTGCTCGGTCTGCGTGGACCCCTGTCCACAGAGCCGGCCGAACGAGGCGGTGTGTGCCAGCAACAACACCACGTATCCCAGCGAATGTGCCATGAAGCAAGCCGCCTGCTCGATGGGGGTGTTGCTGGAAGTCAAGCACTCTGGATCTTGCAATTGTAAGTAAAAGAACAAGAAAGAAAGAAAAAGCAAAGAAAATATAATTGCAAAGAAATAACCCCCACCTTCCTCAAGTTTTATCCAAACAACAGACAATATCCCATGTTGCAACTAAAACCTCCCCTGAAGGTGCCCCCACCTCCCTCCTCCCCACACACCTCCTCCTCACCACCATCCACCCTCCCCTCTAACTCTCCCCAAGTGTCCCTCCCCAGCTACATCCACAAGTTGCAGAAAGGACTTGGGAATAGAAGAACTTGCATGACTTTGTCTTTTGTTGCTGGCTTTTGTTCTTGTGTTCTTCGCATTAAAAAAACAACAACCTGGAAAACAAAAACAGAGAGGAGAAGGAAAGACGTTTGCTTCGAGTCTAACCTGGGGGGGAGCTGTTGAACTAACTCAACTCGTAGAGGAGACTTCAGTTGCTTGCTTTGGAACAATCCTGATATTGAACACTTAGTCACCTGCAGGAGAAGGTTGCCTTAAATCTCGTGCCGTGTCACATGATAACCGTCGCACAGCTTCACAGCTTGGAAACCTCACGTCCCCACAGTTTCATTCTTTCAGTCCCTTTTTTTTGTGTTTGTTTTGGCTGTAATCAATCAACCTGCAAGTCGTTATAACCCCCCCCCCCCCCCCCATACGATTCAAGAATAAGGTGATTGTAATATTGGAGCCATGATGGAAACAAGGAGAAATAACTTTAGTAGTTAACGAGACAATCTTTCCAAAAACTATTTGGCCCACAAATTGTTAAATAATCAACAACCTCATCGTTGAATTTTGTATATTTTCTTTTTAAATTTCTTCCATAGCTGCTTTTAAGGTCTGCAGTTAAATGGTGACCAACTTTACAAACACCTTATGAGTGAAATATAAATGTAATCAGTTAAAATATTTGATATAAGCTTGTAGAAACATTGTTTAAAAACTTTAGGAGGTACTTTCCGTCCTGTTTCTGTGTTATCAATAAGAATATGTATCAAAAATGATGGATCCGTTTGGATTAATGAGGGACCTTTTTATGTTTTATTTYGTCTCTGTGTGTTTTCACTCCTGCGCTCGCTGTGTGCTTTTATTTTTTGATGTGTTTCAATGTAAATATGTGTTTAAAAAAAAGGGGGCGGGGCATGAGAAAATACCTCAGAGCAGTGTTCAGGTTGTCACCCCTTGGGAAATTTGAGCCAGGAGCTAAACAAAGTAAGAGAGAGGGGGAGAGAGAGAGAGAGAGAGAGAGAGAGAGAGAGAGAGAGAGAGAGAGAGAGAGAGAGAGAGAGA
>NW_013952486.1:1370498-1405731 GCF_001266775.1 Austrofundulus limnaeus | reverse complement strand
GAGAGAGAGAGAGAGAGAGAGAGAGAGAGAGAGAGAGAGAGAGAGAGATCAAAGAACACAAGAGCATTCGTCTGTGTTGTGTGTGTTTGCTTTCAGGAGCAAAGAGACCCGAGCCACTGGAACCATCAGCTCCCAGTGTCCTCATAACCCACCCTGTGACCCCCCCCTACCCAACCTCCCATCCACTCCTTCTTTCCATCATCCCTTGTTGTTCTYATGTCGTGGCACTGCTAGATTAAATAAATGGGCGCTGTACGCCACAGCGATCATTGCAACAGACATGATCATTGCAAAGAAAATAGGTGGGGAGGGTGGGAAGCCACTTAATTGTGAGCTTTTATTTTGACATTCAGCAATATTCTGCGCTGTTGTGGTCCATATTCATACAACAGCTCCCATATATTCTCCCATATAGCCATCACAGAAGACCAGGAGGACGATGAAGAAGAGGAGGACTCTGACTACAAGGCCTTTGTCCATTTATCTTCTGTACTGGATGGATAGGCTCCCGTCAGTGGGGAGGTTAGGGCAAGAAATCATGTCCATACTGTACATTATGTGTATGCTTATTTATTTTTAAAAGGAAAGGAAGTATACATATAGTTCAGTCTGCTAGATGTTTATTTATACATTTTTTTGTGTTTTATAATTTATACATTTACATTGTCAGGCTTTCATCTACCATGATATATTGTGTTACCACTTCTTTTCTCATTTTTTTAAAATTTCATTTAATTTTTGTTTTGTTCTTGTTTCTTTTTTTTACCATGAAGAATTATATCTGTCCAAAGAAAAACAGTGGAAAAACAGTGTTATTTATTTGTCATTTTACCATGTAAGTATAAATCATTTACAAGCTGTAAATTGCATTCCCTGAGCTGTAAAAAATCTGCTTCTTTCTGTCAAATCTCTATCACAGATGTTTATGTCACACATACACAAATGCATGTTCAGACTGTGTGTTTATTTATTGGGTATATATATATCTCAGTCATTTTATGTACAGACATGTTTCTGGTTTGTTTACAGCTGTAATACCTGACCAAAGCGGTTCTCTCAACGGTTTAGCGAATGAGCTTTGTGAATCCAGCAGTGATGAAATGGAAAAGAAAAAAAAATAATGAAAAAAGAGAGAGATTTGTTTTTCTTTTCTCACTTCCTTTGTTGATTTTAACTCTTTAGGTTTGTTTCCACCTGGAAGCAGCATTTTTTACATGATTCCATGACATTTTTTTTCTCACCACATTGACGCAGAAGTAAATTTTGTACAATACTTGATTATTCTGAAAATGATGTGCCATTAACATTTGTGAACAGTCTTCTTGCCAATGTGCTCCGTATTGCTCTCACAGAGCGACAGTAGGAATAATGTACTGCAGTACTTTATATGATATCAAACTTCTTCACCTTGTTTATTTTGTTTGTTTGTTTGTTTGTTTGTTTGAATGCATTTTTATTTTCAAATGTCACCAGAGAAATACAAAATTCTGTTATGAATATATAGTTTTGTATTTTTTATGTAAATGTCATATGTACATACAAAGTTTGATGGTATTTGTACAGACATGAAGAGTGAAACAATAAAAGTTTTTTTTCCTTATACAAGTTTTTGACTGCTGTGGTGTTTTTTTCATAATGAACATGTCCCATGACCACAATAAATTGCATGTGTTCATTTTTTTTTTTATAAAATTTGTTCCTAAAGTCAATCTGAAGAACAAGAGAAATAAAAATACTTAAGGATTTAGTGTATTATTCTGAATATTAAAAAGCAATTCATTTCAGTCTGTCACAATGTAGTGGTTTTATGCTACATATGTGAATTAATAAATTATAAAATATATTAAAAAGTCTGATTTTATGTTTTTCTTGCCTTTTTATCAACGTTTGTTAATAAAACATTCATTATTTAACATAATAATAGCGTTTTTTGACAGCCAAATCACGTTTTAGCCCTTATCTCACTTTTTGTTTTGAGTATTTAGTAGGTGTTTAATAAAAAWTATTATTTTATGACGTAATTATAAACTAGTAAACACCCCTGTTTTCTTATCAACAAAATTTAACAGGTACTTTGATCAGATTTTAAGCCTAACATGTAAAATAATCATTGAAATAAAGTCTGGTGGGGGGGAGGTTCTTTCGCCTCTCGAACTGTTTTGTCCCTTCGCAGTTGCCGTACGCTAATGTTGACAACAAACATGGCGTCTTCAATGTCACTGCTCGGTTTGGGACGTTTATCTTCGCTTAATTTAACTTCAAAAATACTCCTGAATACCTCCAGGTAATGCCACGTCAATTTTCACTTTGTTTCATGTACTTGTGCGTTATTCTGAGTACAATTCGTTTTAATTTTTGAGCTAAAAATCCATTAAAGTAAGAAGTGCATCAAGCTAAACCGTGCATCAAGCTAAACAAGCGATTGGAAATGTCAGTGAATCATTTTAAAGATTTTCTTACCTTTCTGGAGCCAGGGATCTTGTTTTCTTTCGTAACTTTGTTTCAGTTTTATCGTATCGTCTTTAAATGAATGAAATTATTAGTTAAATGTAAGTGTCCTTGCGACATCCAGCTAGGTAGCTAATTAGCTAATGCTAATTCATAAAGAAGTTTTGGGGCTTGAAGTTAAAATATTTATATACATACTACTGCCAGTAATCAGCGCGAAACCGTAATTTCTGTTTATTAATAGTAATAATAATAAATACTTTGGGKTTTTTTGAAGAATCCGTAGAGCTGTGTTGGATGAAAGAAGGCTAACCTACACTAAAACAACAGAGACAAAACGTTTTATATTCACACAAGAACACCATTGGTCTTACAAGAAATATGTTTATTCTTGTGTCTATGTTGCTAAAAATGCTGAGGTGTTTTTAGTCGATAAATAATAATAGTTATGGCACAGTTACTGCTAAATCTTTAAAAATATGTAGCATCTCATTTGCCTCTGCAGTGCAATCTTCCGATTAGAAGACATTGTATTAACAAAGTTACCTGCAGTAGACCTATTAAATGCATTTAAATACACGTTTCTTCTTTCTCTCATTGTTTTCAAAATCTACACATAATATATCCTCAACAGTTGCTGTACTATTTTTATTTATCTTATTTTTATATAAAAAAAAATGCACTGAATGCACCTGGGTGACATTTGTTTTTGCTCTTTTTCGTGATATTCATATAAAAAGAATGAAAAATTTTGATGTAATGTGTAGTCCTCATTGAATGTTGCAATACAAATAACATTCTACAAAAAGTCAGGTCCTCTGAACGTGTTCTTTGTTTTTCAAAAGGACAAATTATAATATTATTTTTCTTTTTTTTATAAGGTCATTAATAGATGATAGCCATTAAAAAAATTAGCCTTCAGTGTAAATCAGTGACCATAAATATGTTAAAGAATTAATGGCTTTAATTACTTTGTCAGTTTCTTGGTTTAGAAAAATGGAATTGTCCTAAGAAAATTATTTAGAGGAAAAGTAAAAATATTTCAAGGAATATATAAACCTTTTTATATGCAGCAAAGTTTGAAGCTTTCTTATTTTATTCCATGTTTTTCCTCAGAATTCACCTTAAAACAGAGTGCTTTATTTTATTTATTCCTTTATGATTATAAACTGAATGATCAGGTAAATAAAAACCAGCCTGGTCCTTGCCTTCCTACACAGTTCCGCTCAATTCTAGCTTCCCTTCAGGCTAAATAAAAACAGAAGAATAAAACAAGTTGTCTGTGCCAGGAATTTTATTTTGTTGCAATCACTTTGGCTGTTTTTATACCTGGTACAACTGAAAAACAAAACATTTTTAAATCATTAACAATTGCACAAAGTGGGTTTATTTGAATGCATGTTTTCCATTAGTTGAATGTTTACCCCTTGTGTGTGGTTTAATCTGCACTTGGCATAACAAATCATTTTAAGTCTGCTAAATACTGCTCTAAAACCCCAGACAACAAGCTTGTTGTTTATGAGAACCAAATGAAATTACATTTTGTTGAATTTCTACTGACTGTGTTGGACCACATAAAGATGAAGCAGCCAGTTTATTATTTCTGAGAGGACAGCTGACATCTGCCCTGCACAGTTGGTCTGAGAGTAAACTGCCAGCTGTCTTGTAGACTGGTAAAGTCACTGTCTCGTCTCTTATAGTCTGTTAGTTTCAAGGCTTCAGTATGATACATTATGGTCCATAATAGCTTTAAATAAAAATCTTTGCATGTTATTTGAAATGTATGCATGAAGACATGCATATTTTGTGTGTTGTTGTTTTTACACGAGTTATAAAAGGCAAACCTTGTTGGATTCTTGTCACCAGACGATGCTGATGTATCCCAATCCTGCATCAGTTGTTTCTGCAGACATTTAATGTTTATTGTTCTCAAAAAGTCATCAGATGCAACATTTTCTTTTACATTCTGTGACTACAAAGCATAAGCATAGCTTTTCAAATTCAGGTCACGCACAGTATTTGCATCAAAATCCTTAGAATTGTCTGAGTTGAACACATGGATGTTGTTTTTCTCAGACCGGTCGAGCGCTCTCACTGTGGGAAAATGTCTTAAGCATTTGGACAATCAAAGAAATATTTATTAGAATTGTGATAATTAGGACCTAATCCAAAATGTGCCTTTCTCTGTCTGAGTGGTGATGGCACTGTGTTGCTTAGTGTCAGGATGTGGCTGCATTTTCACAAAGAGCTTCACAGTCCTCTCCTGACAGTTATCCACAGGCAACATTAAGCACGTCCAGTCATTAGGATGAAATCGAGCGTCTGCCAGAGATTCACCAGACAGAACTAATAGATGGGGTTGGGTGGGGGGATCTTCCTTGTTGCGTCCTTTTCACTCTATCCTCACCCCTGCGTGTCCTCTAAGACTCGCTGCTTGCAGAGTGATATTTTGTTTATGTAATTTACTTCTTTGTTTTGAGCCTTTTGAGTGTAAAGTCTGTTTACTGTTTTTTTTTTCCAGGTCTGCAAGCACATCAGCACCAAGGCTGGCAGAGAAACCAGGACAAGACACGCAACTTATTACAGTTGATGAGAAACTGGTAAGGATCCCTCCTGTTCAACGTGACACATGAATTGTTGTGTCTGATCCACAGTCTTCCAATTATTTTTCTGAATAAAATGCTCAAAGCTCTCTTAATTAGCATTTACAGGACAGTAGGCTTTTGCAATGAAGTGATTGTACATTTCGTCACTGGTGTGCATTCCCAAAGTTCACATTGTTGTTTTTGGCACAGTCTCCACTGCTGCTACAACCACTTAATTGCTTAATGGAAGTTCAGTTAACAATGCGGCAATTTTTTTAAATTTTATTATTAATTGGTTTGCTTCTGAAGGTTTCATTTAAACTGGATGATCAGTTAGGATATCGAACATTATAAAAATGTTGGGGTTGCTAATCAGTGTGTAAAATATTCAGTATTGGTGTTAGCTAGTTTACAATGTAGTTTTGTTTCATGTTAAATGTAGCTTGTGATAAAGCATTTAATTGAATTTAAAGCACAAAAGCATCGCAGCATTACACATACAGCTTGTGATCTCTTTTAGCTCTATTTGGACCCTGTTGGGCCTTTCCCCAGGTTATTAATGACTAAATATTGACTGTGATCACTGACAGTATCACTCAATGTTTGAAATGAACTTTTTGGCTCACAGGTCAAGGAGAGTGCTACATGATAAGCCACCAGCCTCATTAATAAACTGCCTCTTTTGCTCCACTTATATAATAGTTTTAGTACATTACTTTAATACTAAGATTTTTTTTCTGAAATTAAATGTAACTAATTCCAAACAAGTCGTCTCAGGTCACTTACATCCCAAAAAGTAAAAACATCTAATTTAAATTCAGTTGCGTACACTTAGTCTAATTTGATTTAATCAAATAGTCATTTTCTAATTCATTATAACTGTAATCTAATATTCAAATTTAGTAGTTGGGTAATTATAAAATGCCAAATGTATTAAAAAAAGTTGTTTCTCTAATAAAGTCAACAAATTGCATAACATTGTAATGTAGATTTTGTCCCCTGCCCTAAACATTCAAGTTTTATAAATACAATTTAAAAAAAAATGAACGGCAGAATTATTTGATTTTTATTGTAGCAATAAAAAGTAAATCTATTTAGGCTAGGATGCAAGAAGTTTTGAAAATTATCCTCATATTTTATATTATTGTCTTCAAAGATTGTCACACAAACACTGCTCTTGTAAAAACTCTCTGGTTTGGGCAAAACAAAACGTCACTTTTGCAAAACTAGAAATGCTAAAACAGCTCCAACACAATCAACAACACAATTATTGTGTCAGTGATAGATAGTTTTGTTGGTACTATTCATTGATGTTCAGTTATCGGTGGAGAAAACAAATAACTTTGTTTTGGATTTCTTTATATCAGTTCCATTCATCTTAAGCCTAGAATGTGGCAATAAAGCACTTGCAAACAGTAATGAAGAGGAATGTGTTTTTGTTGAACAAACTTGAAAGAATAGCCCAGTTAAACAGCAACACATTGTCTGTCAACCTTAACAATACTTCACCAAAATAATCAAGCCAATCTTTCTTTTTGAACCACTTGCATCTGTATTGAACTGGACGTTTAGTGTGAAGTTGCAGCTCTGCAGTTCTTTGATTCGGTTTGAGCTTTAAAAATAAGGAATTGAGGCTAAAAAAAGAGCAAATTTCAGTTTTTCCAGAAGAGTTTTGAAGTCATATCTGAACGTAATTTCCTGTTTAAAACTTGTAAACTAAGTGTTGTGTCTGATTTTGACACCATGGCTGGTTTATTTTGCAGAACTGCATTGCTTGTACAATTAAATGTTCCCATCCTTGTCAGAATGGGTTACTGTTTTTACCAAGTGAGGCTAATGAGGTGTTCAGACACTGCGCATTTTTCGGCTTCCTTAGCTGATGAGATTTAGTTGGTGGGATTTGAAAGTTTGTCTAAACTACCACAGAGAAAATCAGATTACAGAGAAAATCCTGTAAACAGGTATTTCATGCACAACCATGCAAAGTGGCAAATGTTCAGTGGTGATTAGTAAATTCAATTTTGAGATGCTTTTTTTGGCTGTACGTTGATCTGGTACCACAGTTTTGTACTTTGTTTCACATTCTTGTTCTATTAAAGTTACTAGGGCAGCTTAATCTTAGCAAAAACAGATGATTTCAGTATTATTGTAGAATATTGCAATGACAGCATCAGTTCCAATAAACCCACAAACTTTGAACGTTGCATATTCAAAACACTGGCTGTGGGCATTTATAGTGGTGAGGGAAGTCTGTCTGAGTGCCAGATTTGTGTTTATTTTGTATTCAGTTTGTATCTGTAATTTTTGCAATCATTTGCAATATTTATTCAGTAATACTAATCAGTTTTACTGTGAAGTAGAGGCTGATCGATATCAGTTTTTCTCTGGCCGATGATGATTTTTTCAAGTCGGGCAGCCAAAGGTTGACATGGAACCCTATTTCCAGTTAAGTTGGGATGTTGTGTAAAACATATAAACAGATTACGATGATTTGCAAATCCTTCAATCTAAATTCAATAGGAGCAACAAAAGATGGGAAATGGGCAGAATGCTTTAAAAACCCACCTGTTTGGAGCATTCCACAGGCTGTTACTTTATATGTTACTTTTAAAGCAAAATGGTCACTCCTGAGTTATGATAATTTTCTGTTGAATCTGTGTTTTTTTCCTCATTGGATTTCTTTTGACTTTGATATATTTGTATTAATGAATCAAGAAGATTTGTGGTACTTTTTGAAAGGAACTGCAGCAGATACCTTTATGATACTGAAAATAATGAATTACAGCTCTGAAGCTGATGGTTCCTTAAAGATTCTATGAAAATAAATTTTAATACTGTAACACAAGCTTTGATTAATATGATGCATTTTTAACAGTTACCATGCATGTGTAGCTTTTTAGGCATTTTTTAGCTTGTGATACCTGCTAATCAACAAGTTGGGCATTCAAAGAAATACATAGTTTGGAATAAATGTAATTTATTATCAAATTACTAATGTAATTTGAGGTTTCCTCTTTATAAGGACATCAAAAATTCTTCATTAAAATTACATAAAATTATGATTCAGACCAAATATTTATGTATTATTGTAACCAACAAGACAAATTAAGTCGTATATATGGATTTACTCATGATATCAGAATGATCCAGGTATCAAAATGGTAAATGGACTGTACTTATATAGCACCTTTCTATCCATCCAGGACACTCAAAGCGCTTCACACTACAGACATTCACCCATGCACACACTCACATTCACACACTGATGATGGCAAACTACACTGTAGCCACAGCTGCCCTGGGGCGCACTGACAGAGGCAAGGCTGCCATACACAGGCGCCACCGAACCCTCAGACCACCATCAGTAGGCAAGGCGGTTGAAGCGTCTCGCCCAAGGACACAACGGCATGTGGGCATGGCGGGCAGTCGAACCTGTGACTTGCGGGTCCCAAAGCCGGCTGCTCTACCACTACACCACAGCCGCCCCCAAAATGTAGCTTTTAAAGCCAGGAATCTGAAAATGTAATGAAGTCATTTTGACCAAATTTGACTTAATCCTCATTTTGATATGATGGGTCACATAATGTTATAGTTATATTCATCATTATGGGATTTATCTTCTCCAGTCCAGACAGAATCTTCTTTTTATTAGATGCTGAAGCACATCTTGAGCTGTGATAAACTTTTTGAAGAGGTCATGGTTAGCAGTGTACCAACTGTACAAAACAAAGTCTGCTCTTTGATGTTAACACTCTCATTGAAGATAACTGTGAAAGAGGGAGTTGGAGTGAATGTGGGAGTCTGTTTTGGATTTTTTTTTTTCTTCAAAGAGGTGAGGTGCAGTGTGGGGCAGCAGCAGTGTGCTTTTGTCCCGGCTCAAAGCTGGCCATACTGCCAGACAAACCTTTGGCTGGTTGGAGTGTCTGTCTCTGTCCTCTCAGTAGGGGCCACACAGAGGAACAGCAGAAAAAAAAGGTTTCTAAAATAGGGAGGGGGGGTGGCTGAAAAGAAAAGAAACTTGCATGAAAAAAAAGAGTTTGTGAGACACCCTGAGAATCAGGAAAAAAAGACAGTGGCCACTTCAGTGTTGTCGGCCACAGAGGTTTCTTTGTGGTGTGCCGGTGCTGGCGACGGCGGGAAGGACTCTAATGCTCACTCAGACAGGCCAGAGAGAGAGGCCCTCAGCTGTTTACAGTACAGTGGTCTCAGTCTCACATGGAAGAGGGCAATGAGAGCACTCTCCCTTTTGGGCATTCAGYGTATGTCAGCACGCTAGTCATCCATCAGCCCGTCAATAACTGTGAATTGCTCTCTGGTTAGACCGATCGCAGCAAGATCTCCATCTATCGAAAGGTCACACTGGGTGAACACCCTCCGTCTCTCCCCCATGAGGATGATGTGCTGCTTGGTGTGTGAATATTTTTTAAAGACCGTCTTTTTAGAGGAGTTTATATTTTGTGCAAAGCAAATAATATTTTAAAGTCACTTCAAAACCGTTCAAACCAGCAGTCCTCGAGGGCCACTATCCTGCATGTTTAGTTGTTTGTCCACTCTTCAGCAGCTCTTCAAGTTCTGACGAATTCCAATTAATCACTCGTTTATTTAAATCAGGTGTGTTGAAGCAGGGAAACATCAAAAACATGCAGGGTATTGGCCCTCGAGGACCAGGATTGAGGACTCTAAACGTTTCTGTCTGGGATGTTCTTCATATTTGTTTCATATTTCTCATCTGTCCCCCCAAAATGCAAACTTTATGACACTTGCATTGTTACAGAAACATTTTGTGATACTTTAGGGGGAAATATTCTTTTTCTGATTGTTCCTAAAGTCTCTCTCTTGATTCTACACTTGTCCTAAACTCAATTTTTTATTTTTTATTTTTTGGTGTTTAATAAGAAAATTGCTTTGGTATGTATTGATGTTTTATGTTTTGAATAAAACAAAATGGAAATTCAGGCTGTTGTGAAAGGCACCCCCATGATGACACAAATTCATCCTGTTATGTAATATACAGTATCTGCCTGCAGATGTGCCTTTTATCTAGCTCAGTGTGGTCAGACATAGCTGGAGAATTATTTATATACTTGCAAAACCTGGCTAAATAATCAAGTCATTTCAAATTAATTAATGACAGCTGCAGATGACTTCATCCAGACAGTTTTAAACAGGTTTTTGCTCAAATAAAAAAAGCCTAAAACTAAACTTGCTTCACATCTGAAATTAAGAATATTCTTTACTTCACGACAGGACATTACAACTCTTATGTTCTATTTATTCCTATCTAATTGAAGATGGCCACCAAAACTATAAAAGCAGTACAAAATGGATGTATCTTAGTCGGTTTTGGAGATATTGACTATAGACTTTTAGATATTGAAAATTAAGTTTTTTTAGTTGTTTAGAGTCCTCCTCGGTACATTCTCTGAGATCACATCTCACGAGATCTCAATACTGCACGAGATCGCACATAACTTCATTGATAAGAGTCAACCAAAATGGATATAACTTGGTCTTATTTCAGCTTAAGATGATTTATCTTCAATTTTTGGCTTTGAATTTAGTTTAAAGGTGAGTATTCTGCAAAATCGACATTTTTGAGTAAAATCATGTTAAAATTTCCTCCTCAAAAACATGCTCAGAGCGTTGCTTTAACTCATTCGTGCATGTTTGAGAACTCCTTGAATCTCCTGTGGTAGCCGTGTGGAGCTGCCTAAACACGTGTTAGAAGTACATAGCTCCACCTATTGTACCTAGCTCCTCCCTGGAGCTAGGTACAAATAGGTTCCTGATCTGCACCAGAAGCATGATTCGTACTGTCCMGGAAACACTGTTTTTAGCATGTAGCGTTTTGCTAAACTGATGACAGAATTCATTCGATTTCAGTYTTTYATSACCTRCAATGTTTTGTAGAAAAGGCAACGTTTGCAACAGCTGTGGATTTTTATTCCAGGAAAAAAAAAAAACGAAGATGAGATGAGTTATAACATGATTTTCTAGAAAATAGTTATCAAGTTATTATTATAAATATGTACATGTATGTATATTTTATTAATCAAAATATATACAATATTAAAATTGTTTTCAGAATGTAATGTAACACACCTTTATAATTAAATACTGTAAATATTTTCATTTTCTCCCCTAAATCGAGCACATTCCAGAAGTCTATCGTTTAGCGCATGCGCAAATGAGCTGACAGCATGAATCATGCTACTGGGACCGATCGAGCAGCTACACTCCCGCCCAGTCATTTCCCTCTGCTGAAGTGGGAGTGTTGGAAATGGTAGAAGGTTCTTAAAGAGACAGAAGCCAATTTCAAGTAGACTGTGATGCAAAGTCAGATTTATTTTTAATATATACAGCATTTTTATAACAACTGAAGGTAACTGTTACTTGATTGTGCTATAGAGTTGAACTATGTGTCTGGAAAATAAATAATACCKTTTAGGAGTTTGCTGGTTTTGTTTTTTGGGCACTATCATTGGATCAAGTAGTTGAACKAGGATTAAGGAGACTTAGTTTAACAGAGGAAAAAAATCATTGATCAAAAATGTGTAGATTCAATTTTCAAAAAGTTTATTTTATTTTATTTTTTTCCTCATCTGTAAAATTTGATCTTTTGAACACAGTTTTGACGTCATTTTGAAACCGTGCCAAATWAAAGGACCTGCGTGATGGAGTTCCAGTGCCCGAAGCCATTTACTGGAGCACCCGGGCCGACGTGCTTTTGTTCGTAATTACTGTTTGATTAAGCATGCTGGGCAGCTCCCAGGGTCCGGCTGGCCGGCCACTGATACACAGCTTTACAGGGAATGTCTGTGACCTCAGTCAATTAGAGTCGGGCCTTTTTGCTTTACACTCTGGCCCTTTTGCAGAGACAACTGTGGTTATACCCATAACAGCTGCCTCAATAAGTAATACTTTGTCTCCCACTTATGCCTAAGTGTCTGAACGTCTACTCCTGCTTCAACCACAGCCAACTTTGCTCCCTCTCTCCACATAAACGCAACACCATAATCTTAAAGCGCTTGTGAAGCCTTGTTATAGAGTTCTCTAAAGGCACTAGGATTTTATGAGGCAGAGGAGGACAGTTATTAGACTGTAGGGATTTGAAGGAAAAGGAGAGGAAGAGCGCGTTAAATTGATAGGGCCATTTGTTTTTTGGCATGTTATGTTTGTTAATCCAGTGAATTGTAGTGAATTCAGAGTGCACCACTTGTCTGGTAAATGACATAACATCTGGGCACAAGATGTGGGGCGTGACTGCGGTAAGGTAGTTGAGTCAAAAGGCATGTTGTTGGTTCTTTAAAGACCTAAATTGAAGTCAGATTGTTTGATTCTACGCCTGACAGTTGGGATTTATCTTGACTGACAGACGTTCTCATATAGAGTAATCCTAAGTGTGTTAAGAGTGCAGTTCACTGAGATTTTTCTTCCACATTTTGGATTCTTAACAGACATATGTACTGTTTTTAATAGCGTTTTTTGGGGGGCTGCATACTAAAGTTGCAGATTATAGGATGCTAAAATGAGTAATRGCTTTGTTTTGCAAATGTTTTATGCTCACTTTTTTCCACAGTAAAATAATGTTCAAAATGAAAGGCGATAATGATATAAAAATCAGCTGTTTGTGCTTTCAGAGAAAAAACATGACTAATTGCAAACAAGGAGACTGTCGAGGGATTTTCAGGTTGTTTGAGTTGTTTTCTGCTTCATTTTTCCCCCCAGTTAACACGTCTAGTTTCTTCTTCTCTAAACACATCAATATGTGAATGGTTCATGTTTCTCTTCCAARCGTTTGTGTCAAAGTTGCTCAACAATTAGATTTCAAAAAGTAATTTAAATTTTGTTTAGAATTCTTCAACAGAAAATGGAAGCACATTTTTATCCTGGATGAAAATGCAAGGAAAGCTTAGGTTGACAGGGAAATGAATAAATGAAAACTTTTGGCAGAAGAGCGGCTGTCCCTTGGAGATAGGTTGAGAAGATCAGTCATCYGAGAGGAACTCAGAGTAGAGCCGCTGCTCCTCCACATCGAGAGGAGCCAGTTGAGGTGCCTCGGGCATCTGGTTAGGATGCTTCCTAGGATGCCTCCTTGGTGCGGTGTTTTGGGCACGTCCCACTGTCCAGAGGAAGACCCAGGACACGCTGGAGGAACTATGTTTCTCAGCTAGTCTGGGAACAACTTGGGATTCCCCCAGACGAGCTGGCCCAAGTGGCCGGGGAGAGGGAAGTCTGGGTCTCTCTGCTTAGGCTGCTGCCCCTGCGACCTGACCCGTTAAGTGGAAGAAAATGGACGGACAGACTTTTTCACATTTGATAATGCCCTGATTCAGAATAATGACCTTATGACTGAAAACTACGAAAGAACCGACCAAAGAAGATCTTAGTCTTTATATTTGGGAATAGGGCTGGGCGATATGGTCCCCGAAAAAAATCTGATTTTTTCCATCCAAAATTCAATTTTCAATCTTAATCAACTTTGTTTCCCACATAACGGAGTGCCTCTGTTTCAGGTGTCGAAACAAGTTGGTTGTACTCCTGCTTTTTGTAGCAAAGCCTTCAAATTTTGCATTGAGAGGTGTTTATTGCTCCAAGTACGAAGTTGCAAAACCTAACTAGTTCCAGAAAATCGAAGAAACTGTGCCTTTTTTGAGAAGTAGATCCTCTCAGCTAGCTGCCATATTGTCATGTCGTGTACCAAGCATCTTGAGGGACAGGTGGGGTGACCTCTAGGGCCGTCCCAATCAGATACTCAGAATCAGTGGCAGATATGGCCATTTTTTGAAAATCGGGTAGAATCGGATTTAGTCATGTGATCGGGCCGATCCAGTTTTTGCGACAGTTTTCAGCATCATCATGCTTTATAACTGCTGTTAAGAAGTCAAGATGAACACAAGTATACAACCATGTCCACAGTGTGGGAACACTTTTCAATGGAAAACAATGATGCTGAAACTGCATCTTGCAAAATCTGCAAACTGGATGTTTCTCGTGGTGGGAACAGCAGGGCTCACTTTAATACTACCAACCTTGTCATTTGAAAAGAAATAAAGCTATCGGATCGGTATCGGAAAGGCTAATCATTAAAAAAATCGGTTTGTATCGGGAGCCAAAAATCTGGATCGGGACATCCCTAGTGACCTCTAGTCTACAGAAGCCCCAAAAAGTGCACTGGTGGGGGAAAAAAATCTCAATTTTCCCAAAATTAAATCTTCATAAATGGCAAATTGGAATGAATCGATTAAATCGATTTATCGCCCAACCCTATTTGGGAATTATGCTCTAAATAGTGTTGTTTTAAGTCCATGTTCATAACAATCCAGATTACCCGGGCATGAGAGCATGTGCAGCACCAACACATTTTGAAGTCTTCAGCACAAAGGTGAAAACTCTGATTTTGTCTAGTCTCACAGATGGGGTGACCCACTATGGAGCAGACCACATTCACTACTTCCCCCACCTCCCACCACTTTCCTCCCCTCCCATTCACCTCACCCACCCTCCTCCCTCCTTTGCACACAGGCAACTTAAGTGTCTGTTTTGTCTGGTTGCTCTCTCATACGGCGTGCTTATGTGAAAAAAAAAATTGTGGCTCATGTTTGGAGTACTGGGTCAGAGGATGTTGGTCTTTGAGGGTACCAGACAAGAGGCTTTATCGTTCACTAAATGGTATTTCTTTTATTAACACTCTTTTCTAGAGAATAAACCTCTTAAGAGGAGTCCTCAGCTCTCAGTGCAGTCTGCTTTTAGGAGTGTTTTTTTGCTATTTCTGTTTGCCAACACTTGTATTTATTCAATAGTTGTACAACAACAACCTGTGTTTTTAAGTGTACTTATTTTCATCACTTCAAAATCTGACAGAAGATCGTGAAGTGTTTGAATTTCTCAATGTGACTTAAGATAAAAGAATTAGGAACAAAGTTTTTGGCTTGTTCTCGTATTCTAAAAAAAGGACAACTAAGTTGAGACCAACTAAGTGTTTAGATGTTATGCAATAATAAAATAAATTAGCTGAAACAAAAATACGTGACATGCATTTGCTGAATAAATTGTTCTCGTTTTGTTTTGAGTGGTATTTAAGATGAACACAAACAAACAAGYGCAATTTTAATACGCAACACTTCCAGGAATGACCCCTCTTTTGTCCCCTCCTTCCGGTATGTGTGTAACGTGAGATTTAAGATGACCCTCAGGCCAGCTGCTTCTCATTTTCCAGTGTTGAATCACTCCCACACATGAGCAAGCAACATAATATTTGTTTCTATTGGAGACGCCACCCCGTCCAATCAGTAATTGGCACGCTTTTTGCTCTTCAAAGGCATCTGAAGGTGGGAACCGGCGGAGGCTGATGAGTGAGGCTCTTGGTCTGGGTGTGGGCYGGACAGTGTGGGGTTAAAGGTGATGTGTTTGGCCTTTCAGCACATGCTGACTCAACATGATTCAGCTCGGCTGACCTAACGACCCCATGGCTGCTGAGCTGCAGTTTTGGTGTGCAGGTGGTAATGCTTCACTTGGCCGCTCAGTTGTGTTCAGTTTTATGACAATCAGAAAAATGTGATTTGTGTTTTGGGTTTTTTTATGGTCATGAATAAACTGACTGTTTAATGTATTAACGAGAATAATCAGTTTATTATTCTAAGTCCTGAAGTTGGATTCTGATGAGATTTTTGTTTTAATAATTTCTGTCACGTTTCTGGTTATTTTCTTTGGTTTTAGAGATATTTTTTGTTTTGGGTTTGTTAACAAAAATAAACCATATGAATATATAATTTTAAGTTTATGTCTTTCGAAACACATAATCCTTTTGTGTTTGTAYATCGTTTTTAATTTTAAGATAATTATCTAAACCAAAACAGTTCTGAGGCAAACCACACTGACGTTTTTGTCAGGATTATAAATTGATATTTGGTTTTGTATCCCACATTCTCTCTGCAGCCAAGCTCTTTTAACATAATGAAATCAAACAGCATCACTCTAGGAAGAGATGTCACATTCGTTTTTTTAAGATTTCTAAATATTTTGTGAGGTAATACTCCCTTTTCACAATATTCAAACAGGGAATATGTGATGACTGAGTTAAAGTAAAAAAGGAATCAAAACAAAACAAACCAAACGTGATGATTGAATAATAATAAAAAATGAATGAAAAAATAAAATAAAACGGAACAAAAAGCCAGGGTTATTCGGTTCACTCAGTGAATGAGCGTTGTGTTTTCAAACATTAAGTCCCGGATGCTTTACCAGTTTTAATTTTGCCAAAAGCCCAAGATGTTTTCAACTGTGAAGCTCTTCCTCATTGATTTGTTTTACTTAAAAGATTTACTCAAACACAAATCCAAAAGTCATATCTGATTATTCTTACTTCCTTCATTTATGTCTTACATTTGGCAGTGCACTTTTTTGGGTTGAATTAGAGAAGCACATTTTGTTACAGAAAAGAATGAAACACTACTTTTTTTTGGCTCTGTCTGCGAATGACATCGAGAAAAAAAATAAAATAGAGAGACTACGCTTTATATCACAGAACAGGAAAATCTGGGTTCAATATCCCTTTGTATAAACTGTGGGAAATGAAGTGCAGGAAATGTGGATATTCACCTGCAGATCATCTGAAACTGACAAGATGTGTTAAACGATATGAGGACAGTGGTGGCTGGAAGAACACTTACTGAAACGACGTGTTGTTGCCCAGATTTTTTCTTTTTTACTAATTCAGATGGAACAATTGTGTTCATTGACATCTGTTTACTTTGCCAGAGAGAGAGAGAGAGAGAGAGAGAGAGAGAGAGAGAGACAACAAAATTACCAAAAAAAAGTTTGATAGGAGGAAAAATGGCAATGGTACATTTCAGTTTAAAGTATAGAAATAAATTAGTTTTTAAGAACCCAGAAACAAAATCAGCTACTAGGCTTTAATACAAAACATTGTATACAAAATAAAAGTAAATTCTAGCCTGTTTTTTTTATTTTATTACAATGAATTTCTGTCATTTTACTTTGTAACCCGATCACTGCACTTCTGCTGTTCACCATTTGAACTTYGCATCTAAAAATAAAAGAACTGACTCAGCGAAAGTTTTTAGGTGGTAAAATCCCGTCTTAACCCTCCTTTTCAACATGTTGGTGTCATGTCTGCATTACTCATCCTCTATGCTTTTATTTTGTTAATTTTTTTGGACCAAATTTAGATTTTTGGTCTTGAGAATATTTATATTTTTTGTCCCAACAGAAGATGGAACATTTCTAGTCATTTACAAATAATACAGAGCTACTTTTGTGATTTTTGTAGGGATGGGCATTTTAAGCAAAACGCTCCTTAATTAGTTGGTTAGTTTTTACTCATCTCATCCTACATCAGAAAAATTCTGTTATGGAGCAGAGACTGAGTACTGAGACATGTGCTACCACTAACTTTGCTAGCAGGGCATCATTATTTTCATTATGTTTTTTTAGCCCAAGTGTAATGGATCAAGGTTTGATACTCTACCTGTGATTGTTGTTTCCACTTCATAATACTTTCAAAATAAACGACAATGGCAGAAAGATGCTGGGATTGTCTGTAAGCGGTAGGTGTAAAATGCTGACAAACACATTGTTTTAACTAGACTTCAAGTGTTCAAAAATCACTGCCAAGCCCTTGATTTTAGGGCAGTTTGTTGGAATAACTGTGGCTTTCATTTAAAAAAATTAAAAACCAACAAAAAGGCTAAACCCTTTTTCAGCTTCTTGTAGGATAACACAAACCAATGTTGGACTCGAAAAGAAAGAAAAAAAAATGAGGAATCAGACTGGTATTTCCTCCTCCTCCTCCTCTCCCCCCCCCCCCAAAAAAAAAAAATTACACAAAATGTGGATTACATTTCTGATTTAATTGATAATAAGCAAAACCAGGTTGTATAGATTTACATGAGTAATAAGTGTTTTAGTCAGCAATTTGCAGACATTTTTAAAGATTTTTTTTCTCCCAAACTAAAGCACTTTGAGACTTCTTTGTTGTTTACACAGAAATCTTCTATCCCAGGTCTCTGTTGGAGAATTAGGGGTACCAGCTTTCAGCAGTCTGGTGGCCCAGCAGCCCCACCGCGACAAGCTCCTATGTGCTTTATTTGGCACATATCCAGGAGGTGTCAGAAATATAGACACGCTTTCACGTGACGGACACTCTGCCAGCCATTCCCCCCTCCTCTTTATAAGCTCGGCATTCTGTCTGCCCAGCCAGGTATTGAAGGGCCCCGTGAAAGCCCTGTGAATAGTGTCAAACTTGATAGTTCTCATTTTGCTTCCTGTACATGGCAGAAGAAAAAGTGCCCACCGTGTGGGTTTTCCTTTTGTGATGGCCCTTTCTAGTCCTCCTGGGAACACACCACATTCCAGCCACAATCATTCCCTTTGTGAATCTGGGTATTGTGGGTGAGCCTGTTATGCCGATAACCCTCCGAGCTCTCAGTGTAATGCAAGCAAGTATCATAGGAGTCTAGACTTGTATTTTTGCAAACAAGGCCTGATAATGAGCCGAGTGTTTTCAGTGATTTTGGCAGCGCTTTTGTTTTGGCACATCCCCTCTGGTTTATGAAGGACCTTTTGTGCTCATCCACGCCTAAGATATGATTTAAGGTCTGCAACATCTGGACAAATTACCGCACCAATGTGCCATACACGGACCCCCATCTGTCAAATATAGTTTATGTAACTGCACAGTCTGACCTGCTAATCCCAGAGGTATTATTTTTTCGGTCTCTCAAAGAGGACTTCTCATGGATCCAGCCACCAGAGCAGACTCCACAACAAATGCTAAACTGATTTTGACAGCAAACTTGATTTACCTCATTTCAGACGGTACTCTTTGTACAAGACCTTTGTCCTTGAAGATTTTTCAAACAGACTTTGTCTTTTTGTCTGAAACTTCTATGAAGTGTTTCGTGTCTCTTACTCGAATTCAGATGGTTTTAACGTTGTCTCTTTAAAATCTTACATCGAGCATAAAACAGTGTTTTAAAACTTTTCCCAATTACCAGGTTGGAGAAAGCCCATCTGATGTTGTTGCTGCGCAGCACTGTCTTGTGTGTTATTGTGTCATGAACCGTTACCCCCTCTGGGTGAGGAGAACATGTTTTCCTCCTCTTTGTGACAAGAAGGAATTGTTAAGGTTAAGTAGATGGGGCAGCCGGAAATAATTACCAAGCACTTGTGAAGTCCACCCCTCCTCCCTTTTGTTTGTTTTCTTTTTTTTATTTTAAAAGTCTTTTCAATGTGCAGATCTTGTTTATGGCTGAACTCGGTCCGTTCTCGGCTCTTAGAACGGCAAGAAATGTTTTGCCGAAACAAGCAGCAGTTTAGCAGTTAGACCTGCAATTTACAAGACTTAAATACCGTTGGAGGCTCCTTCGCCAAAGGAAAGGCGGGCTTTTGTGTGAGGTTCATGGAAAGTGACCCCCTTTCTACAAATCAACTGGCAGATGACAGACAATGATGAAAATTAGATTCTTTGAAGTCATAATGGCCATTGAAATGTGTAAAATTCTTGAATTGAAAGGAGAGCACCCTGGAAAGCTCTCAGTCTTGGGTGGCTGCTGTCTGCGTGCTGGGAGGTGCGTCTGTGTTTTGTCGCCAACTTCCCATTGCTTGTTTGCTAATTCCCTAAAGAATTGAACCAGATCTTTGATAGGAGCCYGAAGGAGCTCTAGGATCCCAGGAATATGTGTTTAGTGTGTCCACAGGCCCGTCCCACCCCTCCAATTGTCACATTGCTCCACTTTGTTATGGCCTGGAAATAATCATCTTAAGTATTAGGTATTCAGTTCAACTATGTAATTGTATATAAATTATAGCATATAAATGGCTTTTATGTTTTTCTTTTTCTTTTCTATTTTGTTCTTTAATCCATTATTGAACTTCTTTACATATGTTTGATCTGGAGCCTGAAGTGAGTTCTGCTTAGTCTCATTTTGTTGGCTCCGTTCAGCATCTGGGCCAAACATTTTGGGTATAGACCTTAGAAAAGACCATATTATGAAKTGAATGCCTGTTACAGGTGTTAGTTACAGTATCTTCACCTCAATGGTGAAGTTGTTTTGCATATAAAAACTGAAAATTTTACTTCCTGTACAACTTCTTCTGTAGTGTGGTTTCTTCTGCGAAGCGTCTTTATTTTCTCCATACTTATATTTACTGTTTAAWGAAAGAGCTGCGGTGAGTGAAGCTCATTTTAAGCACTGGCCTAAACTCTGATGTGTTAATGACACAACTCACTTACACCATGACCAGTGTGCAAGTAGATCCTGGTATTAAATACTTCACATTTTAGCTTAATATGTTTATTTAAAGCGACTGTTTAATAACAACACTATTATTCATCTATCAAAACAAGAGCACGTCATTATATGTTTATTATAAAGTGCTGCAGCCATCAGAGAAGACAAGGCATCTCAATAAGATAACCTCAATTAAGTTAAACTTTGTCTCTTTCTTGACATGGTGTGGTTTATTGTTAATACCTTTAGTCCATGATGCACAAGCAATAAAACCATTTACTAATCAATTACATCAGTTGTRTACATATATAGGCATTTTGTAAAACTACAAAATCAAATGTGACATAAGCTCCAAAACTGGTTGCCACAGGTGTCTGTACTCTCGTTTTTTTGTTTGTTTACATATTTCTGTTATTTATTCACGATAAAACTCTACAGTTTTAAAGGAAACCAGTAGAAATGACACCAAAAATGTTAATAAATCACAGAACTGATAAAAAATACCACCCAGCAGTTTTAAAACCATTTTTACTATATCTTAAAAAATGTTTGTTTATAGACCTAGTTTTATAATTTACTAGTTATTAACATTAAAAAAACATTTGAAACAAGTCTTCAGATTGATGATGTACTAAAAACACAAAGCAGTTGGTTGCATAAATCCTTTTTTACAGCCAACCTTTTCCTTACACAATTTTTTTTGACGTCAGTAACATTTTGTCAGAGCCCAAAGTTGTAATTTTCGAGCACCTGTGAATGAACTTCCAGATGATCCTTTGGAACAGTGACACAGATATTGTTGGCTCGTTCATCTTTAGGAGAAAAAGGAAAACAGAAAGTAGGAGTACTTCTTGTAACCAAAAACATGCCACTCTCATTGTAGATGAAATGGAGCGCTTTGACTGCTCAATTAATCCCTTTTTTAAGTTTTGTAATTTAATACAGATCTGATTAAAAGATTTAGTTTACCAGCATAACATTTGYTAGCATGCAGGCCACAGTAGCCTAGCATGATTCTCCATTTCTGACCTTGTTTTTTTATGGGGTTGTTTTTCACAAATATATTTTTATTTCCCAACCACAGATTTAAGATTTTTTTTATCTTAACTGTTGATTAGAAAAAGGCTGTGACAAAAGTCTTATGTTGAAATATAGTTTATCATTTATGTCATTCGTAACGTTTGTAAGCAAAAATATTCTCTTGTTAGAAGTTCAGTCAGCAGAAATCAAACTTTGTTTTAGTTTTTGATAAATTAGTCATATACTGTATATGGTTACATTTTCTACTGCCAAAAAACACTAGATTTTCTTGGTTTTCCCCGTTTTGAAATTTGATTAACTCTGTTGGATTTTCTGTTTGCACCTTAGGATATATCCCTTCTCACAGGGGTCCCAGAGGAGCATATCATAACCCGAAAGGTTCACATCTATGTCCCTGCCAAAACGGCCATGCAGTCTGGGATCAACAACACCAAGAAGTGGAAGATGGACTTCGACACCAGAGAACGCTGGGAGAATCCACTGATGGGCTGGTGCTCCTCGTAAGAAACTTTGACCTCTACCTGCCAATGTCCGTTTCACTGAACTGAAATGAGTTTGTCTCAGGAGTCTTAAAAAATATTTTCCATAAAGGTTTTAAACTTTGACCAATCCACTCGTTCCTTCTGGGAACCTCAAGGTAATTATTTTTTACATTTCAGGGCGGATCCTTTATCCAACATGGTGCTTTCCTTCTCCTCTAAAGAAGATGCAGTTGCTTTTGCTGAGAAAAATGGTAAGAAATCTTTTCTGAAAAGTTTTTTTTTTCCTGGAAAAAAAAAACAATAAGCAAAAAGCATTTAGCTTTATGAGAATAGTGGGGTGTAAACAGACAATCCATAGATATATTTATTGTAACAGGAGTTTTTTAATGGTGGTAGATGGTGAATGGTCCCAACCACTGAAGCAGTAGGGTGAATTGAGGGCAACCAGATTTCTTTTTATGGGATTCTTGAACAGGTTTACCTTCTCATTTGACTTATTAGGATAACCATATCCTGGATGATGAACCACCAAACTGTCAACTAGTTTTTGCTGCATCAGAAAGTAAACAGTTTGATCTATTTTCAGACTATGTTTGGATTAATATAAACTTTGGTAAAAGAGTTATTTAAAGTTTTCAGCTGTGATTCAAATGATTTAGTTGAGCACAGTCAAAAAGTGGGCATATTCTAGTTTTTCCAATCTTTCTATTCCATTTTTGCTCACTGTCTTAACATTTTCATGTGTAAAACGTCTGCAGAATTCAAGCTTTAAGTTCAACTGTTAATTAGAAAAAGGCTGTGACAAACGGTTACTCTTATCTTCAGAAATAGTACCTCAGGCCTTTCTTCCGATATTTAACATAAGCTTGACACATGTACTGTACATATTGTATTTGGTTGCTATTTTTTCACACATCAGTTTGACAACCATGACTGATATGATTTAGATTTTGATCTTCCTGATAATTTTCCCAAAGGTCCTCAATGACTTTGTCACGTCCACTTCAGCTCCCATGTTGCTCGGGGCCTGTTCAGGCCTAAAAGTAGCATGTCTTGTTGATGATTCACAGAAAAGCGTTAATGACACGTGTTCACACCTGGCATTAAAATGTGGCCCATCGTACATTTTGAGTGTACACCTCTTTCATCACTTTTAATTAAATCTCAGCGTTGAACATGCTGACTGACAGGACTTTGCTGTTAAAATGAGAAATTGCTTCAGAAAATTCCTCAAGGCTTCCTACTCGGCCCCCGTTTTTTCCCCTTTTTGTACATGGTCTTTTGGTTGGAGTCTCTGCATATGTCTAGCTTACGGAGCTGAAGGACTTCTAACAAAAAGAAAAGACTTCCTTTTTTAACCAGCACAAGAGAAGATAGGTTGTGAAAATTGTTTTTGTTTTAAAGGGATCCATGATTAGTTGTAATATTAGACTTTATTTAATAAACATATATTTTAACTGTAAAATAAAGACTGTAAAATACAGTTTTTATCACGGACGGGGCCATTTTATTTACACACAAAGCATTCTGGGTAAATGATGACATGGATAGGTCATCAGTGCGAGGCTACTAGCGAGCTATATCCACCCTGAAGGTTAATCTTGGACAGTATCTGATGATCGGCTCTTTTAAATGAAACCAGAGAGCGTTGACAGAGAGGAGAAGGTAGAAATGACTCAGCCTGTAACTGAAAATATAGATGGAGGACAACAGAGCTGCTTCATGGAAGAAGAACCTCAGCTTAGCCTGTTAGCTTTAGCATTAGCCCCGACGCTATCACCATGTATATGTATTAGCTTAGCGCTACACATTCTCCTCTCGTCACTGAGGTCCTCCATCCACATGACAGAGAGGGGAACACAAAAATGACTCAGTCTGCAACTGAAAATATGGATGGAGGACCTCAGTTTAGCTTGTTTGTCATGCTAGCACCGAGCTAATACATATAAGGCAATATAGCATTGGCACTAGCGCAAAGGCTAACAGGCTAAGCTGAGGTTCTTCTTCCATGAAGCAGCTCTGTTGTCCTCCATCTATATTTTCAGTTACAGGCTGAGTCATTTCTATCTTCTCCTCTCTGTCAACGCTCTCTGGTTTCATTTAAAAGAGCCAATCATCAGATATTGTCCAAGATTAACCTTCAGGGTGGATATAGCTCGCTCACACTGACGACCTATCCACGTCATCATTTACCCAGAATGCTTTGTGTGTAATAAAATGGCCCTGTCAGTGTTAAAATATATTTTAAAAAATTTACGAAACTGAACATCCTACAGTATATATGGGACGGCTGTGGCGGAGTGGTTAGGGGAGTCGTCCTGGAACCAGAAGGTCACTGGTTCGATCCCTCGTCCAGCCGTCTCAGTCGTTGTGTCCTTGGGCAAGACACTTCACCCACCTTGCCTACTGATGGTGGTCAGAGGGTCCGGTGGCGCCGGTGCATGGCAGCCCCACCTCTGTCAGTGTGCCCCAGGGCAGCTGTGGCTACAGTGTAGTTTGCCATCATCAGTGTGTGAATGTGAGTGTGAATGGGTGACTGTCTGTTAGTGTAAAGCGCTTTGGGGTCCGGAGGGACTTGAAAAGCGCTCTATAAGTTCAGTACCATTTACCATTTATTTTTACAGCCTTTATTTTACAGTTAAAATATATGTTTATCAAATAAAGTCTAATGTTACAACTAATCATGGATCCCTTTAAAACTACTTATAGTTCACTTCCAGTTATTTACAAACAGTGGTAGGCAACACTAAAAATTGCTTCCACTAGACCTTAAACACTAACTCAAATGTTTAGGTCCCCTAATTCTAAAGCACTAAAGTAACCCAGTCAACCCATGAACATTCTTCAACAGACAACACGAGTCATATATTGCCATGTTGCTCTCTTAAGACTTATCATTGACGTTCCACAGCTTTATTTATATATATTGTCACCTGGTTGATACGTGACACACACATGAAGAAAATGTGTGACAGCTTTCACCGTCAGCTGTTAATATTAACCTTGATCAATAACATTTATAGAACTCAGTTAGTGCTTCTAAATTTAGCAAGTGCTAATCCATTAATACATTTTAAAATGAGCAAAAACCCTAAAGCACTAATCAGGAAATTAGCTCCCCTATTAGTGCTTTAGGGGAACTGTGCCCACCATTGTTTTTAAATATATTCAGCCCTCTTTCTGGTGCCGGGTCACTTAGTTCATTTCCACAGTTTCTATCCTTCAATTAAGTCTAAATAGTAATTTTACTGTTATTCCAATTACAGATTTGAGTTATTCAATCACTCCAACTGGGAACAACTTGTGCTTTTTAAGGTGATTTGAGCAGACTATACATTTTTACTTGAGACTACATAAGTTAAAGTTTTTAATGATCATTTAATGGAATAGCTTTTTAAACCTAAAGACGGTCATTAGRGAAGAAGGATGGTAGTAAAATCTGGAAAACAAACTGGAGGCCTCAAACTGATTAAAGCAATGAGAGAATGGTCTTGAAGGCCTAAGCGACAGCTGAAAACAGGCCGGTTGCAGTTAATCGTGAGTGATGTGTTTTCTGTCTTGCAGCAGTCAAGTTCACTTTGACTCAGAGAACTGAACCATCTGGGAAAGTTTGCTGAACCCAAGCAAAGGAAACTGGCCCTTTTCTGTTTATTGTACCATGAAAATGATTAGGGACGTTCTGACAACACGCAGCCTGTTGATGTCTACAAAACACCTCATTGTTGCTGGAACCCGTCCAAAGTGAACAAACGGGACGTTCTCGTCCCCATCACTCACTCTGATGTTTGTCCTTCAGGTTGGAGCTATGAAGTCACAGAGAAGAGGACCTCAAAGCCCCGAGTGAAATCTTAYGGGGCAAACTTCTCCTGGGATAAGAGGACCAGGAGGTCCGCTAAGTAAACGGAAGACCCATCTGTTAGTTTGTCCTCCGTGTGTCTCACAGCAGACTTCTATCAGCCCTGTCAATAAATGCATAATTATATAAACAAAAGCTAAACATTTGGGTCATTATTGCTTTTACTTTTCAAACACTCACCTCATTACTGACTACCTAATGTGGTTTTTTTGGTCGATTAATGAAGTGTTTGTGCTCTTTATCGAGTTGTCCAACATCAAAACAAAAGTGAACATGTTATTAGAACCTGCTTAAACACACAGATCTGCAACCCAAAGCCAGCTACAATTTGTCTGGTTAGCCAAACTGTTTTAGTGTTTGGAGAGCTGCGCGATGGATCAGTGGTTAGCACTGATGCCTCACAGCAAGAAGGTCCTGGGATTGATCCCCGGTTGAGACATGGAGACTTTCTGTGTGGAGTTTGCATGTTCTTGTGCTTGCATGGGTTTTCTCCTGGTACTCYGGATTCCCCCACAGATTAAAAACATGGACAATAGGTTGCCTTCAGGCCCAGGCCGCCCTTGAAAAAGAGATCTGTGCTCTCAGTGGGATTTCCCTAGTTAAATAAAAGTCAATAAATAAACAAACAAACAAACAAACAAACAAATAAGAGCTTTCAACAAATAAGAGCTTTCAACAATCTTGTTGCAGCATCTGAGTGGTCAGGTTACTCCATCTCCAAAGGTGCATGATCTCAATATGTTCACCCTAAAGTGCCTGTGACATCAAATTTTTGTAATAAACATGAATGCATTTTGGAAAGATAACAATGATAACATACTGCAAAACCAATTTCACGCTGCTGAGATGAACAGTTGTTGAGATATTTACATGTGAAGAAACAGGAAGTGATGTCAAAGGGGAATGTCTGCATGTAAACAGAGCATTGCTACAACAGACTGTAGAGAAGAATCTGATGTTTCTTTAGATTAGTTTTAGTCACTATCAGAGAGACGAAGAAGAGTTAAAGTTTAAATAATGTTTTAATAAACAAAAACCAGAGAGTGTTTTTATTAATGAGTTCCCCTTTCATGTCACTTCCTGTTTCACTTTGGTTGAGCCAAATTCAAAAGAAAATAAGCCAGTTATGACAAAATGGGTAAAATAGTTTGTACTATGCCAATTTTCTTAAGTATAAAGATGTTTTCTTTGACTTTTTGTATTTGAAGGATAGGCATGTCACAGGCACTTTAATGAGGTTTCAAGTGAGCCTCGCAGCCAAATGGTGCAATTTTGATCTCCCTTTTCCCAAAAGGTGAAGGCAGATGCCTACATCWGTGTTTAGTTAACAAAATATTTCAGAAAACAGAAGAAAAAAATTAAAGTAATCATTGGATGTACGCCTACAACTGATGGATTTTTAGAGTCATCAAGATGGCTGCCAGAGCCAACTGACCATAAAAAAAACACAAATACCTATAACTTGGTGAATTTAACCTAAAATTTGGCGTGGTAGTACCCGAGAGTGATCCCCAACACATACCAGAACATTTTTGTTTAAAATTCTATATTTATTTGGCAGGGACAATGCATTAATAACATTAATTTACATTTCTGTAAATGCGCCAGAATTAGCCAAAGGCTACTTTTCATCTGTTGTCCCTGGACTTGCTAAAAATAAACAAGGTTATAATGACTCAAGTGCATACATTTTGTCAATAATACAATAAAATACAATCAGTACAAATGGTAAATACCAAACTTATTAACTCTGTCAGCAAAGTTTCTCGTGAATCACCGAACAGACATTAATGAAACTTCAAGGAAATAATCACTGGTTGAACATCTCCAACTTTTGTGCAAACTCAGAGCACGACATCTCGCCATAAGGCATCAGAACGTGCAAAATTTTAGTCCCAACACTGTCATTTCTTAACATAAGATAGTCTTGGCGAGAGAGGCAGCAGGCGATATGCATTTGTTCAACTGCTGCTAAAGCTTCAACTTATTCTTAAATCATATTCGAGGTATAAAATGACAGAAAAAAAGGTTTTTAAAGCTCAACATGGCATCTTGCAAAAAGCACAAGCGTCTTGCCCAAACCTCAAATTATTCAGTTTATGACCACATGTGGTGAAGACAAACAACTAAACTAGGATGTTTGTAATAAAACGACTTAAACGTTTCTCCGAAAAGCTGAATCTGACAGTTATTGTTATGCCTTTATTTGTGGAAAAATCTTGTGTTCTGAAACTGAAATCTGAAAAGGGAAATGGTAGATTGACTCGTCCGATTTTACTGCGATCACACGCTTAGCTTAAAAGAACACATTTACGTAAAGAGCTAGATGTTTTTTAATAAAGCTATAAAACAGTTGAGGTAAGAGTGAAATCTTTGGAAAAGGCTGTAACCTTTTGAGATGCTTCAGCTTTGCACTCGTTGCCAGCGCTTGTTTACGCTCTTTGTGTTTCAGTGAACAGTGGTGTTACTTTGCGCCGAGTCCCGGACTGCGTGACTGCGCTGACATTCACACACCAATCATGGGAGCCTAATTGGTGTAGACCTTCGTTAATTAACGCACTGCATTGCAAATCTCTCACAGCCTCGCGCTCGCTATTTATTTTGCTCCGTCACTCGGCACATCAAACGCACCCATCTGATATGAGCGTAATGGCCCATCTGAGCAGCGAGGGCATGAATGACAGCATGTGTTGCTTTTCCCCTTTGAAAACCCCTCAGAGAAGCAGCGGGGGAAAGAAGGGAAGAAAAAAAAMCCCACTTGGCACAACTTTGTATCATAAAAGTTGAAAGCATTCCACCAGTCTTGGCCTATAAGCGCAATAAATTATGTGAAATGAGAATGGCAGCGCAGTGGCATTGTTCAGGACCATCATTACAACGCAAACATCAGCGATAAAACCGCTCTGATCTGTCCCGCCGTAAACATCGGCTCAGAGTGTTGAGGCGTACACTCAGGCCAAACACTTTAACTGCCATGGAAACGCTTCTGACACAGAAAAAAGACGCACAGCACATATAAACCACTGCGATTTCTCAGCATTAGGACTCTTTAGTTTCTTAATCGCACCTGGTGCTACCCTTACAGAAAGTTCAAACTTTATCGGTTCCTCGAAAACAATAAAAACAAATGTCAAGGCGTCGCAGCAGAAAGATTTACCAGCTAGGCTTTCTTTCCAGGGTCAGTGTCAGCGTAACATTGGAGCATCCACTTGCGTCCTCCATGTGCAGTTGTTTACCTCCCACAAAGATCTAATGAGAGCCTGTTGTGTGTTGTATCCAGAGAAACTGTGGTGTCAGAGCACATGTGCAAGAGCTGAGAGGAACAGGATCCCACGGGGCAGCTCAGTGGGATTCTATACAGCGTCGAATTAAAAAKAAATTTCTGACATGATTTTTCCCACTTTTGATTATTTTTCTCTATGTGTCAAACGCAAGGCCCGTGGGACATGTGGCCAAATGTTTTTTTAACCTATTTTAATATAAAAATATATTTTATATTAAGTATAAGTAAATAAACTATAGTGCTGTTAGCCTGGCCCTTGCTTTCCTATGCAGTTCAGCTCAATTCTAGTTTCCCTTCACTGCTCTGCCTGGGATTTCTTCCATAGACGAGGATTTCTTCCGTAGAATTTTACCTGAGCCAATCAGCAAACAGAAAGAGGAGTTTTGAAYGACAACGTCGATTTTCTGCACAGTGTCTGCTAGTTAGTTTAGCAATGGCAGTGCAGGAAGTGAATGAAGCCAGTCAGCGTTGATAAGGCTTCCAAATTAAATTTGCCTGACAAAACCTGCAGCATCATTTACAGCCGTCTTGTTCGGTTCAGTACTTCTCTCCTCTCAGTAGGGTTGTTTACACATAATTTCCGGTTAGCTTCTTAGCCTCCTTCACGGTGGAGCTGGCGCAAACATACATCGTGACCAAACGTTAGTGACTGGGTAAATCAGATCCAATCGTTTTGCCTCCGGCAAGCAATCACTTCTCAATAATGGAGAGTCCAGACCCTCTAAGCAAAGCGAAGAACAAGGGGCTGGTTTTAACCAGGTTATAGTGCGGTATTAATAGCTGCTTTAAAGTCAGCATTGACTACAAACTACATCTCCCATAATACATGTCGTTTATACATGGGAATTCCCTGTTGGAAAGTGGGAGATCAGAATTCAAGACTTATCACAACTCAGTGAATAAAACCTTTACTTTTAGTAATATTTCTGTATAATTTATACCACATTTAGTCAGTCGGCCACATGGTACTTTTCAGTGTGTAGCTATAAGAGGACATGTTACAGTAAAACACTGTTTCTATACAGGAAACACCACGTAGAGTTCAGTTATTTATTAGTGCTGCTCAGCCATAGCAATGAGACGAGAAACGTGATGTTTCCTGTTTAGTGAAGCTAAACACGAAATGTCAAAGTTAATTACAAATGACCCTTTGAAGGCCACCATAACCTTCACGTGGCCCTCAGTGAAAATGAGTTCGACACCCCCGTCTTGGTCGTATTCAAACAAACTTGACAATTTACTGAACTTGTCCTCAATCCTGACAGTGGCCGTTCTCTTCAAGTGTTTAAAACTGCTGCCCTTGAACTCAGGCTAGCTATCTCCCCAGTCCGTTAAATATTAAACAAATTCTCCAAACTGAATTTGATCAAAGTGCTGTCTACAACAGGTAAGATATTAGCTGTTCATAACCCTGCTGCACAGCCCTGCTCCAGAGGATCTGAACTTTTGCCTTATACTTAAACACAGATTTCACACATTTGGTGAATTTACTCAGTCTGATTTGTGCAACAGTTACAGTGTGGCACCTGCTCATTATGACAGTGTTTTACGGCGTCTTAAACTTTAATTGCTTTTTTGGATGAAGTAATAATTGGCCTCGCCAGCTGGGTGCTTACAATAAAAGTTTTGCAAAGTGAGGTGGTGTGACACACAGCAGTTTGCTTTTTTATTTTTTATTTCAGAGTACATAACAAATTAGAATTTTCTGCAAAAGTTCAGTGTATCCAGTAAAGAAGTCTTCATCCATCTTGACTTGTTTTTATTTACAAATGAGAGTTTATCCTGCTGCCATGARAACCCTCCTCCACTCTGCTGGAAAGCGTACAGAGCATTATTAAGGCCAGCATCCTGTTTCGCCTCAGCAGCTGGACAGAAGAGCCGGTGTCAGAGTTTCTCCTTGAACCTTTGCCAACACCTTATTTTGTAGCTGGAGCTTCTCAAAACAACACGCACACCTCCACACACGCAAGCAGCCTCCGCAGGCCTCTCTCCATGATGTCAACAAACACCGCCGCCTTCGGTCGCGCTCTGCCGCCACGACGCACGCAGAGCTTCCCCGCTCCGGGCCTGTGGCTTTTCAGGACACCGTGGAGCTTGTTTTGAAGGGCACAGATCACACATTAATTACAGAATACGGTCCAAACAAAACCTTGTCACAAGTAATACTGAGAAAAACCTGTTTACGCAAAGACTGCTGCTTGTTATTCATCATTTCTGACTAATGAGAAAACCTGAGCCAACTAAACCAGCTATATTTTTATTTATCTTTAGCTTTTTTCCTTATTTACAGGAATGAATCTTCCATTTTCTGGAGGAAACATCCACTTGTTAAATAAAGGTTGGATTCTTTGAAGGAAACTTGAGGGTTTTTGCTTAAAAAAGCAACTTGAAAATAAGAATGTTGTGATGCTCAGAGTATGTGTTGTGAATGACTCTCAGCTACTACCTCATCAAATTATCTGTAAAACTGACTGGGTTAAAGCTTCAGACAAGCAGACACCTAAAGGTTTGGAGAATTTGACGACTAACACTTTGAGATAATTTACTTTTTTCAACTGGAAGGAGTTTTCAGCTAATATCCGATGTCTGTAAGTGAGACAGATTTATAACTTTCTAGGTTTTATTTCTTTAACTTTTTTTTAAACCTCAAAAGTGATGATGTTTCTGAGTTCACAGGTTTTTWAATTTATTTAGTTTGGCTGGAAAAAGACATTCCCATCCGCTCGTTTTTCTCCATAAGATCCTCCTTAATAGATTTTCCAGAAACGTGACTTTGTCATCGTACACAGCGCTACGTTTTCAGCTACGTAGATTCTCCATCAACAAACGGCGTCGAGGAGGATTCAGGCTGCAGGACGATGACAGGCCAAACCAAACAGAGATGTCGGGATGATCCTCTGCAACCAGAAGGAAAAGGTTCAGATCTGAACATCCTGGAGTTCAGGTCCAGACTGAACGCAAAGATCCTCAACAACTTATCTGACAAYGACCCAATCAACAGTTTTAACAGTGTGAACACATATTCACCATTTAGATCTTTAACTTCTAATAGTTTTCTTTTTTTACTTGTGTTTTTTTTTTGTTTTGTTTTTTTTTGCAATCTGGCTATTACTGCAGACTTTTGCATAATTTCAGGCGTTTATTGAAATGTTCAGCTKGTTCACCATGGGTGCAATGATTTCACTTTACAAATATTTTCACATTTCCACCTTTCCTACTTTTAGGTTTAATGTGTTATTCTTATCTTTTAGCTAGCATTTAGAATTTTTTAGCTACTTTTTTGTTAAGTCTTTCAACTATGAACTTCTCGCTAGGCCTTTAATACTTTGTGTCTTTAGTTAGCATTGTGCTATTTTAGCTAGTTTTTGTTACTTTTAGTAGAATTGCTTTAGACTGTGTTATGCTATTTCATTTTTAGTTAGCCATTTACTTATTTTAGCTGGTTTTAGCTACTTTTAGTAGATTTTCTATTTTTAGCTTTACCCACCAAACAATTTTTTTCAGCCAGTCTTTTGCCTTTTTTTTGCTATTTTTTTGCTACTTTTAGCAGATTTGCTATTTTTAGCTTTAGCTAATTGTAGGCTAGTTTTTATTTTCAGCCAGCATTCAGCTTTTTTTGCTCACTTTTTGTTACTTTTAGTAAACTTGCTGATTTTACCTTTTAGCCAGTAGTATTTTAGTCTTTTGGTTCTTTTCACTAGTTTTTGCAACTTTTAGTAGGTTTGTTAACTTTAGTTTTTATTCAGCAGTATTAATTTTCAGCCTTTTGCTACTTTTTTGCTAGTTTTCTACTTTCTACAAACCTTTAGCTACTTTGTACTTTTAGCAAGTTTTCTGTTATTTCGTTACAGACTTCAAGTCTTTTTAAGACGTCAGGTTCAKCTTATTCAKCCAAACCTTTCTTTTTCAGCACTTATTCTCTAGATCAGTGGTTCCCAAAGTTGGGGTCRGGACMCAMAGTGGGGTCCTGAATCATCAAGGTGGGGTCCTGAAAAGATTTTCTATATTAATTACATTTTTGCCTTAGCTGCCTAAAATGTATAAATGTAGAATAATAAGTATTGTTACTATGCCCATGTTTTGTTGACTTGATACAAATGTTTATCATCCAAAAACAGCTGTGGACACAGGTCTCTGCTGCTGTTATTTTGTGGGTCAAAAGCTGAAAAGTTTGGGAACCACTGCACTTCAGAAATCAATTTAAAGGGTAATAAAATAATTGGTGATGTAATGTTTTCCCTATAATTATTACAAAACACAAAATAAGTATAAATAAGTTTTTATATTTGTGTAGCCTTTGTTTTTAGGGTTATTAACAAAGTTTGTGTACTCAGACCAGTAATATTTGGGGTCACAAGTTTTTCAATGAATATTTTGTGGGTCATAAGATAAAAAGTTTGGGAACCATTGCTCTAGATTATTTTCTTTGTGTTGTTTTTTTATTATTTTATTTTACGTAACATTAGTGCCTTAAAGTATGTCTAAGGTCCGGTGTGACAGGGGGAGTGTCTCAGCCCACCTGCAGGTGGTTTTGACCGTGATGTGGATCATTTAGAAGGCAGAGCACGTTTGGAGGTGGTCGGGCTCAGACTGCGGCGGCCCCTCAGACACGTGTAAAAGCAATTTGTAGAGCGAGAAGAAACTCTGAGGAGAAAAGGGTCACCTAACTCCCCCAAAGCACAAAGCAAATAAAGTTGGTGTTATGCAGGAAAAGTGTAACGTTGAGCTGATACTGGAGCACAGATCAGCTGAACTAAACACCGGGGGCAGAAAATGAAAGACAACATTTCATGAAAGATGCAGATCTTAAATTGGGTTGACTGTAGAGTTCCCTGAAATGATTACTTTCTGAATGGTTCATTAAAATTTGGTTCAAGAGATATTTTGAAAAGCAACAGAAAACAGAACATTACTGCCTTCAGTGCTGTAGTAAACCAATGTTGACGTACTCTCCAGTCTTACCCAGATCAGGTATTCGAGGCACACCGCTGTTAGCTGGTTCCACGTCTTTACTTGTGGGGTCTCAGACATGAAAGTTAGGGCTCAGGTGGACCCCCGCTCCTCATCGGTTTCTGCGTTCTTCTTTTCTGCTTTTCTATTCAGGCAGCTCTCAGGTTGATCACTGCAAACCGTCATCCTCCTGGAAGAGATCAAAGATGCCACAAGTTAGCCCTCTGCGTCTGTGTTAGCATCTCTCTCCTGCTGATGTATCGTTTAAACGACGTTAATGGCTGGAACAGGCCACAGAAAGGTCCTCGCAGCTCTGAAAAAGACAGTTTAAAGTACTGCTTTTGCTCATAAATCTTACACAAATCCTAATTTTTTACTGKAAGTTCAGCCCCCTGTGTCATTATAAAACCATTAAGGTGGATTAAAAGAGTCCACGCTAATCTCCTTGTTGTTAAATTAAGAGTTTGAATAAAAAATCTGGAAAAGCCATTTGTTTTGCTGGCGTTTGAAGTTGCCTGACACATGGCGGGTGACGATGAATTGTCCCCCAAAGAGTGAATTGATGGAGAGGAGCAAACCTTTGGGGAGGGAGGGTTCACTCTTCTGCCTCCRTGTCGCGTTTGAAGGAGATGTGAGTTGGCAGAGCAGGAGAGGCTCCAAGATTAATGCTGCCAAAGGGGGCTCTGACAGCCTTTCCGCTGGTTGTGGTTCTCTTGGGTGGCCCGATTGGTCTTGGATGTCACTTTTGCTACTTAATCTTGTGTATGTGAACCAGGCTGATTCAGGGGTGCTGGGGATCGGAGGTGGGGTCTGCTGGGCAGCGGCAGGAAAGATAAACTGTGGAGAACACAAGAATGTCGCTCTGTTAAAGTTTAGCACATTCTGTTGTTGTTTCTTCGGCCCTGAGAGTTGAAATCAATTATTTCTCATTCTTTGTTGTTGTTCACTGCTGACTTATATAAAACTTAATCTGCAAAGACTATAGCGATCCCAGTAGCTAAAATAGTTTAAAATCTTTTAAATCTACCCTTAAATCAGATTCGAAACATAATTTATTGACCAAGTATTGTTACGTACAAAGAATGTGACGTGGTGTTGTTGAGGTGCAGAGTRTACAATAAGGAATAAAAATAAAAAGTTGTTTTTTAAAGAAAAGAACACTCAAAACACATAATTGATTTAATAAAAAATATTTTAACTGGTTCTACCAATGTAAGGGTCACCCCGAGGGGTAATAAACATTTCCACCTGTTTTTAACCCTGGTTTCAAAAGACCTTCCTCAAAAGAGACATTTTATTTTCTTTTATAAACAAAATAATAATGTTCTTTATAT
>NW_013952486.1:1367557-1370408 GCF_001266775.1 Austrofundulus limnaeus | reverse complement strand
CAATTCTTGACAGAAAAGTGATTGTGTGTTTTTGTTTTTTCTTAAGTAAGGAAACATTAAATTTATAATAACTTCAAGTCAATGTTAAGTAAATGTGTTGCAATTCAGCTGAGTGAAACCAGTCGACATAATTTTCTAATTAAATCCATCATATCTGTTTTAAGTGTATGGTATGAAGTATATAGAAGTAGAATGTCAAGATTAAGTAAATACACTCAAAAACTGGTTTGTTGAATTTACTTGACCAAGTTATGCAGTTCCACTCACCCAAACTGAGTAAATGTAACAAAATTTCTTGTTCAATTGAGTGGAACCACTTGACATAACTTGGTTAAGTAAATTCAACAAATTTTGATAATTTTGAGTGTGTGATGTTATTGACTAAATAAGATAGAAGCTAAGAACTGGAGTTACGGACTTGCAACGCAAAAGAACCTCATTGTGTAATAGGGGTTGAATCAGTGGGGGGTCCCTGGATTYGTCGACGAGTCCAACAGCAGAAGAAAAAAAAAAACCTGTTCATGTGGCGACTTCCTGCAAGTCAAAGTTTTTAACAGGTAATAATCATTTTTAATTTTAATTTCATGATTTTTATTCTCCACCAGCTGCCACAGCAACTGGAAATCTCTTTGTATAATGTTCGACATCATTAAATTTAGGGATTCTCCTTTTTAAATACACAGCTGGAGCTCCTGATGACATCACTCCAGACCAATAAAAGTGATGTTTCCAAGGCCGACGCTCTCGTAAACAAAAGAAGCTTGCTGCTAAGGCCAGGGGATAAATCAACAAATTTGATGATATTTAAAACTCAACATTGAAAATTTCTCATTGCAAYTCACTTTGCAGCACATGAGGTCACAAAGAAACACTGGAAACATTCAAATCCTCCATGTYGGTGAGTTTTGTCAGCAAAATATCAAATTTAGATGGAATAAAATGACAGAGACAAATAGGTTTTGGAAATTATTGTTAACTAAACGATAAGTGAGGCAGAAGGTCACTCAGGATTCACATATTTTTACAGAAAATATAGTTTCTCTCATTTTAAGTGCTTCCTATTTTTTGGTAGCTACACTGAGTCTTTATATAAAAAAGGTTGYTTATGTTTTCTAAATCATTTTATAATAAGAACATGTTATCCTACACTGTAAACTTTTAATGTTATCTTCCTGGTTGGAGGCAGGCACGTGCAGAGGGGAGGGGGCTGGAGCACCTGCCCCTTTAGTGGTCTCTGCACGGCCCTGGTTGGAGGGACTCTTCTTGTGTTTCGGGGTCCCKCGGACCACACACTTGTTGGTCAGTGAGTTCAAACAGCACAAGTATTTTCTTCCTCTGACTTTCTGCTGTTGGATGAATCCCATTAGAGGATGTTTAGGCTATTTCCTCAGAACAACAGTAAGCAGATGGGAAGTGCCGTCATTTGATACCAAAACCTGGACGGCTGGCACCTCAGAGTTCTCAAAGGAGGAAAAAAAGAGATTTTAAACCAAACAGGACTAATAAATTTTGTCCTGTTCAAGTTTATTCTGAAGGTGCTGAAAAGACAAAGTTATTAACAGATGTGTAAACGTTGCTTTATTGTTTTTTTTCCCCCTGTACATCGCACAGGTTCCACTTGATAARTAAGATCTACGTTTGATTTGTTCAGATTTTATTTTGGGTTCATGTTTGAGAAGAATTATAAACTCTTTCTGAACTAAAACAGAACAAAAACTGGATGTTGGGCAAACGGTTGAGCTACTTCCAGCAAGCGTCTCTAAGCCAAACTAAACTTGACCTTTCTGACATTTAACCCTAATCCTCAACACTTTAAACMCTATTTCAGGCTGCAGCTTTAAGCTGTGTGGAAGCTGTGTTTGTGTCCACGGCTCGCTGCCAGCAGAGCTGAATCATCTCAGCACCTTCTCCTCTTCCTTTTGTTTACTCGCCTCTTGGTTGGGACTGACTTGGCAGTTTCCTGCGTGAGTCAGGGAGCGTTTTGTCACCRCTGTGGTCACCACCTCAAAATATGCAATCAACCAAACATGGCTCCGGCAGGCGGAGGAGTCCTCCGAGCCCAAAGTTTGGTAAAAACACAGGTGTTCCCTCTCGGCGCAGCGCCTGTGTTTACTCAAACACAGACTCAGTTTTTCGTCTTCTTCTCTGTGACTTTCATGTCGGAGGGGTTTGTGTGTCGGGAGCTGCGGTGTCGTCACCGGAGCAGCTTTCCCCGTAAACTGTTTAGGTTCAATGAGCTAATCCACCTCCAGAGCCTGGCTCCCGGCCACGCCGCGCACCCAACAGGAACGACGTACGGGCGAAATTTACAGCAACAGTTAAATATTTACGGCACATTAGCCACTAATTCATTACCTGAGGCAGGAAAGGGCACGGCGTGGGTTCAGAACTGCGCACTGTTGAAAAACCAAAGAGTGGGAAATRATGTTTTTACCTGTTTCTGTTTTTGTTTGTCTGCCAGGAAAATAACTCATGAACCGCTGGGTGGATTTTAAAGAAACTCTCACCTGAAAAGTAATCTTTTTTTAAGTAATCCAATTCAAGATGGCCGCCTCAGTCAACTACACTGCAAAACATGTTCTTCTAACCAAGTTTTAAAATCCTATATCCAGCCAAATAAAATAAATAAATAAATAATCTTGTTTTGAGACTAATTTACTAAACAAGAACAGAATGTGAAAGAGTATTTATCTTGTAAGCCTGGAAATTTGACTCAAATTAAGTGAAAAAAAATCTGCCAATGGAGTAAAATAATTGCACTTGTAAGATTCTTGAAATCAGTTAATTGAGTCAATTTTCCATGCTAAGATTAATAATCTTATGCGTTCTACAAACAAGATTATTAATCTTA
>NW_013952486.1:1362280-1366429 GCF_001266775.1 Austrofundulus limnaeus | reverse complement strand
CTTTTTTGTATGGAAAAAAATATCGAACCGTGACACTAAACTATCGAACCGAACCGAATCGTGAATTTTCTGTATTGTTGCACCCCTAATATATATAATTTTTTTTGGCTGGATGTAAGATTTTAAAACTTGGTTAGATGAACATTTTTTGCAGTGTACAGGTATAAATCTGTCAGTCTTATAAATAATAAGCTAAAATTTGATGTGATAGTAGATGAGAGTCATTCTCTACCAGATCTTTTTATTATTTTTTATTTATAAAACTTTATTTTAAAAAAGGGACAGTGGACAACTTGATGGGTTGTACCAGATTATAGCCTAAGCTGTTTCACATTTGCAGTCGCAGGTTCCAAATGAAATATACAAAGCTATAATAAAACAAAACAGAAAAYRTAACAGTGCAGGTTAGTTTCGATCAGATCGTCTCTAAAGGGCGAGTRTGAACAAAATCAGGGAGCGGAGGAGGGGCAGGACCATTCACAGTTTTRTATTTAAAATTTTCTAAGYTCATAAACGTGCRTTTCTCTAGAACYCTACTGTAAGAAAATTTAGTGTTCGTTAACTGAAATCGAGATGAAACCAYATAAATGTTGAATAGATTAAAATGTGAAGAGAAGAGGACCATACAACACCAGTAACTGGAGTAAGTGGTGGTTTAATTTTCTCTGTGCAAACAAGAAGCTAACGCTGAAGAAAGCCTGAAATCCTGGCGTATAAATACAAGCTCTTCAGTGCCTGGTACACCCACCACTGGCCTATGGCTGAATCACAGACACTCCGACAAAAAAAAACCTGCACTTATGCTTGATTGAAGGTTTTTTATGTGTTGTGATGGTGTTTCGGGCATGTATCTAAGCTATTTTAATCAAGACATAACAATAGTCAAACAACGGATTTTAAAAGTCAATACTTAAAGGAAAACTATGGAAATGGTGTAGTGCTTTTAAAATCAGTATCTAACCTGACTAATAAATGTCTTCACTACAGTGGTGGCACACTGGCTTCAGTAAGAGGACTGTTTCAAGCTTTGTTCGAAAAACTTTGACCAAATATAGGCTGATCTTGTTCTGAAACCTTGGCACAAAAGTTGGAGGCAAACATGCAAAAACTTTCAAGGAATGTTTTGTTTTTTTTTGTGGAGTTAAACAGAGAAAAAGAAGCGTGCTGAAGGGGAAACGCTGGCCTCGGCCCACCGTCGCTTCACGCTGAGGGGGAAATTAAAACTGGAATCGGCACGACACCGAAGGGCAGCCGAACCTCAGCTGTAAGTTTACCCGAGCTCCTGCAGAGAGAGACGGAGCGTGATGCACGCTCACGATGCCACGTCTGTGTGTCTTCAAAGAGTCATGACAAGAGAGAGTCACTAGTAAAAAAAAAAACTAAGCAGAGAGCCTGTTAGCCATCAGCGGGACGGGGACTTGTGGCAAATGGAGCGCTGAGTCTAGACTACTTGATCCAGGCATGCTGAGGTCAGGATCATAAAAGTCTCCTTGGACACAGTTCTCAACACAAAACTGGAGCAAAGTGTCCGTTTTTCAGGTCTGGAGCTGTAGTTCAGTTTCTGTAAAAATGTATTTTAATGTGTGGGAAAACTGTAAGTATAGGTAAATATACAAAAAACAAAAATATGAAGGTTAGAAAAACTAAAGTCAGAGTTGCAACGTCCTGAACGAGCTGAAAGTTGTTGTTGTATCGTTGCTTAAAGGGGACAAATCAGTCGAAACTCCAGTGTTTTAGCCGTTAAACACATTTTGTTGCGTGATTGTGCTTCTAGGAGTGCAGAAAACATAAATTTAGTCTCCCCTGGTGCTGAAAATATATCTTTATACAACATCAGAAAGATGGACAAGTCTTCTCTTGTTGACATCTTTTCATTAATTTGTAAATAAAAAGTTTCTGCGCAGCTATATAGTCCTAAACCCCTCTATCAAACTAGAATGGACCACTCTGGAAGCTGGAGGCGGCGGGGCTTGTAGGGCCTCATTTGGATTTAAAGAGACAGCCTCAAAACGAGTTGATCCGAGACACACATCAGAAAAGGGGTGAAAGAGGGGGAACTCAGAGCAAAACATTGCATTTCCACTTTATACAGACCCCAAATGAAGGATTTAATGTGAAAAAGAAGGATTTAAAAGCAGGATATGTCTACTTTAATTAGCTGAAGTTATGTTGAAATAAGGAGTTTGAAAGATGAACAGAAAAAACTACAAACAATAATAAAAGCGCTGACTCTCCACACATTCATCTTAAAGGCGGCCTATTATGGGGGTCTTAGCACAAGTTAGGATCCATCTGTGGGCTATACAAAACATTTGATTTAATTCACAAAACTAATTTTCAGTTCTTCCTGTTCTTCAGCTCTCTCCTGTATGCAGAGGTTGCTAAGAAAACCCACCTCCCATCCGTTTGTTTACKTTAGCTCCGCCCCCCGACATGGTAGAAGTTTCCAAAGTGAAATTATTTTCWCAAACTACAGCTTTCTTTGGCAATATTATTGGAACATTGTCATCAAAAATAAAAATAAAGTTAATCCAGGCATCTCTGTTCTCTGTGGCTGCTGTAAAAACAGCACAACTGTCTTGAAGAAGTGGGCGGAGCTTCACCTTGAGTTGCCTCGCGAGGAGCGGGACTCTGGTTTAGTTTGCTAGGTGACTGTTATTGTGACGTCAGAATAACGTGCTTTGAGAAATACCGTGTTTCCAGATACCTAAAAATACATGTAATTACAGCTAAAAAACGGCTGGGTGCATTGTTTTTTTGGTGTTTGGACTGGTTATCTAAGCAGTAGAGACCCAAAAGCAAGTTTAAAAACATGAAAAAAGTGAGTTTTGCATAAAAGGTGCCCTTTAACTCTGACTTTAAATCCTTCAGTTGGCTAAAGTGGTCTGTAAGCTGTAAAACAGACTATATAACCTGATGAATAAAAGCACCTAAAGTCATTTGGCAGACACAGATTTACAAACCGTTCCCGCCTCCCACCGCAGCGAATGCTTCGGTGGCCGCCACTAATTGACCTTTTAAAGGAATGCAACACCTTCTCCTTGACTGACAGTTGCTTTTAGCGGCTCCTGTGGGATGGGGCAGTGGGCCGGTGGAAGGCGATAGCAGGGTGGGGTGGGGGGAGATCCTCTGGAGATAAACCACTGTGCCCCCCCCACCCCCCACTCCTTGGACAACAAAGAAAGTGAGTGATGTTTGTCTGAAAACCAAGAGCCACGATCCCCTCTTGTTTTGATGTGTGGGGCCACCTGGGACGCGGGTCTCCATCAGCACCCGGGGCCGAGCGGAGAGGAAGAGAAACAGGACTCACACAGATCTCGTCCTCAGGACAAACAATCTGAGTGACAAGCCTGCAGGATCCCACAGAAGTCACCCAACAGACGAGGCATTCAAAGACTCCCAGGAAAAACAAAAAGAGGAAAAAAAAAAACAGCTTAGGTGGCCGAAGAGCCAGAGAGGGACCAATCCTGAACTCTGAGTCCAAAAGTTGAAGGAATTTTTACAAAGTTTAAAATAACTTCATCACATTTCAAACGGACAAGCAGTAAAACTTTAACAAACTTCTGACTCTGATCATAATACGAARCATTTATCAATCTGAAGGTTTTCTTTTCTTAAACCTCCACAGAAATGTTCCCACAATAAAACAGAAGGAAGCGTTTCTTATTTCACCCAGAGTTTAAAACTAAAACCATCGTTAAGAAACAAAAGAGCAAACCTCGAAAATGACGTCATGCTCTGAATATTTGTTGGGTGTGATGCTCAGCTGCCTCCCTGTCAAATTTTAAATCAATATCTGTAAATAACCCTTTAAGTAATAAAATGAATAAGACTAAAAACTCTTGGAAACCATAAACTCACATGTTAACATTACCTGTGCAAAGATTCATGCTGCTAAAATAAACCAGAGCAGAGTTACAGAGGTTTTAGTAAAGAAATAACTCATTCTGCAGGATGGACCGTGTTAATGATGTTAACGGTAAGAAATCTTAGGTTTTTAACTGTGAAATTTAACTTTTTTTTCTTACATGCCTGTAAATGCTTTTTTTTTTCTTAACGTGTGTAGTTTTATTTATTTTTTGAAAATTTACCCACATTTATTTTTCACCCTATTCACATAAAACAATGAGAAATGATTAGATTTGACTC
>NW_013952486.1:1360472-1361980 GCF_001266775.1 Austrofundulus limnaeus | reverse complement strand
AAAACAAGATCAAAAAGACTTTTTGGCTGAATATAAGGTTTTAAAACTTGGTTAGGTGGACATTTTTTGCAGTGCAGATGAATGTTAAAAAGACAGATCTCACATGTTTCAGGACAAATCCTCTCCATAAACATGTTTCAAGCTTATTTTTTAACGTTTTTACAATYAACAAAGTCTTAAACAACAGCAGAGTTTCCTGGAGAGAAGCAGCTCCTCGTCTTGCTCAGACTCAAGCAGTTTATTTAAGGGTTAAGGTCAAATAAAAAGAGGATCATAAAAAGAAGGAAAAACAAGCAGAGCATYAGTTAGAGATGGTGATTATGGTGCAGAGTGTGCACACTCACCGCTTGGTGGGGGTGGGTGGGGGTGCAGAGATGCTGTCAGCTCTGGGCTCTTCGTTAGTTTTACGGCCCTGACCACAAACCTGCGGGACCCCCGGCRCTCGACAGGAGGGACCCCTCCGTCCTCACGTCCAGCTTCAGGGACGTCAGCTCGGAGGAATCTCCTGCTGCACATCTGAAAACACGCAGATGAAGAGCAGCTGGAGGCTCTGGGCAAACAAACACGGTTTTCAATTATCAGTGCAAAACTGAAAGAAACAAACAAAAAGAGACGGATGAGCTTCGTATCGTAGAAACGTGTGGCAGGAGTTCATTTGAAATTATGTTTTTTATTTTCATTGTCTCACAACATTTCAGTTCTTCTAATGTAGATTATCATCTGCTGCTTTCATGCTAGTTTATCCTCTTTTGTTAAACCTTTGAAAAACAGTAATTAGGATTATTACACAACATGATCAAAGTATGTGTTGARGAGGATTCTCWGCTACTACCACATCAAATTTGAGCTTAATATTTTAGTTATAGAGCTACTTTATTTTCTCAATGTARACTGGCTGGAGCGGCCATCTTGATTAGGGGTGTCTTTTTCTGAAAGTGTCGTTAAAATCCATTCAGTCTTTTATGAGGTACTTTCTAACATGGAAACAGGCCTGACTAACAGTAATCTGGCCTGTGTGTGGTGCTCTGTATGTCAAGGATGATTGTCAGCTACTATCGCACCACACCCTCGATCACATATTCTTGTTCATAAAATCTTTTCCATTTAAGTGTCTTCTTTATTATCATTAAAGGATTTTAGTGTAACTCTCTGTCATGAAAGTTGCAGGTCGTCCCTTCATTATTTCTTTCATGAACTTTGTTTTCTGTATAACTAATGTGTTCTTTGTGTATTCTTATCTGTTGTTGATGTTATTTGTTTTATGTAGATTATAATATTAAAAGAGACATATYCTGCTTTTAAATCCTTCTTTTTCACATTTTAATCATTCAGTTGGGGTCTATATGAAGTAGAAAGTTAATGCTTTGGTCTGAATTCCTCCTTATTGTAACTCCACAAGCCCCTCTTTCACCTCTTTTCTGATGTGTCTCAGACCCTACTCACCCAGCACACTCACTTTTTGTCCCGCTCCCCTCAGGTAGGAGGTTGCGGAGCATCAAATGCAGGAC
>NW_013952486.1:1333093-1359645 GCF_001266775.1 Austrofundulus limnaeus | reverse complement strand
ACACACACACACACACACACACACACACACACACACACACACACACACACACAGAGCAGGAGAAGACTGAGGGTTTAAGAAAACATGCCTGCTTTTGTTTGGCCTGTAAACGAAAAGCTAGGTTCCCCATCGGGTCACACGTTTGCGTTTCACAAAGCTCCCAGAACTCGTCTGTCGATCCCGCTGCCGGGTCAGTGTTCTGTGGAAGAACTTATGCAAAACAGGCCTAAACACACCAAACATCCTGGTAATTACTTTTAATGTTGTTTTTTCAGATTTGTGTACTTCAACAATAAAAAAAAAACAGTTTGAATGGAGGAAGATTCACTTGTAATTCCAACCTGGATTATGTAATATCATGTTGAACGTTTGCACAACCCTCGCAGTTTTTTCTCAGGTATTTGGTAATTAGTCAAAAGCTGCCAGGTGTGTTTGTTGTTCTTTTCCATCAGAGATGCCGACAGCAGATAAAAGATGATGTAAACTAAATAATAATAATAATTCTGAGAAGCTTGGTCTTATTTCTGRTAACTTTTTTGCTCATTATCTGTAAAACTGTGGCGGCCATCTTGAAYCCGGTTAACTTTCAATGTTTCACGAGATATTTTGCCAAACAGGAAGACACGTCTTTCAGGTCAGGCAATAAAACATTCAGCCTCTAAAGTGTAAAAAAACTAAGAAAAACCCATGTAAATCCACGTTACAGTATTTTTTTTTCATGTTGTTGACTGCTGGCTGTGCACTGTACACAATGTACATAAGCTGCAAAACACCCCCCCGATCATGACGCAAGTTAAGGACTCTATGTCAGAAACTCCAAACCGCAGAGAACAAATGATAAACTGTGATGAAAGCTGCAGAAATGCACCTGAAATAATTGCTTGTGTGGTTGAAGGGTTTGATCCCGACTGTGTTTGCTTCTGTGTGGCGTCTGACTCACTCCTCGCTGCTTGAATGACTTCGGAACAAACAAAAAAAGTTGGATTTTTCGTAGTGCTTCCCTGCCCTCCGGGTAGCCAATAATTATTGCTAAATTTCCTAATTCCTAAAAAAAATAAAAGGCCGTGTTGGGACTTGAATGTTTCGTTAAGAGGCTGCACGCAGCTCGACAAGCGGCACGTTTCAGGCAAATGAAGGGAATGGGACAAACGGGCTCTCTGGATGCCCCACGCCAACGGTGTGCCCAAAAAGAAGCAGAGCGAGGAACAGAGATGGAGTGAAATGTTTTTTTTTTTTTAGTGGGGGGAAAAGGGCTTAAAATAGAGAGAAAGTGAGTATGACGAGAGTATAAAAAAGGGGGGTGGAGGGGGGTGCACGATGCAGCAGCCCATGGTTTGTCTCAGGGCTGCAACAGCTTCCAGAGCCGGTGTGCAGCAGACTGAGGAGAGGCACGTCTGCCCCACAGGCAGAGACTGGAAAACAGGATCAAAGAGTCGCCGGGGCAACCTGCATGACACACATTGTATTAAAGCCACACGGTTAATTTGAAAGAGAGGGAAGAAGGGCAAAAGGAGAAGGAAAAGACGGGGGGGAGCAGAGGTGGTGCAGAGTAGAGCACATTTATCAGGAACTCCTGTCTCACTCGGTTAACTCTCCGCTCAAAACTTTCTTCAGCTGCTCCACTTTGATCGCTTTTTCCCCCAACTTCCAACTTCAGCTTGAACTCTCCTGGTTCATCCGTGTTTTCCTGCGTCTCGGGTTTCAACAGCTCACCTTAAGGAACAAATCAGACACTGAAGGAAATACGTTCAGGATCAGAAATGTTCTGCTGATCCACGAAGAACACATCCTTGAATCWCCTGTAGCCACGTGGAGCTGCCTAAACACCTGCTGGTACAAAGCACCGCCCATTTACCCAAAGCTCCTCCCTGGAGCTCAGTCTGCAGTTCAGCTCTGGCGCCACGGAGCACCCCTCCCCCAAAGCACGGTCGTGAAGATGTGCTGAAGTGGGAGTGTCAGAAATGGTAGGAGGTTCTTAAAGAGGCAGAGGCGTTTAGATGGCTCATCATGTAAAGCAGGGCTATTCAATTAAATCCCTCTGGGGGACTGGGTTACTCAAAGCCCACGGGGCCTGGGGGGAGTGTGCCCAGTAATGGTGGGTGAAACACTGCAGCATGCAACAGAACAAGTTTTATCTTTTACTTTTAATTGTGTTGCATTGAAACCTAAATGTTTAACATTTGAAATGTATTTTATATGAAATTAAGTTAAAAAGAAAAAAACTTTTTCAATTTTTTTTCAGGTTTTGGGTGGGGGCTCAGTGGCAGGCCGGATGGAAGTCACCCACCAAGACGCCAGTTAAATAGCCCTGATGTAATGTCTTTTATTTTTAATGTATATACAGCTTTTTCAAAACAATTGAAGTTATCAGTTACGTGACTGTGGTATAGAATTAAATGCACCTAGAAAATACATACCTTCCCCTTTAAAACACTCATTTGTGAGAAGGTGATATATAAAAATCCAACACCAGCATCATCCCTGGTTGAGAGATTTATTTTGCATTCATACAAACAAACATACAAATTCACTCAGTTCTCACATCAGGTACAAAAAAAGTGTTTAAATCTCAAAATACTGATAAAATAACATATTTTGGAGGATAAATGGACACCTGTGGCACAACGGAGACGTCTCATTCTGAAGGTCAGGAGTCCATGTGAGGGCATCGGGGCTGAAAGGACATCCGAGATAAAAACAAAACAAAATTTTAAAAAAATTTCAAAAACGCTGAGCAGCAATATGAAGCAGAGTGGGACCAGAGGGGCCGTGATAAACAGCAGACAGGGAGGGTCTCCGGGCAGTTGGGAAGCATTAGGCTGTCGGACAGCGACTTGTCAGATGCAGCTGTTGCTGCGGCTGATTGATAGTTTGTATTCCACCCTGATGGGAAGCTGCAGCCACCAGCCAGGACTGAGAGGTCGTGTGGTTGTGTCGAATGTTTAAAATAAAACAAAAAACAGACCCGACATTTACTCAGAACTACAAACACCCAAAACTCATTAACATTTCCACATGTGGCGACATCCATATCAATCACTTTTTGTTTCTGATTTGAAAAAAAAAAAATCACAAGTTTGACACACAGATGAAAGACATACAAAATCCGACTGTTGCTTTTACAAGGTTAACATACAAAGCTATAAAATAGAACCTAAGTAGCACATTTATAAAAAAAACTTTCAGACTCGTTCCCGCTCCGTCCAAACGAACCCGCTCTGCGCTCGGCTTGAGTTTTTCCTCTCGTCGTGTTTGGCTGCACACGAGGCTACACAGCAATATGCTCGTTGGCTTCTAAGGAACACTCAAGACTACGCTATTCAGATTAGATATTCAGAGGCGGTGGGGCGCACCGATAGGTAACTGCTGTACATAACACAGGGCTTTGGACTATGACCTCCGATTACACAGCAACCTTTGTTGTTGCCGAGTCAAAGGAAGAGGCACACTTTACAGCCGAACAGAACTTCTGACAGGAAACAACATCAGTCGTGCTCAATCCAACATCCTGCTAAGTAATTAGTGGAGACGCTAAACGTATCTTTAGACAATCTTGGCTCCACGAACGTGTGTGTGTGTGTGTGTGTGTCTAAGTGCAAATCTGTGTTTTTAGTGTTTAATCAGGACTAGAGAAATACTAAACCTAAATGACTTTAATTGCATCACAATGGCACAAACGTTGGTAAGTAAGATCTCCATTCCAAGGTTTAGGGGGTGTTCTGGGTGTCAGGGGAGGGGGCTCTCCTCGGCCAGTCTGTGGTGGTGGACTTTTCCCAATTTGCAGTGAGAGAACAAATACATCTTAAAGAGTGGCCGCCATTGTTCTTATCTTCTGGTGTGTGTGTGTGTGTGTGTGTGTGTGTGTGTGTGTGTGGGGGCACCAGCAGGATGTGGTGGTTCTTCAGCGCTAACATGTGTTAGCATCATATCCTTGCAGGCTCTGTGTCTTTGTCCTCCAGCAGGCTAATGAACTGACCGAAGCTCTCCTTCACTGCCTCCATGTTGTCGATGGTGCTGCCGTCCAGGATCCAACGTTTTCCTCGGGCCAGAGGCTCCAGCTCAAAGTACTTCTTGATCTGCAGACGAAAACACACACACACAAAAAACTGTTGTTAAAACCAAGAACGGCATCAGAAAACTAGAAAAACTGCATTTCCTGTGAAAATGCTAGTGTGAATGCTAAAAGATAAAACACTTCAGCTGAAAGCTGCTGAACTGGAGCTGAACTTGTTTAATAGAAAAGGAGTTAATAGTTGTTCTGACACAGAAAGAAGCATAATAGGCCATCAAATTGTGTATTTAGCTCGAAAAAGCTAAATTTAGCAACAAACAGCTAAAGAGTGCTTAAAGTTGCAAAACATCAGCTAAATTTATCATAATGCAACTGAAAGAAGTATATAAAGCTTAAATTAGTAGTAAAAAATAGAAAGAAGTACAAAAAAGTAAAAATTATAAGAAAAATAGCAGAAAGGAGCCATTATATAGCTGAAGTAGTAGCAGTGTTGTATAAAGTACCTCGAAGTGATACTTGAGTAAAAGTACAAGTTACTTATCAAAAAAATACTTTGGTAAAAGTTAAAATCTTCTCTAAAAATATTACTTGAGTAAAAGTCTTAAAGTATCTATTTTTTGTACTTAAGTATCAAAAGTAAATTTCTGACACAAAATCTACTTAAGTATTAAAAGTAAAAGTACTGAGTAGAAGTGAGCAGTTAGATTTTCCTAAATGACATTTATTGGGAGGTGACTTCTCAAAAAAAAATTTCTAACAGAGTGCAGCTGTGATGGTTGTGTACAAGCTAATATTGTGTCAGAATGGTATATATTTATACTTCTCATCCAATTACAATTAAATTCAGTTTATCCAGGAGACAATTTATCAGGATAGTATTTTTCAAGTAATAACAACTCAGAATAAAATAGGAGTAATGACTTTCTACTTCTTACCTTTTTAAAAAATGTAAGGAGTAGAAAGTACAGATAATTGTGTAAAAATGTAATGAGTAAAAGTAAAAAGTATGCTGAAAAATGATTACTCAAGTAAAGTACAGATAACCAAAATTTATACTTAAGTACAGTAATAATGTATTTGTACTTAGTTACTTTACAACTATGAGTAGTAGAAAAAAAAGCTATAATTGGCAGAAAAATAAGCTAAAGGTAGTAGAAACAAGTTAGTACACAGATGGTGATGGTGTAAAAAACTAACCAAAAAGAAGTGACAAGTTGCTGTAAAGCAGCTAAAACAGCCAAAATGTGCAGTAAACAGCTGAAACAGCAGAAAAAGGGTAAATTCAGCAAAAAGGAAGCTAAAATTAGCAGAACGGTGTTGAAACAGAGCAGAACCAGAACATTATGTGTGAAGTGCAGGAAAGATTTAAAAACATTTTGATGAGTTTTAAAGATGTTGAATTTGGCTCCATTCATTTTCACAGTGGCCGAACAAGTAAATTAGCTAAAAAAAAAAAGTATAAGTAACTGAAACACCAAAAGTCATGGCTGGAATGTCCTGAAGGAGCTGAACACAACAATGTGAATTGTTTAAATTGCACAAAAACTGCAGAAGAGACACGTAGGCGCTGAAAAACGTCCGGAAGAAAAAAGGTAATCAAACATACTTTGCATTTAAAAAAACACGTAGCTCATTATTTTATCATATAGAGAAAATATGAGAACCTCTTTTTTTGAAAGAAAAAAAAATCAATTGTCAAAAAAGCATTTATTGTACATCCACCTCTTGTCCACAAACGTTTCACCAGGTTATTTGAGACGCACTACAACATGTATGAAAGTAGATGTTTTTAGTCTGTGTTTCAGTAACGTATAGGGCTCGTAAGACTTTAAGATGCAGTTGGATCAGTGTCACCTCATTTCAGCCAATTAGGAGAGAAAATCAGCTTTAATATACGGGCTCTGTCTTGAGAATGGTGCGAAACTCATAAACGAAAAGAACAAAGTTAGATCGATGAAGCCTAAATGAAACAAAGCAGCGCCTTCATGTGAAAAATATTTGGCACGTCCACTTGGCACTGCTCTTTGTAACAGTTGATTATAAAGTTCATATGTTGGCTTTTGGCAGCTTTCTGCTGCGGGGGTGGTGGTGGTGGGGGGGTGCAGCCAGGACCAGGGAGGAACCAGAACCAGCTGTTACGTAAAAACAAACCTCAGCAGAAGGAAACAACGTCTTAGACCTCCACTGATGGTACTGCAGGTTGTTACAGTCTGACATTCTTTTTGCCCGATGTGAGCAGAGTTCAGCCGTTCTCCTGATAGACGAACATTTACTGTCAGCAGCTTGGAGGAGAAAGATAAAACGATACGTGAAGCTAGGTTCACACCTTATTCACTACTTTCACACTTATGGACGTTTTCAATGTGGAAACACAAGGGTTGCAGAGTTAACTTAAAGATAGACAACTAAAGAGTTTTATTTCTTCCATAATGTGTCTGACGACATACTACTAAAGTCTTTTTTTCTGCTAACCTTTACTTCCTGTCAGTCTCATTGTACCTGTTTTATCTGTTTTGCAATGAAATCTATGAATGCACAGTTAAAAACAGCACACAAACCTGCAGAATATATTCAACACCAAGAACTCCACAAGGGTGCCCATCGCACAGCCAAATGGCTTTTCAAATTCAAGTGAAATTGCTTTCGTCTAGACTGTGCTGGCTTGTCAAGCTGTGCCATGGTGTGTGGCATGAGGAGGATGGGAGGGCGGAGGAAAGGGGGATGTATTCTTTGTGTCTGCCTGAGCCCAGCCAGCCGTGCCAGCGAGCGGAGGAGTGAGTGTCGTCTCTGCCCCCCCTGAGCAGAGCCTCTGTTCGGGTGTAATGTGAGTTTAATGACAGATTAAGTCACCTCAGCCGCGTTTGGCTCAGAAGCCCGGCTAGAAAGCTGAGTGGACCCAAACAGTGTTAACAAATCTGTCTGGGTAACTTGAGCCGCCCTAGTCCGGGCTGTAGCCCCAGACCGAGACTGCAGACGATGTGGCTGGCTGCCTGTCTGGCTGCTTCGCCTCGCCTCGCCTGCCTGTAGTCAAGGCCCTCTTCTGGAAGACACTGGCCCCTGCACTGGCAGACCGTCAAAAAGGCCAAGAGTAACCTCTGTGCAAGTGCAGACATGCTCGGGCTGCTCTCGCTTCCGCTCTTCGCTTCACGGGCCAGCGGAACATACCCGAGAGCATCTGCTCGATGACACCACGGAACATTTAAGGATTTCAGACCAGCTCGGCTAACAGGCATGAAACGTATCGATTAGATGATATAAGCACCTTCATGACAAGGCACGAGCAGTCCAGAGATTTAAATCCCACAGCAGACGGACAGGTCAGGCGGTCAGAGACACCGTCTCAGTTTACGAGCCTGAAAGGAACCCCGTGACCCGGGTGGATCCACGACGACCGTCAATAAGAGTGGCCCAAACCAGTTTCTCTGAGATTAAGTCCTCCTAAGCGCACTTATGCTTGCTTAAGGAGTTGCGTGAGGCAGTGGGATGGGTAAGCCACACAAGACGTGCGTTGCCAGATGGCTTCTAGGATGACCACTGGGTCAGCCAGCCTAGCTTCTTCTAGGTCATAAAGCCCGGGGGCCTCGCCTTGTGCACGAGAGGAAGAGGCTTATACTCACAAGAGTGCCGAAAGAAAAAAATGTAACGATAACCTTACTGCTTATAAAGTTTAGCCATGATAGCCACCAGTCTGCACGGTTTCTGGTAGAAACACAAAACTCCTGGATGAATTAGAGACTAACAGTTTGAGCTGAGAGGAACGTTTAGCATTAGAATGAGAGAAGAACTGGGATTTCTAATAAAAATCAATAATTCAAGCCTTTAAGATGTGATGCTGTATAATACCACTGACTTGCTTTGAAAATCAAAAGCTTCTACAATAACTAAGTACATTAAAAGTTGATTGATTTATTCCATGATTTGCAGGGGTGATGATGGAGGCTATAATTTAACGTCACGCAGGCTGCTTATTTGATGGCTGAGTGGAAGAGAGGTGCTGAACAAGTTGGATTAAGTTACCCAATTCTGTATCTCGGATATTTGCGGGACAGCAACTCAAATAAACTCGCCTGTCAGCGAGCTTCTTCTAGAAACAATCACGTCAAACTGTCATAAATTTTACACGTTGATGAAAATAGACAGTACAGAAATGAACCTCTGGAAAAACAAGCCTGAAGAAAACGTTACGGCAATAAATATGAATATTTAATTTGACCATTTGTGACCCAGTGGGTTAATTGTTTGCCAGATAACACGAAGCGCCGCCTCGAGTGCCTCAGCTTTCCTAGAGCAGCAGGTTTCCAGGGATTGCACGTGCATTCAAAGACTCGTGATTGATGCCAGATTACGACGCGTGATGATCGCAGTTGGTTTCCTGCCAAGTCAGGAGGATATCCTGGCAGAATTAAAAGATCTGTTTTGTCCTCCTGACCAACTAAACTAACCTCAGAGGCAGACGGAGACCAAAAAAAGATCCATGTGGATAAAAGTTCTGCCTGTTCAGAACTCATGTAAGGACACTAAACTATGTGTCCTCATAACTGTGACTAAAATGAGTAGAGGTGYTGTGATGGTTCTGTGWAATCTTTGGTCTTGCGTCATCTAGATCAGTGGTTTTCAAACTTTTTACGTTCCGGCCCACAAAAAGTTGCAGGCCAGGCACTCGTGGTCCCAGATAGTACTTGTTTACATTTGCAAACTTTGCTAATAACTCTGTTAAACATGAGAATAATAATATAAACAAAACTAATAACCCTAATATTAATTTTATTCATTTATGATTATTTAAATTGCAATAATCATGGTGAAAACATATCATTAGCAACATTTTTTGCATTTAAATTAATATCTAGAAATCCTCTGGAGACCCTCACTTGATGTTTTGTGACCCACAAAAGGGTCCTGGCCCCAACTTTGGGAACCACTGATCTAGAGTACTGCTCGGCCATTTGGTCTGGTGTTTGAAGAAAAGATAAATAAATTGCAAATAATCCAAAATAACGCAGTGAGCCGAGCGCTTGGGTGTAAATTAGGGTTGAGCAATATTGGCCAAAAAATTAATCATGATTAATTGTGGTTTTTAGCCGATAACGATTAATTTGACGATTAATCCCTGGAGTCCCTGGACACCCTTATTTCCTAGTCACATGACCAATTTAGTGGGAAAGATTTGTTCTTCATAAAAATCTGTTCCAAATTGTGTCAAAAYTACARACTTCAGGCTATACATCAAATTTTAAATGAAATTACAGAACTTCTCTTTATGTTCATCGTTTGAAGCGGAGAGGAGCGCCAGTCAGTCTGCCTGGTGTCATTAATCGTCAAGTGCCAAAAAAATAATTGATTAATGTTTTTCTGATGATTTATTGCACACGATACGATTATGCCCAACCCTAGTGTAAATTTAGAAAACATGTAAACTTCATGCATTAAAGTTTGTCCCTGTTGAAAATCAAGGATAAACATTTATGCAGAGTTTCATTTTTGCAAAGAATTTATTTCTCATAAACCTTTTGGTCTTTTTTTCTCAGTTGTTATCCACCTCTGACAAACCTGGTTTTGGTACCAAGAGAGCTTCTTCTGGTGCCTTTGTAYTGCCTCTGCCTAACATTGATGCACTCAGTGGTACAGTTAGAAAATACTGATACCCTGAAATATGGCGATATTCCATTTCCTACTGATTTTTTATCAAGTCTTAATGTATGGAGGTTGTGAGAAGAAATGTGAAATACAAATGCAGTTCTCACTCTTGTTTAGTGTTCTTCTGATTGCATAAAATAAACTGAATTTAATCAGATTTTATGTATATAATGCACGGTGTGCTCTTTATACTGAGTTTTTTTTAATTAGACTCTTTTGGAGAAAAGAATGGCGATATATCGTCTTGCTTACAGTATCGCTATATATCATATTACTCTTGTGTTGTCATATGTAATGTATCACCAAATTCTTTCCAATGTACAGCCCCATCATATATAGAGCCATTAGATATTGGAATATGTTACCTCTTACATACTAAGTATCCATTAGGGCTGTGTATTGGTAAGAATTTGGCGATACGATACATTTCATAACAGAGGGGTCACGATACGATATATCCCGATTTATTGGGATACTGTAAGCAAGGCAATACATTGCGWTATACATGTATTGCGGTTTTTTTGTCCAAAAATTCTATTAAATAAAAACCTCTTACTGAAAAAAAAAGGAAAGAAAAGCTAATGTTTACTTACAATGCTAATGCTACCCTTACTCTCTGGCGCTTAAGAGGTAGAGGAGCCAAATGGCTGGCTCACTGCTGCCAAATAGTAGTCAGAGGCTGAACTACAATATAAAAATGAACGATTAGCAAGAAGGTTGACATTTTAAACCTTAATTAAAAATCGATACAGGGCTTTAGAATATCGATACAGTATCGGGAAATGAAATATCGCGATATTTCAGTGTATCGATACTTTCTTACACCCCTTGTATCCATAGTCATGTTAGATAAAAAAATTAAAATAAATCTGTTTTCCTTTTGTTGGACCCCAAGAAGTGTAGTCTCTGCTGTGGTGGAGACTAATGGGGATTCAAATAAATACACAAATAGACAAATCTACAAAGTAGATAAATAAAGTAAAGTAGAAATCTAATGTAAATTTGCTCAAATGAAAACAGTCTTTAATTAAAGCAACAAACAGCAGTCTGAAAATCACTCATATGTTCCTAAATCTATTTATTCCTCTCTCTCACTTGGAGCTTTAACTCCTTGCAGCAGGATTTGCTCAACACATCTCCAGTTTCATGAAAGGATAGCCCACAGACATTAAAAAGAAGCTTTTCGTGCTCACATTGAGAGTTGTAGCATACTCAGTCCAGACGGTGTTTCTGTCGTGGTTAAACTTGATGTAATCTGACCGTTACATCACAGGCATTATGAGGGGGGAAAAATAATGAAAAGTCTAATTTTGTACGGAGAATTCTTTTTATTTTATTTTATCACTGTATATGTTTCCTACTGTCATTTCTACAGTTAGCTTTGTACTGAGTAATCCTGGTTAAGTGTCTTCTTAAGACCACAGTGGCAGAGGTCCAAGGCAGAGCGACATTAACATACCATGTTCAGGATCATGCTGATAAAAGCTCTTTCTGTGGTTCAGTGGCTTCGTGCTATGTCCACAAACTTGGGAAATCTAAAGTGAGTTCCAGCAGAAGTTAACGGCAAAGCCAGATGGAACAGATGCTGGAGAAAATCCTGCAGCAGAAAAGCTCTGTAAAAGAAAACCAAATGACCTGTACTGTCAGCCCCTAATTTCCCATCTGGGACAAAACTATTCTGTGGAGTCCAGCTCTGATAGATGCATTAGGTTTCAAAAACCTGGGGGGAAAAAATGTCAAAACTAAATTGAAATGAATCAGATAAATAGTTCTCTTCTTTTTTAAGTAACATTATCAGGATTATTTGCTTGTTGTGATATTGCCTTGTAGCTATATTTAATGAGTTAAAACAACAGTTGATGAAAACTGATAGCTTATGCAGCAATCAAAACTTGTTATGTAAAGCCAGGAAGGCTTCTCTCAAACTCAGACAGCTTACGATTTCACCCTGCAGGTTTTTATTCAAATTAAATGCAGCATTAAAAAAATACAGTTCTGTTTTCTAAAGCTTTGGAAAGGCAGAGAAAAGTAAAAATAAAAAATAAAAAAATCTGAATACAGTCGCATTAGGTTTAATAAAGAACAAGTCTGAAATGTGGCCAGCGTGTTATGACCACGTGTCTATCAAGCTTCACTTCATGTCAAAACCTCTCAGAACAAGTAAGCCTTATGACCACAGAAGGAAGCATTAGGGGGTCTCTCAACAAGGGAAAGTGGCATACTCAAATATCCAAGACAATCAATTACACCATCCCTTGACATGTTGGCCCCTGTGAAGATATCAGTCACTTGGAAAGTGGCCCACACTGGCGACTGCGTTGAAACGGAGCAGTAATGTGAGATCCACTCACCTTATAATAGATGTGCTTTTGTTTGCTTTTTCCGGCTTACCTAAAGAGACTTAAAGACACGAGAAAGCCTGGAGGTCCCCGAGAGAGGAACACTTAGGAAGCCTGTGAAAAAACAAACACTGCACCGCGAACTGGAGGAGGTGTCAAATGAAACAGGCGAGGAAGTAAAGCCTAAAGCCTGTTTAAGTAAGGGTGTAACACCTTCAGTTATGGACCCGAGGTTTTACATCTTAGGGAATTACCGTGTCAGGTCTTAGGTACGGTAGGTAATGACCTGATCACCTGTTCAGTGAAAGTGTTAGCCACAGGTACGGCCTAATGTATAGAGAAACAGTACCACCTCTTGGTGTTTTTAGACAAGGCACTGTCGCTTTCTTGTGTGAATGCTCATCACATAATACAGATCATTTCTTCTTCTGTAGGTTTTTCAGCTCGTGTCTAGTTTAGCAATGTTTGTGCTATTTCAGTCATTTATAGACCAAACCCTTCAGCTCCTCCAGGATATTCTGAATATAATTTTTTTGTATTTTATTAGTTTATACTTTGAGATATTTATCTTCTTCAGTCATTTTTCTTTTCTCATTGAAAATTAATGTAACTGTTTTCAACATCTCTAAAACTTTTCAAAATGTTCATGAACATTTTCATTTTTGTTCTGCTTTTTTAACATCTTTGTGATAATTTCAGCTTCTATTTAGTAGATAAGGGATATTTTTCYTGCTTTTTAGCTATTATTCTAATATTTCTGCTAATTTAAATATTTTTGTAATTATTTAAGCTTCTTTCCGCCAATTTCAGCTGTTTTTTGTGTTTTAGCTGCCTTATTTTAAAGCAACTTTCAGCCAATTTCAACTGATTCGTCTACTTTTTAGGCTAGTTTCAGATTTTCTTTAGCTATGTCAAAACAAATAGCAAGTACTTTTCTTTTTTGCTCATTTAAAATTTTTCACAATATTCCTCATCTGTTAATTTTAACTTGTTTCATCTACTTTTAGTATATTTTTGCTAAATGTTTTCAGATTTCAGACTGATTTTTCTTTACTTTTATTCTAATTGCAGGAAAAGTCAGCTGTTAAAATTTAACTCACATTAACAGTTTTGCTATTAAACCTTTTAATAAAAGTTGTTTCCTAGGACCAAATAAGATTCAGTCCAAAACAACAAAAATAGATTTTTTGATAACAAATTTAAAAAGCGTTAAAGCTTAGAGGCCGACWATGTTTAGTTTTACAGGCTTTTAGTTTCTGTTCAGCTTGAGTGGACTTTTAGTTAGTGTAGTGCTAAAAATAGTAGCAAGTTTAGTGGTCGATAAACAGAAACAAATCCTTAAAAAGGGGTAATAAACCTCTTTCTAGAAAAAAAGCTAAACTTTCAGCCAGCTGCTTAAAGTTTTATGTCAAACTCCATTTTTATTCCTTGTGTCTCTCTTTTCTTGTCCCATCTCTACATTTAGCAAATAAAAGCAAAAACACAACTAATCAAAACAATCAGAAATGAAAAACAAACATCTAAACACACAAAATAAATGCACGCACAGGGTGTTCTTGAAGATGGTGGAAACAGAGATGTTGGTATGCTAAGACTAAGCCAATAATCAGTGAGGACTGGTGCACATTTAAAGACCTTGATGTCTCAAACTGATGTTGATTGAAGATGCCCCGAGCGATGCAGATTCTTATGAAGAAACATGCAACACAGCTATGATGTACATGAAGAATAAAAAAAAGGAAGACTGAAGCAGAAGACTAGAAGCACATCCGTTTCCTTTTAGTTCTTTCTTTTGCTGTGGAAACAGTTTAGCTTGTAAAAAAATTAAAATAAAAAAAAAGTTGAGGCCACCCTGGAATCCAAGTCCCCGTGTCACAGCAGAGAACCTGAGCAGCCTTTAGATTTATTGTTTTGTTCCACTCAGGTGAGACCAGAGGGTCTCCCTTGGGCTCAGTTCAGTTCAGGTTCAAAGTGATTCACTTGCAGAACACTTTTCTTCAAAGGGGAACTGATCACTGCCAGAATGGAGTCATCCTCAGAGGCGCTGTAAATCAAAGATGCACCAGGGACACACGCACAGRTTCTTCTGGCTGCTCTGTGGAACAACGCTGCAGCGTTTAAAAGGCCAGCGACAGCGCTCTTTCCATATATGCATGGGTGTGAAAATAAACAGAAAATAAATTCTCCCACTCATACGACGACCAGGTCGGTTGTCGGACTTTGTTATTACAAGCACAAGATTCATTTATTTGTTGTTGTTTTTTTGCAGCAGATCTGCATAAATAATCCACACTTCCAGTCCGTTAAGGCAGCAACAGATGAACTGGGTTTACAGATTTACGGTAATATTTATCCACTTTCATCACACTCCGTCGTTCTTCAATAAAATGTTTCTGTTTGTGTGTATCCAATGATTGTGACAAATGCTGTGATCAAAACCAAAGGTTTTGTTTAACCAGTGAGTAATGAGAGTCTCATTTACAATAAAATATGGTTTATTGCTTTAAAAGTTAGCGTGGTCAATCAAAATTCTGTTTATTTAAATTGGCATAGAGCTCAACAGAAAAAAAAATCTAGCAGAAATGACCAACTGCACCCAAAAATCAAACACACACTTTGCAAATTTCTACAAAATCATGTCATTTTTTTTTGAGTGAGAAATGTAAAAGATAGGTTTTTAATCCTGGGAGAACAAATGCGTTGTGAGTATTGGGAGTAAAAATGGAAAAATTATTTACTCTTATGAGGATTCTTCTGAAAACTGGAAGTAGCTGGTCTGGACTTTGCCAGGTTTTGACCAGCAGGGCACGAAGTTAAATGTGTTGTGTTTGTGTGTGTGCCTGTGTTTGCCCTGCCTTATTACAGATAGAGTAACTCGATTTATTAAAGGCCAAAAGCTCCCCGACACTGAACATCTGGTCTATGGGATGTGAAGGGGTGAGCTGGCACTCTGCCTGTGCTCCCTGCTGCAGGGGCCAATGGGCCGGCACCTTAACTTGAGCCCGCCCTTTCTGTCCTCCTCATCTGAAGGGGCCGGCCCCGCAGCAGAAGCCCACACAGAGGGCCCTCAAAGCCCAGGAGGTCTGTCACAAGCCACCCCTCCTTCTCCTCCAAGAACTCCCCCCACCTCCCCCTAATGGGACCCTCCACTCCTTTCACTGAGGCCCTGCTTTCACGCTCCACTCCTGACAGTTGACCAAAGCTGCAGCAGGCCCCCGGCTTCAGCACACAGCACGCGGCATTACAATCAAAGTGCTCCCCTTCTGCAGAAGATTTAAACCATGCGTCAAGCTGGAGTCTGTGCACACAATCACACAAAACCCACCCGCTATCACACCCACTCGTATGCTCGAAATTCAAGGCTTCAACTTTGTCTCTTTTGCATAACTTCATTAGGCTGTAGTGACCACGTTTTTACACAAGTTTATGAGTCGTGTTTATGCACGTTTGTGTGTGGTGTGACAGCTGGGTTTTGTAGTCATTTTAAATGGTAGAGCTGTATTTACTCAACACACGACAGTAAAAACGTAGCAGTTCAAACAAATATTATTTTACTACTTTTTTGCACTGCCTAAATGTGGTATCTTACAGACTGTTGATAGACTAGTGGGTGACTCAAAAGGGCAAGAAAATATATGAATTTTCAACCGCTGTCTTACCAAACTGACCCCTAATTTACACTACATGCGTTATGGCTCTGCTCCGCTCCGACCTCCGCAGCAAATACGCACCCATTATAACCAATGCGAGTGTTTACACTGGCTGCGCACGGCGGCGGTGAGCGGACGGCGATCCGGAAAAATTAGATCCGATCTTATTTCTGCCAGAGCTGCGCCGGAGTCAATTTTTAAAGATTACGTCGCACCAACAGGAAAAGAAACGAGCACAACATCCGTATTTTCAAAATAAGACACTATTAGGCGGGATAATTTGTCAGAATAATGTCAAAATTGCAGCTATATTAATCAACATAGGGAAGCAGATGGAAACATGTAGCCTGAAGCACATGTGTACACACACGATACACGTGGATTTTATTTTGAAATCAGAAGTTTCAGAAAGGCGACAGCGAGACAGTTTCAACATCGATTTCAAAAACCTTTATATCAATGTTTTCAGCTGTGTTTGGAGTTCGTCTATCACAGAATTATTTTTTTTTTGCTGTGACTTCCACATTTATCACTGAATTTATCGCGCGATCTCTATCCTCCACACTCTGTCGGACCAGAGGCTGTATAAATTGAGACACAAACGAACAGCTGCGACCTGCGCACCGCAGCGCAGCGGAGCGGAGACACATGTAGGGTAAATCCGGGGTAAGAGTTTGCCACCACATGACCAGGTTTTTTGAATGATGTTTTGAATGATCCATTTCCAGCACTGAAACTGAACCCTTTAGCTACATAAATTGTTCATTTCTATGAATGCTTCAAATTGATGCTTGAACCAAAAGTTGTACATGAAGGAAATGTATTGCAAAATATATAAATACTTTTCTCAGTAAAGTGTGACGGAGATGTACTTTGTGTGACGGTACTTTCTAGTAACATTTGTCACTGTTACCGATTAAACATTTGTGAAACTCTTCTTTCACATAAACACATGTTTGTAATTAAACGCAGCGTCTAACTAATGGGCTCCTAAAGCTGACCGTACCAGGTCAGTCAGCACAGATCAGTGACCACCCAGMTCCCACCATGTGCAGGTCCCAGATTCATTGCTGCTGCAGATTAAGGCCGTTGCTTTCTATGAAGCTGAGCAGCCTTTCTTTTGTCTCATCAGTCTGTCATAAACGCAAAAATAGTTCAACCTAATGCAATGTTTGCTTCTGCGATCGTTTGTTTCCCCCTACTTTCTTGGCAAAACACATAACAGTTTAGCTGAATTTCCTAAGAGGTCAAAAGGGTATTAGGTCAAACTGATACAGAACGACTCCTGCTGGATCACAGGGCGAACTTCTAACCGTCTGAAGAAACTGTTTATATAAACTTTGGTCTGAAGCACTTTCAGAATGTAAATTTCGAATTTGAGCAGGTCATTGAAATTCAAAGTTTTCCCACAGTGGAACAAATGCTTGAACTTTTTATTGAAAGCGACAGGCCTAATAGTGATCTGAAGGATATAATAAAACCACTGCCTTTGTTCATAACACACGGCCCATAATAAGTTCCAGCATTTTCAGTGCAACTCTGCAAAGTCCAATCATTGATGGTGTGTTTGGGTTTCGCCACAGTTCTTTGAGCCTAAAATGTAAGATTCATTGTAATTTTTATAAAATTGTTTATTTTATAAATTATTAATTTTGTCAATCAGGGAACTGCTTTGGTTTGTTGTTAATGACAGCCTAAAAATCCTTAGTGCTTGCTTACACACAATACTGTGGCCCGGCTCAAACAAAAGCTGCCACACATTAACACTTTCATACCACCGCTCAAAAGGATAAAAGCCGTCCCGCATTCTTCTCTTTTTTCTTTTTTTTTTGCCTAATTGTGTATAAACCCAATGACCATTGACAATAAGATATTCAAGATGAACAAACTTCTGTAGAGCTCGGATGGAAGTCTTCGAGGAGTCCCACATTTGTAAAACAGTTCTGTGCTGTCAAACTTAAAAAAAAAGGGAAAAGAAAAAGAAAGATCAGTCATTTTGAGTTGTGAAAAGGGTACATTTCAATGGATGAAAAACTCAATGGAAGAGGACCCCCAGAGATTCCCAGCGTTTGATCCATGTGAGTCAGACCTGGAACCTGGGGGTCAGATCACACGCTGAATGGGATTTTCGGAAGTCCTGTTCTAGCAAGTGGCGGCCGGTCGGCCGACCCTTCTTGACCAGCAGACAAAAGGAGGGCTGAAGGCCCCAATTGGGATTGGAGAGGGTGCGTTCTTTTCTCTTCCAGTAGAAAGTCCAGTCCTGAATAGGGTCTGGCGGGCTGAATTGAGTTTTCCACGTCGATTTCGAGCGTGAGGAACCGCTGGGGTCAGGGTTCAGCGGCACTTTGACGCGGGCTTTGAGAAGAGGCGTGCATAGCGCCCGCGCAACCTGCCGACTGCCCTCTCACCCACAGTGCCCCTTAACCTCCCACAGGGATGGACCACCGACCCAGGACTGACAAGAAGAGAAAGGCGGTTTGGGAGGGAAAGGGAGAGAATGCAGAGATCAAGGTGGGCGGGGACAGAGCACAGGCAAGGACAGACAAAGATGTAAGAGAGATAAATCACCAAAAAAATGAGACRTTTCTAAGTAACTTCACATATTGCACTTCTAAAGGTCTAAGGCCCATTCTCCAGAGGGTAACCWGTAAATACATCTTCAATGGTTTTTCCAAACCTCAGCTCCCAAGATGGGACAAAAGGCCTGTAAGATGTCTTATGACACTAAGAGCGGGCAGTTATTTCTGTCATCACTCACAAACATCACATGAAAACAGCAACTGCTTTCAAGTTTTTGAACTGGGGGTCATGCGGAGAACTAATGCATAGGCAGTATCTTACTTGCAGTAGACCACAACCAGCATGATCACAGTTTGGAGAAATTATTTAAAAAGTGGGCCAAATCGTCATTTCTACAGTGACTGAAAAYGAATTAAATGGCTTCTGCTAAACTTGACAACATTCTGAGGTCATTTAATTATTTGAATCAAGTGTGTCGAAGCAGCAAAAAAGCTACAACATGCAGGACAGTGGGACACGAGGACCAGGACTGGGGACTTCTGTGTTACAGAGCCAAATATGGCATACTGTTCATTAAACCAGTATCCACAAGCTACATGGTCTGATCTGAAGCTGCTCTACAATATTGTATTTCTGGGTTGACGATGAYGTGGTAACAATATCATGAAATGAAGACGGGGGCAGGAAGTAAATGCAGCCCTGTTTCTTTCTGTTAATTCAGCATCAAGATGCTGAAATACTGTGCCGTGTACAGTTGTTGCAACTGCTTCAATTGGGAAAAGTTTTTTTGTGTGTGTTCTGAAGGTACTGTGTCAGAAAAAAGATGACAAAAGTGGATCAACAAATACAGCTGAAAACAGGAGGTACRGAAAYGGACAATGCAAGAGTTTGCAGCGACCACTTTTTAACAGGTAAGGATCATTTTGTTTAAATCATATTTTCAGATATTTTATTGGATTGTACAGCGTCATTCAAAATGGTATGTCCAAATAAACAGGAATCCAACTGGATTTCATCTCAAAACTTTATTCTCAATCTTCTGACTCCAATCAGGTTCGTACAGCACTCTGCAGGCCTCAGCATAAGACCTTGGGCTCAACCAAAACAAAACACAGGAGCCCTGCTCTGAGCAGAGGCTCTGCAACACACAAACAACTTTCTACTACTATAATAATGAATTGAGCTTATAATGTTCAKCTCTTCCTTAGAACGTAACTCATTTTTTAGGCTAAAAGAAAGAACGCATGATAAGACACATCAACTCTTTCTCTGCTTTAACCTTAAAGCTGCAATGATCACAAAGTATAAAATACAAAACTGCATCYWATATTCAATTAATCAGTTACAAAATGTCMTTCAGGATAGTTACTTGAATTTGGGTTTACAGAAGCTAAATAATTTCCAATTATATCCAAGCACATAGAAATAACGGATTAACTTGTTGTTGGCATTAGCGATAGCATTATTATCATAGGCTAATTACTTAAAATAGCACAACTCACTACTCACCAGGGCAGAAACAAGTCGACAGCAATTTAAAGCTTCTTTGGATCCTAAATGTTTGACCCAACCTGAAACAAAATAATTGTAGCTTTGAGGCTTTTGATARCTTTCATYTRGCTCGTCGWATAATACGAGCTCTGCAGCACCAGTTTATGTCAATCGCCTCGATGYCGAGTAAATCCTCTRGATCAGAGATTCTTAACCTATGGGCCGCGGCCCACAGCGCCACCTTGAGGGCCTCTAAAGAACAACMGTTTTTAACTTTGGGCCACAGAGGGCCGTGGGACCACATTGATTTTGAATAAGGTGCAATACACTTTCTCACCACTAGTAGCGGTAGTGCGCCACTCAGATGTTTAATAACTTTTTAATACATAGAAGAAATTTAAAACCTGCCGAGAATGGAAACCTATTTTAAATTAAAAGTATAAGGCAAAAATGAAGGTAACCCATCAAAAAATGCCACAGTTTGTCACTAATATGAAGTGCAGCCTCTGGTTTTACCATGCAATATTTTAAAGTTCAAAACATTATGAAATACAGTTGTAGATACAACTATATTTTAATTTGCACTTTATCAAATTAATTTTTGTATTTTATTTTTAAGCATTTTGTCAAAAAGCTGTTGTTACTGTTATTGTTTGTCACTAATATGAAAAGCAGCTTCTGGTTCTACCATGCAAAAGTTAAAAAAGACTTTCTTTTCATTTGCACTTCATCAAAATTATTTTTACCGTTTATTTTACTTGGAACATTTACATTAAATATTTTTGAATGTATTTATTTTATGATCACAATTTTATTTATTGAATTGTCTATTTTTGTTGTTGTTTATGTAAAAAAATGTTATTTTTGTCTGTGATGGACTTGTGACCTGTCCAGGRTGTACCCCRCCCCTCRCACWGTGRCTGCTRGRTATGGGCACCAGTGACCTACGTGACCCTGAAAGGAAGAAGCGTGCACAGAAAATGGATGGATGGATGGATGGATGGATGGATGGATGGATGGATGGATGGGTTATTTTTGTGTTGATAAGCCTGAGTGGTCTGTTGACTGACTGTTGTATTTGTCCAAATAATTGTTATGGGCAGGTTACAATATAAAATAAAGGTTTGTCATAATCATGTCTTGTGATTATTTGACAGGAGTTTTACTTTTAAACTGTAAGTGTATTTTTATTTAGTTATAATGCAAACACAATACAAATTAAACCAAGATTTAGAATAATTATCATTTTGATCYGTATGGTAATGTCTGACTGGGCCTCGTGTCACTTTATGTTGAACAAATTGGGCCCCGAGGTCAAAAAGTTTAAGAACTCCTGCTCTAGATTATATGACAAGTCTATTTATTAAGACAATATGGATCATAACCTAAATGTAACATATTTTTTCATTTCTCGTCTGCACCAACCCATTTAGGGCATTGGCGTACTTGCTGTGATCCATTTAGTTTATGTTTTGAACAGGAGCAAATCACTTCCTGCCCCTCATCTGAATTTCGTGCATCATCCAGGTCACGGGACTCCAACCCAGCAATAGCAAAGCAAAAGAAACTGTAATATATCAAATCTCAATTTTAACTCTTTGTTTTCAAACATAAATATGACATTCAGAGTTATTTGTTTTAACACCTTTAGAGCTGATAAGTAACCTGACCTTTCAACACAAAATGAGAGAAAACTTACAAAGTTACTAAAGAAAAATCTGTCCTGTTCAGATACAATGTTGTTTTAACTTAAGTTATTACATTTATTAAACAGTAAAAAAATAAGTWATAAAATAAAACACGTGGCATCACATGGCATTCATGATTAAACTCAGTGAGCCGTCCACAAACCCAATAACTGTTAACGTGCTAGGATTCATTAGGCTCAGAMAAACTGTGTTAAGTTACATTATTAAATTATTCAACTCCACAAAGAGGGGCAGTGATGCAAGGCTGAAAGGCAGACGTCATTTAAACACAGCATAATTGTTAGACTCAAGTGTTCTGTTGGAAAATCAAGCTGTCAACGCTGCGTTTAACAGGGAAAATAAAGGCATCTAACTGCACACGGTGGGGGCCACCGGCCGGCTGGAGACACCTCTTAAAAAACGATCACGCGCTGCTTTACATGGAATGTCACACTTCAGGGTGCCATACAGTTCACCWAATCAACTGACAGCAGGCAACAGAAAACACACTCGCAAACTCCGCCGGATATTCTGCAGCTCGTGTTTAATGATTGCAAACATGTCTGTGTCAGATAAGATCCCTCATTGGAAGCACATTTCAGAGTTTGGAGCRTTCTTTGGAGGCGCTTAAACACAAAAGGCTTCTATTTCTGTTATCAACCAAAACGCTTGTTTGTTGTTCATAGAATGTCTACATCCAGGTCTGTTGTAACTGAGCTGAACATCGAAACAGCAGAGAAGAAAGTTCGCACTTATATTTGATATWTCTAGAAGGAATGCTCTTAAAGGAAAGCACATTGTAAAGAAAGACAGGACCTGGGTGAATCTGTTTTGTTTTCCATTAGAGCTGTAAATGGAAGGTCTAGAAATGCATATCACCCGCCTCTTTTCATGCCTGAGTTTTAAATTAAGATTATTTTATGTTGAGAAACGACAGAGATGAAACTGTTTTAGTCAAACCTTTTTCATATGAGTATGTGTTGTGAATTAGTCTCACCCACTAACATGTTAAATAGTAACTTTTTAAATATACTAAGTTTGTCTGAGTTAGTCATTTTTGTGTTTGCTAAGACTGATTAGCTGTGGCAGACATCTTGAATTGATATGACTCAATAAGTTTATCAATTATGGATTTACATTTAATGATTATTCCCTGAAAAGTTCACTAAAATCGTCCCAGTCGTTCACAGGACTCTAGAAAGTCACGGGCAAAATTATTTGAATTTGTTAACACTCAGATTGTGTGTTCAGAATGACTCTCAGCACAAAGTTTTAGGTCAACATCTGTAAAATGAACATTGTTATAACCATTTTTAAAAGTTGTTTGGCAGCGGCAGCTATCTTGAAACAGATCAATTCCAAAAGTTAATCAGCTAGCTGTTTATCCARTGATTCCTCTCTGCCAGTTTTAATCAATTTCATGAAATATTTTAATAACAGRCATACAGTACATACAAACACATGCACACAGGTAAGAATATAACAAAGAATGAGAATATAAGGAGATAATATTAAAGGAATTAATGAGTAAATGTCCCAGAGGACGATGTAGAAGACCGGTTAGTGTTTGTCGATTTGTCTGGGGTCAGCTGGAGCTTGGCTCTCATTGTTACCTTGTGGTCAGTATGTTTGTAGTATCTGCCCACAAAGCCATTCATCACTTAGAGAAATAAGAGAGGGCACATGCTGCACGTCCATTTTTCAACTGTAGCCTGCAACTGCACAAGTCTGGGGCTGGAGAGGGGAGCTGGGGGGCGGGGAGGGCAGGGTGCTGACCAGCTTCGGTCTAGACGGCTCAATACGCAGTTGACTTTTTAAACCCGCTTGTCTGGGAAAAAGAGCAGACATGAGGTAAGAGTGGTGGAGGGGGGGGAGGGGGTGTTGAGCTGCAGCAGAGAGGTGGCAGTGGTGTGTTTTTGCCTGCCGTGGCCGGAAGGGTAGACTTACGATGGGATGAAAAGAGAAAAGAGGACGAGAGATAGAAAGAAGAAAGAGACACAGAGGGAGAGCAGAAGACACTATCGGAGAGAGCTATCAAAGTCACTGGCTGTGGCTCCATTGTCAAGGTCAGTGAGCCGTGGAGCCCACCCACCCCCCCCCCCTTCGCCCTCCTGTCTGCTGTTTTTGGTGTCCGTCCTGCACAAGTCCCTCCATCAGCCTCATCTGCTCGCTCAGCATCRCAGGGAAGAAATRCGATCGGAATTAAAGCAGACTGTCATGCGTTCATTACCACCCTCCTAGTCCTGTTTTACACATTTGTTTTTAATGATAAGCATTCTGACTCAGATGACTAAGKGTGGGAAGCTTTGGGCAAATCATGATTTGAACACAGTCTGGAGGGCTGCGATGTGATTATAAAATAATTAAAGGCTGAATGCTGTTCGCTGACTACTCTCCAACAGTTGCAGCAGTGAGAGACTGGCTTTAGAAAATGACAACAACCAGCAGACCAACATCGCGGTGGAAACAGGCGCACATCTTGCATAAAGAGTGGCTCTTAAGCATAAGTTTCCCTTTAACGTCATAGAAGCTGAAACAGACAGAGCCCGCGAGGGGGAGAGATGGGGAGATTTTTTTTCTTTTGTGTTTCCACGCAAAAGTTTAATGTTTTGTATTAACTGTATTTGAAATAYCCAATTACAAAAACAGGATGTGTCACCACAAGTTGGGGAAATTGATGATAATTTGTGACTGCATAGAGTTAAAATATCTGCATTAGCTACATATAACTCCATGCGTGGCTGTGATATGTAAAGTAGTAGTAACTCCTGTATAATGGTGAGCATGTGAATTTGTTAATAAACCAGGAGGCACAACAGTAAAAAAACATCTTCTGTGAGAGAATGTAAAAAGTATTGCGTGGGACACATAAGAAAAAAATCCTGCCCTATGTCCAAACAGTGGCTCTTAATGGCTGTGTCCAAAACGACAGGCCAGGTCCTCCGGAGGACCCAGACTACCCGATCGAGGCGGACCGGGTCCTTGGTAGACCGGGAAGACCGGAAAAAAAGAGGCAGTGAATTTGGACGGTCTAGCCTCCCCTCCTTACCCCGGCGTACGTCATGTCACCTAGCAACTGTGACGACACTAAACAAGCAAACTTAAATCAAAACTAGAAAAATATCAATACATTAGAATTATTAATATCACAAAACAATAAAATTAACTTAAAGGTAACATTTGAAGAACTAATTGACCCGCTGTAGGTGCATATTTATTTCGCATTTTTATGACAAAAATAATAATTAAAAACACATCTATACAAATGATAAAAGTATTAGAATTACAAACGCAAAAAAATTAAAATTTTTATATCGCCATATTTTTATTTAAAACGTATTCTTTTCTCTCGCTTCGTCCGCCATTACTAACATAAAAAAAAATCTCCGGTCGGGCCGCAATGCATTATGGGATACGCTGGGCCGGGAAGGATCCATCAGACCTGTCCTTCAAATCGGGGAAAAGGAAGGACGTATTTGTCGGCCGCATCGGAGGAGTCATCGGTTTTGGACGTCCTTCGTCGCGGCGCTGTGACGTATGTGGCYGACGAATTCGGCCTTCGGAGGACCCGGCCCACCGTTTTGGACACAACCATAGCACAATGACTGGGTCGTGTTACAAAATAAACTGTCCAGACGCTACATCTCTGCAATCCAGAGTTCCGCCTCTTGCGTTTTTCATGATGTTATTATCATTAAACTTTATTTTTTAAACTTTTAAACCAATTTAGAATCATTCATGTCCACATCGAGGTGCATCAAAAATAGAACATAACCCCCACCCTTCAAGATTACAACACAATCACCCAGCTGCAGATAATCTTCCACATCTGAATATTCCCCTTTCACTTCTGACAAATATCGCTGATTTCCACCATAAATGAAAACACCATGCCCTTTGAAGATCCTAAATTTAATTGTGCAATTGATATTTTATGCAGCAGCTGCACATTTAAACTTTAGAGTGCATTCGTCTTCATTTGGCATACCGGAGAAAGTTTTTATTAGGACATTTGTCGAGTTTAAAACAAACATTTGTTTGAAAGGCTCACTGCGCCAGAGCTGCAGATTTCATTAGCCCCAACCTTTGGCAGTCTGGCTGAGTGAAATTATTTGACAAAGCACAATGATCTCATCTTTACAAGACTGGCAGTGAGCCCTTTTAGAATTTTTCTTAATTATTATCCTGGCTCAATTTTACTTTCGCAACATTATTTAACTCTTTGAAGGCGCTGAGCATACAGAGCAAAGCTGCAGCATTCCACTGCTGATTGTAATTAAATGTGTCTGGAAAGAATGAGACCGGTCGTATCTAACAGAACGCCCTTATGATGATTAAGCACCGGCCGCAGCTTATTCCGGTGATGAGGTATGTGAAAAAAAAAACAAAGGGCAAGCCAACACAACACCGACATGCTGTGCAGCATTAAAGCACAGCATCGCTTCTGTCGTGAGCATCACTGTTTACAGCCGTGCCCCCCTCCGGGCTTTTTAATATCACCACACCCGCCTTTTCCAAAAAAGAAAGGCAGAAATGAGCTTCGAGACTGTTTTTGCCACAAAGTTGGTCAATGACATCTGAGATCATCATCATCTCCAAACACACCACGCACTTATGACTGCATCAAAGTTTTTTTTTCTATTAGCTCTGATGAGAGTCACATCGCAGGCACCTGTTAGAGCTGTGCAGAAATAATAACCATTTATACAAGATGGTTTTAACTTGGAAACATAAAAATCTAAAATTACATTACCACTAGCACACACGTTGTTGTTGCTCAAGTCTGCAATTGATTATGTTTTGGAGTCAAAGTGATTCAARATGGCTGCCACAGTCAGCTCAGCTTAAAAACAAAGAATGGCTACAACTAATTTTAATGATATTAGGTTAAATACTGATGGGGTGGTAGCATATTCTGAGCACTAAACTTTAATAACTTTTGGAGTCAGCTGGCAGCTTTTAGAACCACTGGACGGATTTTAATGCAACTTTCCAGAAAATAATCCGACGTAAATTTAAAAGTTAATAAATTATGTATCCAACCTAATTGAAGATGGCCACCACAAGCATCTGAAAAAAATGGCTTTAACTCTGTTAATTGTGCAGATATTGAGCTAAAATTTGATTTGGTGGTAAATGAAAGTCAACATCTTAAAAATAATAATAAAAGTTGTCAGGTAATATTTAATTCATCAAGGAATGCTAGGCCTTTAAC
>NW_013952486.1:1329878-1331779 GCF_001266775.1 Austrofundulus limnaeus | reverse complement strand
CTGTCAACGCTCTCTGGTTTCATTTAAAAGAGTCGATCATCAGATATTGTCCAAGATTAACCTTCAGGGTGGATATAGCTCACCAGCAGCCTCGCACCGATGATCTATCCACGTCATCATTTACCCAGAATGCTTTGCATGTAAATAAAATGGCCCCGTCAGTGTAATATATTTTTAAACTTTTAGTTTAAAAATTATAAAAACTAAACATCCTACAGCATTTTTACAGTCTTTATTTTACAGTTAAAATATATGTTTATCAAATAAAGTCTAATGTTACAACTAATCATGGATTCCTTTAAGATCAATAAAACAATTTTCTACAAGGTAAGTTTTGCTCTGGGAGGGTTAGTGAATATTTTAATTAATTTTATGAGTCTGAAAGTTTAGAAAGTACTTCAGTTCTAACATGACATAAAAATCGCATTGCTTTGTAGATGACTTGACAATCACTCACCTTAAAAAATGCATTTAGACAAATTACTTATGTTTGATTTCAAGTGTCATATCGTGAGCCAAATGTATTAGGAAGCCATTCCCATTTGGATCACATCACTTCATTGTACACTGAAGATACGAGACAAGACTGAGCATGCATTAGGTTCCCTGAGTTGTGCAGGATCGGACTTGCAGCGATGTAATACTCTCTTGGCAGAGCAGGTAATTTATTAACAAATTAATTGCTAAGAGCAAATAGTGAAATTGGAGCAACTTTCAAGTGGCCGTTTTGATGTCTATTCTTTGTTCATAGTGAGAGAAAATGTGTGGTTTAGAGAAATGTGTTGTATTTCAAATAAATCATCAGTTGATTTTAATCAAAAGATAAAAAGCTTTTCTGTTGAATGAACCAATTAGGTCTCAGTTTCAGCAACTAATCCATTCATCAGCTACAAATCCATTTACTCATTAAATAGTTTTAACTTTCAGGGCTGAATTTCTTCACATAATGGGAGACATTAATTTGATACATAAATGTTAAATTAGCCGATAATGTAAACTTTGACATAATGCACTGACATTTGAAGGGGATACTGTATATCTTTCAAAATCCACRTTTTTAGCCATTAAATGGATTTTGTTGTGTACTTGGAGTTTCTAGGAGTGCAGAAAATTATGATTTGGGTCAGACTCTGGCTCCAACATGTAAGGCCAGATGGACAAATCTTCCCTTGTTGATGTCTTAATTTATTTGTAAATAAAAATTTCTGAGCCACTAAATATTCGCAAACCCCTCTATCCAACAGGGGTGTAAGAAAATATTGATACAGTGAAATATTGTGATATTTCATTTCCCAATACCGTATCAATTCTCTAAAGCCCTGTTTGGATTTTTTATTAAGGTTTAAAATCAAAACTTTCATGCCAACGGTTCATTTTTATGCTATAGTTTAGCCTCCAACTGCTAGTTGGCAGCAGTCAGCCAGCTATTTGGCTACTCCACTTTTGAGGAGCCAGAGAGTATAACAATAGCTCAAATGTTAGCATTTTGAGTAAACGTTAGCACCATGCACTGATTGCTAAATCTGAGTAGATTAGACCAGCACACACTGCTTTCTAAGCTGAGGTAAGGTTGCCCACAGTCCCTTATTATGCTACGTTCACACCAAACGCGTTTTGAGCGGCCAAAAAGCGCAAAACGTCTCTCACTGGACGCTCTATGTTCAGACTGAACGCACTAGTGTTCAGACCAGAACAAGCAACGGCAGCAGCGAGGTGTGGGAGGAGCGTGTCCTCGGCGGGTGAAATAAAGATAAAGTAAAAGAWAATGGCTTTGATTTTTTTACTAAAAAGCAAGCGAACGTTGCACACAGCAGATAACTAACTCACCAGATGATTTAGAGGCAATTTGTTCGGTTAGTTTCATCACTCCAGAAGCTGCCAGCTGACGGACTTTTCTCTCT
>NW_013952486.1:1324949-1328655 GCF_001266775.1 Austrofundulus limnaeus | reverse complement strand
ATATTTATGTTTGTGGTTGTAATGTGACAAAATATGGAAAACTTCAAGGGGTATGAATACTTTTGCAAACCACTGTAAACTGGCAGCTCCTGCCGCTCAAAACGCTCTCGGTGTGAACGAGCCATTAGCCAGAATGTCTGTATTTTAAGCCAAATTAGGATTGTGGAATGGTCTGGAGGATGATCTTAAAAATGCCAGATCTATGTATATATTTAAGAGATGGATAAAAGCTAGTTCTTTGAAGGTATATGGAAAGGTAAAAGGTGAAGCTATATGAATTGTTGTTTGAGTTTATGTTGTTGTATGTGAATGTGTATTTTTTTTCTTTTTTATGAAATAAATTATTTAAAAAATTGAAGTATCCCATTCGGGACGCTCTTACTCCCGACCGTAGTCAGCTGTCACGTCATGGAAGACAGGCACATGTCTAGCACCCTGAGCTCAGGGGGTCCCAGAGGGACGGTACTGAAGTGGCCCAATGCAACGACCATATAAAACACAATGCATTGAAAGGACTAGTGTACTTGTGCTCCCCTTAAGGTGCCCTGTGACAGTCGACAACACAGACTGTGTGCAGAAGCTTCATGTCATCCGTTTACTGAACTTTAGGACAAAATATAGGCTACTGTTAATGTGTTGGGTGACCATAATTTTAAATTAAATTAATATTAAAATCTAAAAGCTGCCACAAATATGCTGCTCTGGAAGCTGGAGAGGGACGAGGTGTGAAGCTCATCGTTTGTATTTAAAGAGACAGCCTCAAAATGAGTTGATCTGAGACACACCTCAGAAAAGGGCTGAAAGAGGGGCTTGTGGAGTTACAATAAGGAGCAGTTCCACTTCAAACAGACCCCAACTGAATGATTTAAATGTGGAAAAGAAGGATTTAAAAGCATGACACGTCTCCTTTAAACCCAGTAATCTTGTGTCATTTTTGTGGAGCTCCTGTAAATGATAAAATAAAAAAACTCTAAAAGCTAAAATTTAACTTAATCAAATAAATGCTAATAATAAATAACCAATCAGCTTTGGTTTTACAACCAGCTACAGGATGATCATCATTTGTTTCATTTAACTTGTAGACAGCAGGAAAAATAAAATGTTTGCCGTTTTGTCCATCAACACACTTGACCAAGTTTGGTTCGTAGAAAGAGAAACAAACGTGCTGAAAAGCACAATGTCAAGATTCTGTCACCGCCTGCAGAAACATGGGAGATGTGTGGGCGGCAACATTGTTGCATGGTGGCAGAAGATACTGAGCCAGGTGCGAATTTTCTGACAGCTGAGATATCTAGAGCAGTATTTAAGGGATCGATCCTTGAGAAAAAAAACTCAGCAGGAAGATTTATCTACTCAGAGGCAAATTGGGACTTTTTTGGTGGTTTTAAATTGTTGGATATTCCAAACATGTTTTTATTTAGGTGGTGCATAAAAAAAGGACGTGTTTCATATCTTCTGAGTACAAAGCAATTGTGCAGAACCACTACTTACTCACTTTACTTACTCCCCAAATAAATCMCAGACAAAAAGGCAACCAGAGCTATAAACCACAACAAAAGTCAAGATACCTGATGAATGAGTAATTACCACAAATCTTTACCCCGCCAAGATTATTATTAGATTAGAACTTTCATTAGAAACATAACTCCGAGTTTCAGAGTTCAAAGTTTTAAATGTTAATCCCAAACATTATGCTATGAGAAAAAATGTAATTGAATAAGACAGAAATTAAAATCACATGCCGTTCACACCTTAGGCCAAAACGTTACTTCTACTGCGCAGCGTGTCTATCAGATGACACTCTGTAAATTAATCAGGCATTCGTTAGGTAATGAAATGCCTCTGAGAGCAGAGGTTATCAGGTGAGAGTAACTGTATATAATGTTTTGCAACATTTATAGCCTCTAATTGCAGCTGAAGAAGTGAGAGCTTTGAGAAAAAGGACCTTCTGTAATGCTATCAGCAAATGACCTGTGACTCACTAAGAAAGTGACGACTTCGCAGAGAGAAGTACTTCACGGACAAGAGAAGTAAAAGTCAAATTAAAACAAATGAAGCGCAGTTTGCTGAGCGAGCACTGTGACGGAACAGGAACTTGTTGGCAGCAGCTTGTTTGTGCGCRGGACTTAATTTTTCTAGTCTGGCTGCCTTCATAAAGCCTTCTCTTTTCTTTCTGAGCGCTCTCCTTTAGGAAATATCAGCTTGTCTGGGTAAAGAAAAACACACAATGACACCGTCACCTGCAGACTTCTGCTGTAACGGCCAAGAAAGGCCACGGTTCTGAGGGATAATTTGTGGGAAAGCGGCTTCAGTTGAGGTGTGAGAGTAATTGTTTGGTGTGCATGTCAAGTGAACATTAAAAATCCCTCGACGCRGGTTTATCGCTTCAAAAGGCCTCAATTACACCAGATTATTACAAGGCTTCCGTTAAGCATTGCACATTTGAGTAATAATTGTGGCAGTTGGAATGCCATCCCCTCYATTGTGACTGACTGGCAGTTTCTTCTCCTCAGGTGAAAAACAGACGCCAACTTTCCACAGGCTAGGATTATAGACGAATAAAGGAAACAATATAAATTTCGAATGACTGAAAGCCTTCTCTGCACAACAGATGCTTGAGGAATAATTTAAATAAAACAGGAAGGAAGCAACAGCTTGAATTATCTCACTCCAAATATGGGCGGGCATAAAGGATTTCTGGCCTTTTCATGGCAGCATAAGAACAATGCATCTACTTTGTACATCTGAACCCACATCCTTAGAGCTGGAACTGTGGTAAATTGCAAACACTAATGACTTCTTATCTAAATAAAATGATGTACATAAGTCTACTTCTATCATGACAACCAATGCTACACCAATCACTGCTTCAAACTGGTCCTCAAGCATTAAAACAAATGAATGAAGAGGTCGCCTTAAATCYGTCATACATCTGTTATACGTAGACAAATGTGAGTTATCTCTACARTTCAGGCAGGAAACTGGCCTCATTTACCAGCAGTCATCTATGAACTGCAGTCTGAGTGTTAAGCAAGAAGAACTTTCTTCTACATTTACACTCCGCCACAGGAAAAAAAATCATGGAAAAATCAGACGCTGCCAAAACATCAGGACTTGAATCYGTTTTACAATAACTCTTAAATGCTTTGACTGATACTTTTGGATCAAACAAATGACTGAGCAAATTTGACTTCTATATTACTGTAGTTAATATTTCAAAAACTGCTGCACTGGTTTCACTTCATCAGCACAGTTCTGCATCAGCCTTCACTTTAACTTGTTTCTTTTGAATGGGAAACAAGTTCTAATAGACTTTGAAGGACAGTTTCTGTGGGTCGTTAGGATTAAACAATATCAAATATTTCATCCCGTCATTAATCATCATCTGTACTTCTTAGACAAAATCCAGCATAATTTGATTGATGGARACAGTAAAAACATAAAAAAATATTGTGTGCTAATTTTTCTTCTGTGGGACAAACTTATTCTTTGATAAATGTTACAAAATAGATGGAAAATTAACAGGGAGGTTTATTATGTGGTTTGCTAATCAATGAGAAGCATTTGTACATTTTATTATCAGCTGAGTCGTGATGAAAAAAAAATACCATGAAATACCATGATACCAGTATAATCGTTGAAAATACCGTGATATAAAATTTGGGGTCATATCACCCAGGACTATTTAAAAGGCATGTATATATAT
>NW_013952486.1:1320687-1324317 GCF_001266775.1 Austrofundulus limnaeus | reverse complement strand
GCCCATATAAATATTGGATACACTTTCGTTGTTTTTCCATAATTAGTTGTGTCCAAATCCACCGAACCCCACTGATATTTGTCTGTTAATAGGAACATGAAAGACGCTCCTGATCATAACTACATCACTTTCATCCAATTCCTTTTGTTTGAGCCTAATAAAAGATGATTTGCATGTAAGAAAAGCTAYGTAATTCATGTGAAGCCTTCATGCAAACTCAAGCGTCACGTGAATTTGCATACAAGGAAAATTCATATTTCAGGTGATGCGCCCCCAGGCTTAACCAATCCTATTTCCTGTCCCCGTGTCATTAGAACATGTAATCAGAAATGTGCTGCGAAGCAGGTGTGTTAATTAATGCCCATTTTACTGCTGTCTACCTTAACAAAACCTGACGTTTGTGTTGTCATGGCAGACTTTGGAGGGGAGCGAGACGAGAGGAGGTTAGGTTAGCGAGAAGTATTTTCACAGATCGGCAAGTCCAGACAGAAAGGCAGAGCGAAAATAGCTCAAGGGGCAAACAAGGTAACCTTTTTCAAAAGACGCTTCAGGGGGTGTCTGCCAAGTCCCACACAATACTGTCTGCAGCGAACGTCTGTGTTGCGTTTGCACTGCAGAACAAAAAAATCCCAACATGTCTGGGTGCATCTTTGAGGCTAAATCAAATCCACAAAAGCAGTCAGTCCCAAGCTGCTCCTTTTAACGCCTAAAAACATCAACCCCTGATGGGTAAATTATTGTTCTGAATTTTTTCTTTTTGCAAAAATAATGTGACATTGTTAGGACCCTTAGGAGCATAATTACCTGTCTAAACAACATACATTCAGAAGCGTTTTATAAGTTAACCACTTGCTTATTTGTTACAAAAAGAGGGATTAAAAGCATTGATTTGCTGCATTTAAACTTGCTTTCAAAACCAGTTTGAACTGTAGTCATGTATTCAGTCTTGGGAAGATATACATTAAAGTGTTCATGTGTTTTTTTTAGCTCTTTTTAGAAGATAAGACAAAGTTTGTCATACTTTTGCGAAAGATTCTGGCAGCAATTTCCCATGTACAGCAGCGATAAAATCAGTGAAACATTTCCTAGTTTGAAAAAAATGTTTAAATTGAAATTTGACACTGCCTTTGACCCCATTTTTTCCCCATGTTTGCACCTGTGTACTGCAAACATGAGCTTACAGGCATATGTCACAACATAAAACATTATGCAGAATTACTGCAGACGTTTCCCGCCCAGCTGGTCCTCTGGATCACTGTAAATGCTGACACATACATGTCCCACTGAGGTCATGGGATGTGTTTTGTGTTCGTGATCACATAATATGCAATGAACACCTCAGATGTCCTCAGATTATATAAAGATGTCCACCATGGAAACTGTTGACAAGAATAAGGCCCGAATAAAAAACACCTCCGAAATTACTTGGAAGWTGACCGGTATCCTGTCGAAGACGTCGCCGTGATTTACGAGYGCGGAGGCAAAAGTGTACAAGCCTGGACATGCCAGCCGGGACATCCCTATTAAAGAGCTACTTGGTTCTAAAAATGGAGAGAGCTGAGGTGCAGGGATCAGATGGCCAGTTGTTAGTGCCTAATAACCTAAATAAAACTTCATCGTCAAGAAAAGAGGCGATGGTTGGCTTTGCTCTGAAGAAAACAAACAAGATGAAAATAAAACAAGATGATTGGGGAGAGAAGGGGGATGAGAAGCAGTAGCACATTTTTAAAACCGTGCTCTGATTCATTTCTAGGTTAATAAACAGGCTGTTAATTGAACTGACTTGTTGACTGTCAACTTATGCTTTTGATTTCAGGTTTTCCGAGGAAATGTGGAGGAAACATTAACTTAAAAAGCCAGATGTTACAAGACGTTAATCACAGACTTGTTGTTGGATCTCACATTTGTTTAGAGTGCGTCACAAAGGCTCTGTGATAATAACACATGGAAAAAGCTGARAAAAAATGTAAAAAAACAATCATTTATGGGAAATGAGAGCCTAATTTGCTGGCCAAATTCTCTCTTTGTGCTGCGAGGCCAGGGTGCATCCTTTAGGAGTTTCTTCATGTGCTCAGACCTCATTCATGGGTAATGTACCAAACTGAGTAGATTGCTCCTTGTTGTTCATTCTCTCTGCTCAACCAAGGAAGCCTTTCTAAGCTTTTGTTCCCCACTCCTCACCCCACCCTCCCTGCTACCAGTTTAGCCTCTGTATCAGTCTAAATTTCTTCTACGTCTTCACAAAACCAGATCTGCAAATTAGCAATTAGCTAACTTTACTCAACATGTAACATTGTTTTATGTACTGTCCCAAGCAAAATAAACTAAATAAATAATTGCTGTTTTCTTGTGTGGACAACTCATCAGGAATTGTTTGAAGTGATGCTCACAGCTGGATCGTCAGGAYTGAGTGATTGCCATCAGAGACGTGTTTTTTTAAGTCCTTCAACAGCAGTCTGAAGAGCTCCACATTGGTTCTGCACGATGACAAGTGCTGGGACTCTTTCTGTGTTTGCTTACACTCATTCATCCATCTCTCACACACAACAGTGATGGAGGACTGTTGGGCAATGAGGCATTAACATCCCATCCATGGCCTATTTGTCTCCAATGAGCAGTGGTGGCAAATTCTTAAGGTAAATTTAGTACTTTTTTAATATCGTCATAAGGCTGGGTGATATGGCTGAAAAATGTCTCACAATATAAGTGTTTCAATATAAGTGTTTCAGTCAATATTGTCTGTGACACGACCTCTTTTAATCTACAATTTCCTCTTGAGMTGTTRYATTCATTTTCACTCCCCATCATCCACATTGGGGCTGACYGTAATTATTTTACRAAGCCAGAGGAAGAAAAGTACAGAACAAACTGTGCTGTGTAGATAGGTGTGTAGCGATTTAACAGTTTCAGTAGCTGTTGTGGTGTGGTGTTGTCACAACCTGCAGTACAGTCCGTAACTTATTTCCCCACGTTATTTTTTTAGGAGAAATGTACGGAGCCCRTTCGGTGACATGGAATAATTATGTAGCCACGAGATAAGGTGTGCACACCTGATAATTAACTCGTGGCTATACGATAATTAATGGGCTAATTTTGAGCAGCCTTGTTGTGATAGACAGACAATATTGGATTCAGATTATTCTATTTCTATTCTATTATTGCATTGTTTTGTCTTTAACTGTCTAAATATGCACACATATTATTATTATTATTATTATTAATGGGTTCTCTCCGGGAACTCCGGCTTCCTCCCACACACCAAAAACATGACTGTTAGGTTAAAGTGCCTGTGATGTGCATAACCTTCAAATACAACATGTCAAAGAAAACATCTTTATATTTAAGAAAGTAGAGTAATACACACAATTTGACCCATTTTGTCCCATAACTGGCATATTTTCTTTAAAACTTGGCTCAGCCAAAGTGCAACAGGAAGTGACATCAAAGGGGAACTCTTTAACACAGAAAACTCTCTGGTCTTTGTTTATTGAAGCAATATTATTTGAACTCAGACTCTTCCTCTCTGATAGTGACTCACAAATTTTAAGAAACATCAGATTCTTCTCTACAGTCTGGGTTGTTGGCTGTTGTAACATCGCTCTGTTCACATTCAGACATTCCCCTTTGACA
>NW_013952486.1:1295611-1317937 GCF_001266775.1 Austrofundulus limnaeus | reverse complement strand
TTATTATTGTCATGGACTAATTATTTATATCTGTTTCACCTTGACACTGTCCATCACTCGTATCTTTCTGATAGCTCATTACTGTCTCAGACTTTCTTCAAGTCTGTTTGTTTCCGGACATCAGGACTCCGCAACGGACTGAACTCTCTTGTTTGATAACAGACTCTTTGAGCTGGGAGCCCAGCCATAGGCTTGACAGTATATTTGGCAATCTATGATTGGTTGTAAACTGTCACATGGTGTTAACATAATGTTATATTACTGGCTGTATTCTGCTTATGAGTCAGTTACAATCATGTAGAACTTTCTGATTCAGTTCTGTTTGTTTGTCGCTCATAATTAAATCATATTTGATTATCATACACGCAGACTTTTCTGGCATTATTCCAACGTGTTTCTGCTTTTTGCGACGACAGTTATTATTATTATTATTATTTGGTATATGCCAATATAAATGGATCATCTTTCAAAGTAGGCATTTTATGAAATGACATTGAACAATATTAGTTGTGTGTCAGGAAACAGATTTTTTACTGTGTTCCTGAATGCAGCATTACTCCAACTCCTTCCACAGCTGAGGCGCTTCAGCTCAACTATTGAAAGTTGAGCATCAAAATAAATAAATAAATAAACAAAAAGCTTTTTTCGACAAATACTGTAAACAACTCCAGTTGTCACCTGGGACTTAGAGCTGCAGCACATAAAGCTAAGAAAAAACTCCTTCATGCCTAACGTAAAGTGCTGACGACGCTGCAACGTCATTTATTCTATAAAAATCTAATTAAATTAGTTTAATTCAGACTTGTTCAGGTAAACAATGAACAATCTACACAGAAATTACAACAACAATAAGCTATGTGGTGGCCACGACATAATTATCGCGTGCGCACGCGTTAATTAATTAATTTTTTTCCATGTCACCGGATGGGCTCCGTAGAAACGGGAACAATTTTTCGAAAAATGATTAACTCGTCAGATGACTTTAATTTTTAATGGCCTTAATTTTTAATAATTTAAGTTATATAAAATATACACATACAATTTTAATCCATTCTTCAACCTTGTGAACACCTTGTTAAATGTAAATACCTGAAAAAATACTCAATTTGTTTCTTGGCTTACTAAAGTAGGAAATAACACAAGTGAAAAGATTGATCAAATAAAAACATCACGTAGTATTGCACATAAAAATGTATTAAATTATTTTATCCTGTTCAAACAATAATGCCATAATTAAATGTAGAAGTGTCATATGCTATTTCTTAAATTTTTTTTGTAAAAATGAATTACAATGAATTACATTAAAAAACATTACATACATTAAAATGAATACACATGCTTTAAAAGCTGTAAGAGCATAAATGTTTTAAAAAAAGTTTTAACTGGACAAATACAGCGGGTAAAATAAGTATTGAACRCGACACCATTTTTCTCAGTAAATATATTACTAGAGGTGCTAATGACATGAAATTTTCACCAGATGTTGGTAACAACCCAAGTGATCCATACATACAAAGAAATCAAACCATAAATGTCCAGAAATGAAGTTATTTGTAAAAAATGTGGAATGGCACAGGGAAAAAGTATTGAACACGCTTACTGAAATTTATCTAATACTTTGTACAAAAGCATTTGTTGTCAATGACAGCTTCAAGACGCCTCCTGTATGGAGAAACTAGTGGCATGCATTGCTCAGGTGTGATTTTGTCCCATTCTTCCACACAAACAGTCTTCAAATCTTGAAGGTTTCGTGGACCTCTTCTATGAACTCTGATCTTTAGTTCTTTCCATAGATTTTCTGTTGGATTCAGGTCAGGTGATTGGCTGGGCCATTCCAGCAGCTTTAGTTTCTTTCTCTGAAACCAACTGAGAGTTTCCTTGGCTTTGTGTTTGGGCTCATTGTCTTGCTGAAATGTCCAGCCACGTTTCATCTTCATCATCCTGGTAGATGGAAGMAGATTTTTATCAAGAATGTCTCTGCTCAGACGGTTCAGTGCATTACTTATTGTTTTCTTTGAAACAAACGTACCTGCTAATTCCAGGTGTTTCTGAAGCTCTCCGCAAGTGGTCCTTGGCTCTTGGACAACTCTTCTGATAATTCTTTTCACTCCTCTGTCAGAAATCTTGTGAGGAGCACCTGGTCGTGGTCAGTTTATGGTGAAATAATGTTCTTTCCACTTCTGAATTATGGCCCCAACAGTGCTCACTGGAACCTTCAGAAGTTTAGACATTCTTCTGTAACCGATGCCATCATTATGCTTTGCAACAATAAGGTTGCAAAGGTCTTGAGAGAGCTCTTTACTTTTACCCATCATCAGATGGTTCTTGTGTGATACCTGGCCATCATTTGGGACYGAACCAGCTGATATTAACTTGCACTGACAAGGGGCAGGCTTGCTTTCTAATTACTGAGAGAGTTCAGCTGGTGTCTTGGCTTTCCGTGCCTTTTTACACCTCCATTTCTTCATGTGTTCAATACTTTTTCCCTGTGCCATTCCACATTATTACAAATAACTTCATTTCTGGACATTTATGGTTTGATTTCTTTGTATGTATGGATCACTTGGGTTGTTACCAACATCTGGTGAAAATTTCATGTCATTAGCACCTCTAGTAATATATTTACTGAGAAAAATGGTGACGTGTTCAATACATATTTTACCCGCTGTATGCGGAATACAATTGCAGGTAATAATAGCAAAGTAATGATTTAATAAAGTTTCACATTTAAATTAGAACACCAGTGCTTCAATAATTTAAAAACCTGTTCAGAAATGCACACCTTCACACTGTCATGTATTCAGGTAAACACAAACAGAAATACAGAAAAACAAAGTAAGCAGAGTAAGCTCTACAGGTTTGGCATGTACAACGGCTGGCAGAGTTGTAGCGAAAAATGGCTGAGTACATTCCCAGCCCTGGCAGAACAAACAGTGCCGTTGTTTGGGTTCAGAGGAACTGGTCCTCAGAAAGGGCACTGCAGGAGGGAAACTGAGTGGGGAGGTTGGTGGGGGGAGTTGGAGAGCAGGGACAGACGAGGACACTGGATCTGGGTGGCCTGTTTACATGGCTCACACCGACATTATCAGCTCCAATAAACAACATAAAGCAGGTCTCACATGAGAAAGACTACACTTGGAGAAAATCAAGACCCTSAAACTGTTTGATAAACATAAAAAGATAAAACATGGAACCGACGGGTTCATTTTATCTCCCAATATGCTGAGTAATCTAAGAACTTCTGAAACAGAAACAAACCCTACAGGTTTTTTTCCTAATTGTACAGATTAGCAGCTCACGCAACAGATGGCGGGCTTACAAACAAAATTAATCCAACATTTTATTGCTTTCATAGTACAGAGTGAACAAAGCCATCTTAACTTACTTAACTGACTTATTATTTGTGGGGTGGGTATTATGCAAAATTGACTTTCTTGAGCCTTACAACAAGCAATGTCATTCCCTCATTGAAAACATCCCCAGAGTGTTGCTTTGACTCATTCCTGCTTGTTTGAGAAAACCTTGAATCTCCTGTGGTAGCCATATGGAGCTGCCTAAACACTTGCTGGACAAAGCACCGCCTATTCATACAAAGCCCCCGCCCCACAGAGCACCCCTCCCCTCAAGTATTATTGTAAAGATGTGCTGAAGTGGGATTGTCAGAAATGGTAGGAGGTTCTTGAAGAGACAGAGGCGGATTTCAAGGTGTTTGGATTAACTATGACATAAAGTCAAATTTATTTTTGATACATACAACATATTCATAACACAGTGGCTCAGTTGGTAGAACTGTTGCCTCTCAGCAAGAAGGTCCCTGTATCAAAATCCCGGCCCGTGCATGTGTGAGTTCTCTCTGGGAACTCCGGCTTCCTCCCACAGACCAAAAACATGACTGAGGTTATTTGGTAACTCTAACTTGTCCCTAGGTGTGAGTGAGAGAGTGCATGGTTGTTTGTCTCTGTGGCCCTGTGATGGACTTGCGACCTGTCCAGAGTGTACCCCACCCCTCACACTGTGACTGCTGGATATGAGCACTAGTGACCCCTGTGACCCTGAAACGAAGAAGCGGATATAGATAATGGATGGATGAAGATAACATAGTTGCTTGATTGTGATATAGAACTGAACAACGTGCCAGGAAAATACTTAACCCCAGCCCTCCTATTAAAAAGAACGAGATAATGATGCACTTTACATAAGATCTATGGTTGTAATGCTTTCATTTCAAAGGTACAAATCCAATGTGAGAGAACATGAAACAACATGCAACTTCCTATAATGATTTTTAACCATAAAGCTATGACATCAAAAGCTGGTTGTTGATGCTCTCTCTGTGAAAATGACATTGTTGTATCATTTGAGTTATAGATGTGGTAACATTAACAGATTCCTCCTTCTTCGTGTGACACCACCATAGTATTTTTTCATCTTCCTGTGCTCTGAAGCTCTTTGGGCGTGGGTGGGTGGGGGTAATCCAGATTACAGGAAGCTGAGGAAGACTGTCTCATGTGGCAGAGACAACCCAGGGGATTCATCTTTCATCCTGTTGTGATTGAGACCCAAATCAAGCTGTAACAGTAATAAGGCTCGATGTAGTACGCAATGGAGATGGAAAATACACAGCAATTATGCTGAAAATAGTGACTATAAGTGATATTTAGAAGTAGTTTAGGACAAAAGATGTCATTAATTACTCTGATTTTTCGTAGTTTTGATCCAGAATGTTCAATTATGTCAAATATCACATTTTCCTTTTGCAATACTTATGAACTGTAAAGTATACCTTCAAAATAGTCATTGTGGTAATCCCTGTACTTAGCTGTTTGGAGAAATTTAGAGTAGTTTGGCATAACTCTGTTAGTTTTCTACTTGTCTCAGTGAAAATGCAAAATAAAAAYGGCAGTACTGTATCATGCCTAATGCTGTCATGTTTGTTGTTCTTCTATTGTCTGTATTCAAACAGACTGATTAAAAAAAAGATAAATAGCATCCAGAGAATGTGACACGTAAATAATTTGTGTAAACACATATGGTGTGACTGAATCAATGAATATACAAATAGCATAACCAGAGGCACATCGTGGATTAGTCCCATGGAGTGTGTGGGGTCCGTGTGTACACGCCAGCTGAAAACAACAACCACATGCAAGAAGACCACACTGAAATTCTCTACAAACACAGGAACATTTGAAATGATTTCTAATCAAAACGAACATGACGCAACACTTTCAACCCAACTGGAAAAGACTGGTTAATGGCATGCAGATTCGGTGAGTAGAAAGCATTAGTCGTCGTGGTTCAGTAACCCTGGTAGAATGATACGTTATCTGGCTTGAAGAATGTTTTGAGATAGGGCTTCAGCTTTAATCATACCCAGGCAGGCTTGTGGCGTTCAAGACACCTGGTTTCCAAATCCTATCGATCATATCTCCATTTTTAGGAAGAATTTGTCAGAGCCATTATGTGTGTCTGCACACAGGATGACTGAGGTTATTTTCCAGGTTTGTTGGCAAAACGAAGGCAAAGAAATTCTGTTTTTGATTAGTGAAAAGAGCCCATCAAAACCACCAGGGATACCTGCTCAAACTGCTCTAAAATAAAATAAAATAATCAGCTTCAGCTCTAAAATAATCTAATTTAATATTTGTAGATGCACTGGCATTAGTACAGAGTCGGCAGCTGGATTTTGCCTCTTTCGTTTTGCTCAGCAACTTCTTTTTTTTAAATAAAAGATGGCCATTAGTGATAAGAGCAGGAATCTGGATGGGTTCCACACAGAGTTTCAAAAGGACTTTTAAAATGAAAGATGAAGTTAGTGCAGATGTGTCCTAACTTTGCTTTGAATCAAACCATTTGTGTAAGAAACTCAAATTACTGAAAAGACAAGGCCAATGGTGGAAATGTGACCAGAACTTAAAGCTTAATATTAGGGCAATACAATTGCTTAAAGGGGTCATATAATGCAAAACACAATTTTTTTTAGCTATTAAACACATTTTGTTGTGTACTTGGAGTCTCTAGGAGTTTAGAAAACTTGAATTTAGTCTCTCCCAGTTCAGTGAAAATATATTTTTACATTCTTTTATACAGCGGGTAAAATAAGTATTGAACACGCCAACCTTTTTCTCAGTAAATATATGACTAGAGGTGCTAATGACATGAAATTTTCACCAGATGTCGGTAACAACCCAAGTGATCCATATTATACAAAGAAATCAAACCATAAATGTCCAGAAATGAAGTTATTTGTAATAATGTGGAATGGCACAGGGAAAAGGTATTGAACACATGAAGAAAGGGAGGTGTAAAAAGGCATRGAAAGCCAAGACACCAGCTGAACTCTCTCAGTAATTAGAAAGCAAGCCTGCCCCTTGTCAGTGCAAGTTAATATCAGCTGGTTCAGTCCCAAATGATGGCCAGGTATCACACAAGAAMCATCTGATGATGGGTAAAAGTAAAGAGCTCTCTCAACACCTTCACAACCTTATTGTTGCAAAGCATAATGATGGCATCGGTTACAGAAGAATGTCTAAACTTCTGAAGGTTCCAGTGAGCACTGTTGGGGCCATAATTCAGAAGTGGAAAGAACATTATTTCACCATAAACCGACCACGACCAGGTGCTCCTCACAAGATTTCTGACAGAGGAGTGAAAAGAATTATCAGAAGAGTTGTCCAAGAGCCAAGGASCACTTGTGGAGAGCTTCAGAAAGACCTGGAATTAGCAGGTACGATTGTTTCAAAGAAAACAATAAGTAATGCACTGAACCACCATGGCCTGTATGCATGCTCACCACGCAAGACTCCACTGCTGAAGAAACAGCATGTTGAAGCTCCTTTAAAGTTTGCTGCACAACATTTAGACAAGCCTGTGTAATACTGGGAGAATATAGTCTGGTCAGATGAGACCAACATTGAACTGTTTGGATGCCAGAATACACATCATGTTTGGAGGTCAAATGGCACTGCACATCAGCCCAAAAACACCATACCAACAGTGAAGTTTGGAGGTGGGAACATCATGGTGTGGGGCTGTTTTTCAGCATATGGTACTGGCAAACTTCAAATAATTGAAGGAAGGATGAGTGGAAAAATGTACAGAGACRTTCTTGATAAAAATCTGCTTCCATCTACCAGGATGATGAAGATGAAACGTGGCTGGACATTTCAGGAAGACAAAGAGCCCAAACACAAAGCCAAGGAAACTCTCAGTTGGTTTCAGAGAAAGAAACTAAAGCTGCTGGAATGGCCCAGCCAATCACCTGACCTGAATCCAACAGAAAATCTATGGAAAGAACTAAAGATCAGAGTTCATAGAAGAGGTCCACGAAACCTTCAAGATTTGAAGAYTGTTTGTGTGGAAGAATGGGCCAAAATCACACCTGAGCAATGCATGCCACTAGTTTCTCCATACAGGAGGCGTCTTGAAGCTGTCATTGACAACAAATGCTTTTGTACAAAGTATTAGATAAATTCCATTAAGTGTGTTCAATACTTTTTCCCTGTGCCATTCCACATTATTACAAATAACTTCATTTCTGGRCATTTATGGTTTGATTTCTTTGTATGTATGGATCACTTGGGTTGTTACCAACATCTGGTGAAAATTTCATGTCATTAGCACCTCTAGTAATATATTTACTGAGAAAAAGGTTGGCGTGTTCAATACTTATTTTACCTGCTGTAGGTCATATCTTTCAACCTGTTCAGTTTTATGTGACGTTTTCTGAACATTTGCATCACATAATTTGTGATGGAACTGCCAAATAAGGACTGAAGTTACTAACTACAATTTGGTTGTCTTCATTCTCCTCTGGCTCTGGGTCAGACTTTGGTTCCAACATGTAAGGCTGGATGGACAAGTCTCCCTTTGTTGACATATTTTATTGAAATTGTAAATAAAATGTTTATGTGTTGCTATATACTCGTAAATCTCTTTATCAAGGGAATTTGTAAATAACAAATTTCTGCTTGCTATATAGTCGTAAASCCCTCTCTCAAACTAGAATGGACCGGTCTGGAAGCTGGAAGGGGGGCGAGGTGTAAAGCGCCTCGCTTGGAGTCAAAGAGACAGCCTCAAAATGAGCTGATCTGAGACACACCTCAAGAAAAGGGCGACAGAGGGGCTTGTGGATTTACAATAATGAGGAATTCAGACCAAAGCATTGCAGTTTCACTTTATAAAGACCCCAACTGAAGGATTTAAAGATGAAAAAGAATTAAAAGCATGTCTCCTTTAATATTGACATGATCCCATTTATAATAAAATACACTCACAGTAATTAAAATACTTATTCATTCATCACCGTACTGATGAGACTGATGTACCAACGCTCCTCTTACTTATGGAAGCCCTGAAGTCTATAAATTTAAAAATGACATATGAAAATGTCTTTTCTATCAGTATCTAACAGAGAAATTTGTAAAATTATTTCAGAGAAAAAAGGTTTAAAAATTCTTAAACAAAATGAAGGAATATGTTCGCCACTGTTGAGGGTCTATAAAGCCCAAACACAAAACATTCTGACAGCTATGTACATAACTTTATAAACCTAAAAAATTTCCAGGTGTGCAAAGCTTTATACACTTGCAGGCAAACCTCTGAAAACTCTTTTTTTTTCTTTTTGCTTCCACACCTAACAAAATAAACCACAAACGTCTTTGATAGCTGCAACAGGTAAAGCCATCCACTGTTGACATGAAAGACAATGCCTGCCGATGCAGATGAGCACCTCCCACGCAGCTACTTCACTCTTCTTCTCGCTTCTGGCAGAGCATACCAGTTTCCACCTGGATGGTCTTCAACTATGTGCCAAGAGGATATCACAGCAGCTCCATATCCTCTGTGTGACAGTGTAATTCCCTCTGCCCTGCAGCAATGTCTGCAAAACTCAGACAGTTTACATGTTCATGTAGCTACATTGCACTGGGGAAGAGGGAACTGCCAAGTATTTTGTGCATTTAGTCGGTTTCTGGCTCACGCAGCTTAACCCCTCCAACAACTGTTGAAGGCGTGAAATGTTAAAGGAAGGAGGCAAACTTGTCTTTATTTTCATTTAGATGCAACATCTCAAAGTTGGTAATTACTTTAATTGTTCTGCTTTGTTAAATTTTATGATATAATACAGCTTGATTGAAATCCTTTCTTTTTTGTGTGCAGAGCAGCAGATGTGTGAAATATGTCTGGAAAAAATGCAGGGTATAGAAATTTGACAGAAATTTTAACTCAGGTATGCAAGAAAAAACGTGGGCAAAAATAGTAATATTGTATTTCACACTTGATTACAGGGTAAAAGGAAATATATTTTAATCGTTTAGATTTAAATGAYTTGATGTTTTTATTTAAACTGAGGTGAATTGAAATATGGTCCCAGCTAAACACTATAAAGTACATAAAGCTACATAATCACTATTTAAGATGGCAGGGGCCAAGTTCCACTGTGTTACAGAAACTTAAATAACAATTCAAAAATGAAAAACTCATTTAGATTAACCAATAAAAGTCAGCTCTGCTGTTGCCAAGTAGCTTAACGGGTTCTAAAAGCCAGACAGGTAAACCATTTTGGGCAAAAGAGATTTAAGCACAAAGAAGGCAGCATGAATACAATTATACTGTAGTTGGGTGGAGATCTTAAGTGAAGATAAAGATGCTGAATTTGTATTCTGAGATTTTAACAACTTCCAAAGTGAGACATTTTCAAACCCCGAGGGAACAAATGTAACAGGGTTGTGTGCTTTGTCTAAGGTTTTAGAAAAAAAAAAGGGACTTAATACGACCTAAAGTTTGCCATCAGGGACAGCAAAATGTTACTTTCATTTTTAGATGTTTCAAAAATAAGGCTTATTTAAATAAAGAAATAACAGTCAAACTTTCAGAACTTTTTAGATTTGGAATAACTTGAACATTTAATAGTGAGCAGAGGAGGAAACTTCAGCTTGAATTAGCTTAAAGACTATCTTGTACATTTTTGAAATGTAAAGTAAGTAAATAAGTAAGTAAGTAAGTAAAACTTTGTTTATATAGTACATTTCAAGATAGGAATCACAAAGTGCTTCAACAAATACAAACAAAAATAAAATGAAATAAAATAAAAATAGACGGAGCAAATTTAAACTAATGCAGATTTAAAAAGGTATAACTGAGCTTTAAAGGAGTCCGCAAAGTCAGCTGATCTTAAATTAGAAATAGAGAGTTCCAAAGCCTTGGACCACAGCCAAAAAAGCTCTGTCTCCTTTAGTCATTTAGAAATGCCCGTATATTAACTTGTTTAAATCCAATTTTGTATTTCAGGTGAGAAGTCAAGTGCTAACGTCAATGTACTTACATTTAAATGTTGATCTTTACTTTATTCAACATCTGTTTATTCAGACTTGTCAGACGCTTTAAAAATAACCAATCCTGCAATACTGGAACAAGCAAAGAGCTCCAGAGACAAACGAGTGCATATGTTCATTGGATTTTAAACCGATTCTTTATTGTATGTGACACCCAACGACCCCCACCCTCTCTGCACTTGAGCTAAGGCTATCAGACAACTAAAGCTGCAAAAGTAAAACAACCTAGTGGCTGGTAAAGCCCTTGGAAGAGTTTCAGTCTGGTGTCTGGGGTCATCTACCAGACCTGACACTATAGTTCACGCACCTCTGTTACACGGAGCAAAGCAAAGGACAGATTTCTGCTGCTTACAGTGTTTTGATTTGATAACTTTGCATTTTTCAGAATTAAACTAAATTGCTACCATGGTAAGAAAATAGCTGAATAGTTAAACTAGAAAACAAACAAAAAAACAATAAATAAAACAAAAATCTACATTTAAATTGTTTAAGGACAAAGTTTTAAGAAGAAGAAATCATTTTTGGTACCTTGAAGACATTTTCTCGATACTAAATCTGTCTGGGAACACTCAATTGGCAGCACCCTTATTTTGTGTCCCCATCCACTTCCATGTCCTCAGAAACTGGCCACAGTGGTGTGGTCCTGCCCTCCTGGCCTTCAGGTCAGCAGACGCGCCGATTACCAATGAGTCCCTGACACAAGACAAATCTTAGCGCTTTCATCTGTGCCGGTGGGTTGCCCTTCAAAGCCTTGTTACAGGATTGGCAATTGCCAATTAGCACAATTAGCTTTTGGCAAGCCGCCGGGCGGGTCACATGGCACCGGCTTTACGCTGATGGTACCTGACAAGCCAGCAGACCTGCCATGATTAATATTACAGATAGTAAGCTGTTTAGGGGATGGGCACAGATAGAAACTTGTTATACATATGCACAAAACAGATCAATGACAGCAAATTAACTCAATGTTTTTTWTGCTCAAACTAAGGAACAGCAGGTAAACTGTGGACACGATGTTCCTAAAGTCAGCTTACAGACTTGAGAAGGAGTATGTCCTGTAATGGACCCGGTGGGTCTTACTATAAAAACGACCCGGTCATATATTTCACGCTGTCATTTGCCTTTTTTAGTCAGAGACAGTTTGTTTGTGAGGCCCGGTTGCCTTAATGTTTTATCCAGAATGCTTAGTCAAGGGGCTCCCATGTCAAAGTCTTTTGAAGCGATGAAAAACACTGGCAAATACAGTGACTTTATGGGGAGGAAATCTAACCCAAGCAGAGGTTCCCTGCTTTTACAGACTCAAAAACAACACAAAAACCCACTCGGATACAGGTATAGTATAGGAGGATAACATCTGGAGGTGGTCGTAGCATGAAGGTATGCAGATGTAAAAAACAAACAAAAGCTTGGATACAGCATGGAACGTCATACCAATAGGTAAGTATCACTGAATGTACATACTTTCCATGTTACAAAAGTAAAGAGGTGCAGGCCAACACTTGTAGCCTTCTTGCCCTTATTATGTAGTAACTACGCTGACAGATCAGCTGTCAAAGTTTCTTTGCAGTCGCTGAATAAACTGCCACCCTGCTTTCCCAAACGCGTGACAATTTGTTCAAACAGATGCAAATCTTACCCATAAGACCTGATTTTAACGAGGTTCCCCTCAACTAAAGCAATAAAAAAGGCCGATAATGGAAGAAAATAAAGCAGCTTTCAGCAATGTTTGGCAGACATTTATCTTAAAGGGATCCCCGATTAGTTGTAACATTTTATTAGATAAAAATATATTTTAACTGTAAAATAAAGACTGTAAAAATACTGTAGGATGTTCAGTTTAGTAAATTTTTAAATATATATTTTAACACGGATGGAGCCATTTTATTTACACACAAAGCATTCTGGGTAAATGATGACGTGGATAGGTCCTCGGTGTGAGCGAGCTATATCCACCCTGAAGGTTAATCTTGGACAATATCTGATGATCGACTCTTTTAAATGAAACCAGAGAGCGTTGACAGAGAGGAGAAGGTAGAAATGACTCAGCCTGTAACTGAAAATATAGATGGAGGACAACAGAGCTGCTTCATGGAAGAAGAACCTCAGCTTAGCCTGTTAGTCTTTGCGCTAGCACTGACGCTATATTGCCTTATACAGTATGTATTAGCTCGGTGCTAGCGCGACAGACAAGCTAAACTGAGGTCCTCCATCCATATTTTCAGTTGCAGGCTGAGTCATTTTTGTGTTCCCCTCTCTGTCATGTGGATGGAGGACCTCAGTGAGGAGAGGAGAATGTGTAGCGCTGAGCTAATACATATATATGGTGATAGCTTCRGGGCTAATGTTAAAGCTAACAGGCTAAGCTGAGGTTCTTCTTCCATGAAGCAGCTCTGTTGTCCTCCATCCATATTTTCAGTKCCAGGCTGAGTCATCTCTACCTTCTCCTCTCTGTCAACGCTCTCTGGTTTTATTTAAAAGAGCCAATCGTCAGATATTGTCCAAGATTAACCTTCAGGTGGATATAGCTCGCTAGCAGCCTCACACCAAGGACCTATCCACATCATCATTTACCCAGAATGCTTTGCGTGTAAATAAAATGGCCCCGTCCATGTAATTTATTTTTAAACTTTAAGTTTAAAAATGATAAAAACTAAACATCCTACAATATTTTTAGAGTCTTTATTTTACAGTTAAAATATATGTTTATCAAATAATGTCTAATGTTACAACTAATAAGGGATCCTTTTAAGGCTAAGCCTAAAAGCCAAACCAACAACCAGACCTTGTTGTTTCTGTTAAAATGAGTTCATCTGTTTACTATAACTTAAATGGTGATGCCCATCTATTCCTCATCTTGATGGAACAGATTGAAACAGCAACAGTAGCATGTCTACCAAGTTGAGCTGAACAAAGTGGAAAAACAAAACACGCACGCACGCACGCAAAAAAAAAAAAAACCCTGTGGCCTGGATACAATTGGCGTGTGGATAAAGAGCCCCAGACGATGGGCAGAGAGATAAGCAGAAGGGGAGGTCTGGGGCACCGACGTTCTGCCACAAAACCCATTCTCATTTGCAGCTTGCTTTGTGTTTCCTCGGCCCTCTCGGTTTTCCACAGCCCAGCCTGTGTAATCACTGTGCTTGGCCACACTGAGTTTCTAAGGTAACACTGCGTGAGATCAGTATCTCCTCTCAAAACAAGAAGCCAGGAAGTGTTCCATCTGTCATTATCACAATTCACCMAGTACTGTGGTTTTCCTCTTCACAACAAATTCACTTTTTATGGTTTCCTTCCCAGGGAATTTGTGAGTTTTTTTTAAACCTTTCCAGCTGAGAACAGTAAGAAAAAAAAAGGAGACCACATTGTCTGACGGCTTAGTTATTTGTGGTTAAGTTGGAGTGCAGCTGCAGGCCTGAGGGTGACCAGTGAATTGACCACAATGTTGTGTGTGAGTGTCCATAATGAAACAGGTTGCAGAGGGAAAAAAGCTGGTTGATATAAACCCATCTGATTTCCACCGGTGCGGCGCTCGCATGCACAAGCGAGGACATCCGCACAGCTGCTCGAGGATGGGCGTGTTACAACACACCTTGTCGTCAACACGCAGGCATATCTGGAGGTCTTGAAGAGCAGACAAGTTAAAAGAGTTGACTTAATTATCTGGCTTGAGAATCAAAGGGAATCTAATGAAAACATTTCCATCTCCTCTTCTCCAGCGCTTCCTGTCATGTTGTGTCTTCTGACAAAAACAGCCAGGAGAAGAGTGTGTAATCGACATTAAAGGCTCGAAACAAAGCGTGACCGCAAACACCTTATCATCAGCTGYTAAATTGCTCTGCAAGAGCAGATACAAAGAAAGGAAAAAACATAGTGACCGCAATAAATTGTAACGCGCAACCTGTGATTTACAGCATGAAAACAAAAATCAAAGCGAGGCGGATGAAAATGTGGTTTTTGAGTAACCACAAAGTTTTGAGCTGCAGTGTGTGTTTTCAGTAACTATAGTAACACAATACCTTCTCTGACCATCGTCTGTCAAGTTTCGTCACAAGGTACAATAACAGGCAATTTTATTTTCTTTTTAAAAATTTTGGTACGAAATGAAACCAACGGCGCYATTATGTGTTTGGCTCTACTCTTCCAAACCCGTCCTAAACTCTATAGAAGACTTAAATTACGCATCATAAATAAACTTTATAACATTAATATGGACATGTGACTTTAAAAAACACCCCTTAGAAACACTTAGTTCAGTTCTAGTGAGGCAATAGACAATAGTTTACTCCATCAAGCAACTCATCTAGTGTAGATACTATAGGTTTGGGCAATACTGGCAAAATAAATTATGATGATTAATGGTGCCATTTAGCCAATAACAATGTGAAGATTAATATATAACAATTGCACTTGTATGTTTTTGSCCCAAAGTCAGTCTAAAATTGTGCTAAAATTATACTCACAAATCATCCATCAAACTATCTTCTATTCCATCCATCCATTATCTATACCCGCTTCTTCCTTTCAGGGTCACAAGGGTCACTGGTGCCCATATCCAGCAGTCACAGTGCGACAGGTCGCAAGTCCATCACAGGGCATCAGTGACTATCTTCTATTAGCGTCTATAAACTATTTTAACGGGTTTAAAATACTAAGCAATGAATTGAAACCCAACKTTTCCACAATGTGGAGTGGCTGCATAACTTTAGTAATGCAATGCAACACGGGCTCACGTGCACACTTGATAATGAGAGTGCATGAAAAAATATGTCATCACGTGGCATTGAATTCAGTAATTGCAAAGTGCCAAATATTAATTGTTCAGTTTTTCTAACAAAAAAATGCACACAATACTAGGGCTGCAACGATTAATCGATTAATCGACGACTAATCGATTATTAAAATAACCGATGACTAATTTAATAATCGATTAATCGTTTTATTTTTTTTTGTTCTTTACTTTGTTCTTCTCTCCAAACTGCTTTGACACCTTCCACTGCCACATCTGCCTTTCTGTCCTTGACACACATGCACAGTAGTGGTAACTGGGGTAGGCTGTGAACGTTATAAGACATTATACAGACAGGCTCTAGTATCATGGCTACCCATTAACGGAGCTCAAAAGTGTGGGATCATTTTAAGAAAATGAAAGAGAAACCTGTGYAATATCTGCAGAGCAGAACTTGCCTTCCACAGCAATTATTTTTAGTTAGCATATAGCTAAAATCTAATGATGGTTATATAATAGCAGCTGCATTCTGGCRCGATAAGCTCTATGTTTTATATTCAATTAACGTATGATCTGATTAGTCGACTAATCAAAAAATAATCGGTGATTAAACGATTATAAAAATAATCGTTTGTGGCAGCCCTAGGGTCAAACAATGTTTTTAGTCAAACAGAACCAACAAGAATGAAACAAAAAGTAAAGAATTAGAGAAAAAAAAAGTTAAATGTAAATAAATTGTAATTATAATAAATTAATAATAGTTTTACATCTAAAAATCACATTTTATTATTTTAATCTATTTTCCTCATTCAGCAACCTGTTACATTTCTGTTGTGTTTCATGTAGGAGAAATACACATTTTTTTCAGTCAGTATTTAATACAGCTGGCAAAATAAATTGTTAAAATATTTATTATGTGCTTCTGTTTTTTAATTCAGGAGATTATAAAAAAAATCCTTCATTTTATGGGAGGACCCTCTTGATTCAAGAGAAAACTCCGGTTTCTAAAAAAATGGCTGCTTATTAATTAATTGTTAATCAATCTATAAGATAAATCATCTTCAGATTAATTCATTATCAATAACTTGCATACTTAAGGAGTTAACTTAATTTATATCTACTCATATTCATGTAATTAARCATTTTAATGATTTGGCCGATTAATCGAAAAAATAATCAACCAATTAATCGATTATTAAATTAATCGTTAGTTGCAGCCCTACACAATACACTACCTACCCTTAGATACGATATATGCTAAAGAGTGCAGTCTGTTATCTTGTCACAACATTTTGTTTGAGCCTTGAAGACATAGAGAGCATTATTCTCTAATTGTCAGGCACAGTAGCGCTTCACAGACCTGGGGTGCAAAGGCTATAGCGGAATGTTTAACCTTAAACCTTCTTTATGRATAAAACTAGACACAGAGGGAAGTGATTGTTATGGGATGAAAAAGAAATTGATTGATTTAAAGATCAAACTACTAAAGGTTAAAGTAATAAGGTAAAGCTCAACTCMTTTGGATGTCAGAAGAGAGGGAAGGTGTACAGTAATTGTCTAATGTGATTCAGGTCAGTCTACATTTGTTAACTAACTGCATGTTGCAAATATGACTGAAGTGTGTGCAAAGTTCTACATTTGATTATACTAGTGAGCACATGTGAATTCACACATCCTCCAGACTCAGTGCACCCCTCCATCTTCACTCAAGTGGAAAAGTGCACCACCCCCCTGAGTTTCCCTACAGCATCCCCACTCTCATGATGGATCCCAGTCAACATAGACCCTTGTAACCCTTCCTCAAAAAATCCTTGAAGAGGTCAACAGAGAGATTAAGACCCTTCAAATGGGGTCATGGAGATCAATGATCAAACAGAGAGTCGGGGGGCCTGCCCCCGTGCCCCCACTCCACCCACTTCATTTCAGAAGGCCAGATAATAGAGACAAAAAGGCTGGCTAAATATTACTTCCCCACATCATGACCCAACCACCTCCTTAATCTTCGAAGGTGGCCTCGTCTTTAGCTGTCACTGACAGTTTCACCAATCGCTGATCACATTGTGTCTATTGATTGAAGTTCTGAAAAACAAAATGGTAATATAAGGATACAGTGAAACAACAGAAAGTTCTTGCAAAATAATTATTTTATGTCTTCTACAACAAACATTAACTGAAACATTTAGAATTTAATGGGATAAAATAATTACACAAGTTTAGATTGTGGKTTTTTTTTATCTGGGTGAGACACATTCCTGCAGACAACAGTGAATTAATCCTGGCTTTTAGAAAACCTGTTTTACKGTGAATTTGATATTTTTATGGGGTGATTTTATTGGAAAGCCACTTACCTATTTGGGATTAAAAAGGAGGTAAAAGGGAATGTGTGTTTGGGAGTGTGGGTCTTTAGGCTGCTGTGTGATTTTGTCAGCCCTTCATTCAATTACTAATCACTTTCAGACTGATGGTTAGCAGCTCACTGCWGGATAAAACCACACTGTTTACATTTTAATTTAGCATATTTCCTCATATTAAGTTAGTTCAAAGTTTATATGAGTTTTTTTTTAAACTAACGTGAGAACCACAGATATTGGCAATGTTCAAATCTATCTCTTAGTGGGAGACAAAATCCATGTTTTTCTGCAACATTTAAAGTTGCTTTGTTGTGACGTGACAGTATACAAGTCAGCCTTTTACAGCTTTGTAAATAACAGAGCTTTAAATGTCCAAGACTCTGAGATGAGTCTTGTTATTCAGTACACTATATATAAAATCTGACATTTTAAAAAGGCATCACAGTTTGGATCAATAAAAAAAGGTTCTAATCATTATAATTTACCTTTTCCTGTTCCAAACATGTCAACTTTAAGAAAGCTCACTTCCCTATCACACTTAGATAAACTGAAACGTAATATGATTTGCATTAATTGTACCAGTTTGGGCTTTTTTATTTTTATTTTTTTAACAGTCCATGTATTTATAAAACCTCGTCTTTCTTAAAGAATGCTCATGGTGAATATTTTATCCAGAAGTTTGCATCCCACCCAATACAACAATGTTGAAAATATGCTCATAAATGAGGAGTTAAATTTAAGGCACCAAGCCAATGGTGACCTAATCTATGAGGTGCAGATGCAAAGTCTCACTTGACCACTCATCAGATGGCATCTCAGGATATGTGTAATGCCTTTTTCCCCCACTGTCTTTCACCCTTTCAGCATTGTGTGTGTGTGCCACGTTCATACACGCAAAAAGTGTTACAACATAGAATATTGATGCAGACATGTTTATGTGAATGTAAATGTCAGCAACACCCACTGACGGCATAGTCTGAGCTGGATGTGTACTGTGTGTTAGTAAAATCCATGGCACAAGAAAATAATACAAGAACACCAAAAGAGATGCAAATACAATAGCCTTAAACCCATATGCTTAAACAATTACATGGTAAAATGTCTTTAATATTGTGGTGGAGCAATATCATCATCCATGTACTATGTTGTGAATCTATKCATTAAAAATTACTGAGTTTGAGCACGTGCATTAGTAACTTGAAAATGTCAATATGTGTAGCCTCTCATCATGGTAATACCTAAATAAAGGAAACATGTTTTTAAATTATTCAGATGGGGTCTATATAAAGTGGAACTGCAAGGCTTTGGTCTGAATTCCTCTTTATTGTAACTCCACAAACCCCTCTTTCACCCCTTCTCTGAGGTGTGTCTCGGATCAGCTCATTTTGAGGCTGTCTCTTTAACTCCAAACGAGATGCTTCACATCCCGCCCCCCTCCAGCTTCCAGACCGGTCTATTCTAGTTTGACAGAGGGGTTTACGACTATATAGCTGTGCAGAAAAGTTTTATTTACAAATGAAATAAAAGATGTTAACAAGGGAAGACTTGTTCATCCAGCCTTGCATGTTGGAGCCAGATTCTGACCCAGAGCCAGAGGAGAAAGAAGACCACCAAATTGTAGTTACACCTCATACCTTATTTAGTCCATCCCAAATACTGTGGTACGAAAAATATGATACAAACAGAATATAAAGATATTTATGCAGCACTGGGAGACTAAAATATAAATTTCTGCACTCCTAGAGATTCCAAATACACAATAAAATGTATTTAACAGCTGAAAAGTGAATTTTGTATTATATGCCCCCTTTAAATGACTTTAAAAACTGTAAGAGATGTTGAGCTGACAAAAAAGAAAACTGCWAACAGAAAAACAGATACATATATGGTGCCATAACATAGTACAACCCTTTGGAGGTATAAAAAAAAGACACTATCGGTAAATGCACAGTGATAATATTCAAAGTATGGTGCAGGAATATAAAAAAACTCTAAAGCTGATGGTGGGATAAGCTTGCAAGGGGTACGTAACAATTTAAAGTAAACATGTATTGAAAATGAGTAACTAAAAAGGGTATGAATACGACATTTACAGTATATGGGGCCTGCATTTGTGTTTTAAATGAGCCTGACTGGCTGTCTTGCCCATCAAAACATGGCCAACTGATAACGACTGTTTGCTGGCCGGTTGGAACGGCGACAAAAATTTGTTGGTACAGCTGCCTCGATTTTACAGGAAATGAGGCAAAAGCTGGAACAATGTTTTCAAAACAATTTAATTACCGCAAAAGCTTCTGTCTTTCTTCTTCTGCACTTGAAAATTTACCGCATTTGAAACGTTCGAATGGCCGGTTGTCAGAGTGATGCAACGTTGTCATGATTTATAAGTAACATCAGATTCAGCTTTAGTACACTGAAAACAGATGTGCTCCAATTTATACCAGGCGCCGATTCCCTCACAATGACCTGAGGTTTTAAGGCACAGCTGAAGACCGGACTGACATAAAGTCTGTGTGCTGGTGTGTGAAGGATTAAAAACGTAAAAAGAAGAGACGAGAACGGAAAGAACAGGACGGGGCTTTCACAGACGATGGGGTTTCATTGCCTCCGTCACAATCCTGGAAGGAGGTTCATTCTCGTAGCTCTCAAGGGTAGACACTGCTGTTTGCCATTTTTCCTTCTTTGTACAGGTTTTTTTTATGGACTCCCACATTTCACATCATGACTCAATCCATTGTTTTTTCCACTCATCATGCAGTGTCTCATCAGTTTCATCCTGTCTTCTCTCTCTTTCTCAGATAACACAAACGCCAACAGAACAGACAGGATTTCTACCTCTGTTCACAACGCTGATTGCATTTTCTAAAACAAGAGCCCCTCATGCGTGCAGTCCATTAGGGCCCGCCATACAAACAGGCCTGCTTTGTTGAGGTGTTATATCAACAGGGTGACCTCCCCTCTACTCCTCCCCAGCTTCCTTGGGCCCCCCAAACGGCAGGAGATTGATGTCAACAAGGAATTTTGTCCCACATTTCCCTCTGCCTCCTCCAGACCCACCCGGCTTCCCAAAAAACACTTGTTCCAGCACAGAGAGCTCTAGTAAAGCTTGAACAGGTCCGTAACACCCCAAATCACAAGCACGGCACTGTAAACAAGGAGCACCCCCCCACCCCCCGAAAACCCAGCTACGTGCCGAGAAAATGAGCAACCTTGTTCTGTCGACAGCAGGGTTGCTGTGAGGGAAGGGTCTGCACGGCTACGTCACCTGCGATGCGTGTCATCGCCCCAAGAGCTGCGAACAGACTTCAGAACTTTTTTTTTTCCTCCCTCTTGTGTGGTGCTTATCCAACTTTCCCAAGAAGCTGCAGAGCAGCTGCGTGTGAGAGCTCAATATCACAAGCAAAATCCTACTTTACGTTACGTCCCATGAAATATTCAAAGTAAATACATTCCTATTTATTGACATCTCTTAAAAGTTTGATACCTTACATTAAATAGAAATAATCCCTAAAAGGTGCCAAATCAAAGAAGAAAACAAAGAATGAGACAAAGGGGAGTTAGCATGCAAAATCCACATTTTTAACCTTTAAATTAATTTAGCTGTGTACTTGGAATCATTCCATGTTCTGAACTATTACATCACAGTGTTTGCACCGGAACTTCTAAATAACGTCTGGACTTACCAACTACATCTTCATTCTCCTCTGGTTCCAACATGTAAGGCTGGACGGAAAAGTCTTCCCTTGTTGACATCTTTAATTAATTTGTAAATAAAAAAGTTTCTGCCATGATAGACAGACATTACCCTTCTATCAAACTAGAATGGACTGATTGAGAAGCTAGAGGGGGGCGGGGTGTGAAGCACCAAATTGGATATAAAGAGACAGCCTCAAAATGAGTTGATTTGAGAAACACCTCAGAAAAGGGGTGGGGCTTGTGGAGTTACAATAAGGAGGAATTAAGAGAAAATTATTGCAGTTCTGCACTTTACATAAACTGAACGATTTAAATGTGAAAAAGAAGAATTTAAAAGCAGGATACGACTCCTTTAATGAATACAAACCAAGTGAGAAAGAAGCAACCAATTAACATTTTGTGGTCAGTTTGTCGAAATGTTATCCAGCTTTTTAAGAGCAATGAGGTATGCATGTRTCCATCCAATCAACACCGTATGTTTTCTTTGCTGGGACTTTTCCTTTCTCTGAAGGTGGGTGTGACATAAGCGCTGTGTGAAGTGAGCGGYTCCTTATCTCTGAGTGAAGTTTGCCTGTTACCAGAATCTAGCTGTGGCTGTGAAGTGCATACCAAGAGAGGTGATTAGATTACTTAGAATCAGGCAGAAAGTGTGCAAACCCAGGTTCCAGGACAACACTTATCTGAATGTCATAGACCACGGCCAATGTTTCAGAATCACAAACATAAACTCTATGGATGGAAAAAGTCAGCCTGGAAAAAAAGTTACTAACTTGAGCAACAATTGATGAATTGTAAAGGTTGAGGATTTTTTTAAAACATTTTATTCTGATATAGTTTGAACTTATGAACAAATTCAGCACTGTTCATATGAGCTGACTGTACCATCTTCTTTCTTCTGAAAACCCAGTGAAAATTACCGTTTGTTTATTTTTGTTTATTTAGACAAACTATAGCTATTTACTTTTTAATTCTCATATTTTTCTATTTTACAGTCTTAGTTTTACTAATTTTTAAATTCCAGAATTCATGATTTACATATGTTCTGTTTTTAATGTCTAACTCTTGTCAGTGTTGTATAAAGTACCACAAAGTGATACTTGAGTAAAAGTACAAGTATCTTACCAAAAAACTACTTTAATAAACGTTAAAGTCTCCTTTAGTGATATTACTTAAGTAAAAGTCTTAAAGTATCTGATATGTTTTGTACTTAAGTATTAAA
>NW_013952486.1:1292489-1295601 GCF_001266775.1 Austrofundulus limnaeus | reverse complement strand
ATGCAATAATACAATTCATGAAATACAAATACTTCATAAGTACAGTCCTTTAATTTTAATGATTGTGTCCTGCTGGAGTGTGACATGATTTGTTTGTGCACAAACTAATACGGTATCAGAGTTTTATATATTTAAACTTCTCATTCAGCCACAATTAAATTCACTCTATAGGAGGTACAATTTATATGGATAGCATTTATTTTTTACAATAACAATCTGGAATGAAAACAAGCAAAAATGAAATAAAAGTAACAACTTTCTACTTCTTGCCTTTTTTAAAAATGTAAGGAGTAGAAAGTTCAGATAATTGTGTGAAAATGTAAGAAGCAGAAGTAAAAAGCAGGCTGAAAAATAATTACTCAAGTAAAGTACAGACACCCAAAAATTCTATTTAAGTACAGTAAAGAAGTATTTGTACTTAGTTACTTTACAACTCTGACTCTTGTGTTACCTTATCGTACAGTTCCATCATTTTACAACAACTGTTGCTTAATCATTTAACAATTTATTTCTGTTGAAATTATTTTACATGAGAATTTTGCTTGTAGCATTTTTATGCATTGTTTCTATTAGTTGTAAAAGGATTTTGTGATATCCTAATGTATGAAAAGTGCTTTATAAAAAGTTGTTTTAATTTGATTTCTTGATGTAAATCTTTGTCTAAAACATCTCAAAGCACTGACCTTTAGCTGTGCTGCCTTCATCTTATCTCTGAGCCTTAGAGGATAATACTAACAAGACATTTTTGGCTTTATTGTTGTCTCATAAAATGTAGAAACAAACAAAATGTAGATTTTAAAAAAAAGGTGAGGATTGTATCTTTTATAGTTGGTCTAAAATTTTAGTCTCATATAAGCAAGGATTACACATGAGTCACTGAACATTAAGTTCCTTCAGTGACGAGCCATGAGTCAGAGAATAAAGTGTTCACGAAGGCACATTCATCATGACAATAAAAGAATCAAAGACACAAACAAACTGCTGCAGCTACATACAAACATAAATAAAAAGAATGCGGTTTTCCGTGTTTGAGTTGGTGTTTTTAATGGAGCAACCTAAGAGATCCCAGATGTCAAACCTTTGTGTTAAAAACTTTGGTGCTTAAGAGTTTGAATAAATGTGGATGTTACTCTGAGTGAAGCTGCCTCACGTATTGTTCAAGTTTGTAAAAAGTTTAGCAAAGTCGACACTTCCAAAGACTGTAGCAATCTAACGTGGCAGAAGAAGTGAAACGTTAGGAACTCTCAGACTGAATTATCTGACTGCTTTATGCAAAAACAAAAAGACCAGTGTTACTTAAAGTAAGGCAATGCCTTTTAACATTTCAATAAGATTAGATGGTTTCGATGACTTTAGCGGCTTATGTTCAAGAGCATCCTGTCCACAATTACTTGAACTAATTAAAAAAAAGTTATCGGGGGGGATTAAAAGTTTTGAGTCACATCAGAATCTGGAATAGACCTTTTCCCTCCTCATTTCCCAAAGCTGATTTCACATTACTGAAAAGCAGCTACACCGGTGGTCTATGGTGGGAAATACAGATGGTCTGCTATCAAGGCAACCAAACACATTAAATCGGCCTGCAGATGATGCTCATGTGTGTGTGTGTGTGTGTGTGTGTGTGTGTGTGGGTTTGTACGGGAGGGTTTGTGCAGCAAAGTGAGATTTCAGGCACATGTGTGAGCGCTGCCCAGGGAATGTGAGCCGTAACTACCTACAACAAAAGGTCCCTTCTGTGAGGGAGCTGGAGCGTGGCTAGAAAACAGAAAAATGGACAAACACANGCGTGGCTAGAAAACAGAAAAATGCACACACACACACACACACACACACACACACACACACACACACACACACACACAAGGAAAGAGGTACTATTCAAGTTAGGGTAATTGTATTTTTGCAAAGAGTAGTTTGTTTCCTATTACAACAATCGGCCAGTCAAAAACTCTTCTGCAACTTAGAAGCATCATAGTTAATGCAAAAAATGCATCGTTTACATGCAGTCAAAATGCATTCAAAGTCGACTTTCTGTACAGCTTCTATTCAAACTGGTGCCTGAACCAGAAAGAGGTGTGACCACTGCAGATTCCATCACAAAAACAACAAATAAAGAAATGCAGGTAAAAGGCACAAACAGCTGAATGGGACTGTTCAGGGTGGCTGAAGCTAAAAAGTGAAGTAGATTATCTGTTGAGATTTCACTGGACTAATATCTTGGCCAGTTCACTTGTTACACTCATCTTGAATGAGATAATAAACTCCACGTTGCAACTCAGTTTTTATTTCTTTATAAGGTGCAAACACAAAAAGCATCAGAATTATGTAATCTTAAGTTTTTTTTTAACACAGTTTTACTCCGCTGCAAAAAAACAAAAAAAGTCTGACAACTGTGAGTTCTGTCTTTCCCGTGGCTCAACAAAGCAAAATGAGCAACAGTAACATAAGTGTAGCCTGCGGCTAAGATTGTTCCACAGACATACACTGAAACTGAACCCAAGTGGCAGCAACACACTGCAACAGAAATACAGATTTTCAAAGCTTGCTGAAGCCAAAAACCTGATGCGAAACCCTTCTAGGACCTTTGCATACAAGTACAGGAGAGGTCCCGAAAGGTTCAAAGGTTTTGCTCTTCTAGCTGTATTTAAACCTTACTGTCTGTGTGGACAAGAATCTGTTCTACAACAAAATTATTTGTCTTTATGTTCGTGTGCAGATCAGAAGCAATTTTATCCAATCACACCAACAGACAAGTTACAAGTCAGCCAGCTGGGTTTRGTGTCTTAGATTTAAACATGCATTCATTTAAAAGCCTGACTGCAGCTCAGGTGGCTGGTTACCTGAGCTTGTCTAAAGGTTGAAATAAAAATCCCTTAAAYGGCCAAACTGCAGTCACAGACTCTCCTTTACCATCATAAAGGATGTTTATAAATACAGGTCCTTCTCAAAAAATTAGCATATTGTAATAAAGTTCATTATTTTCTGTAATGTACTGATAAACATTAAACTTACATATATTTTAGATTCATTGCACACCAACTGAAGTAGTTCAAGCCTTTTATTGTTTTAATATTGATGATTTTGGCAAAAAGTAAACAACAACAACAACAAC
>NW_013952486.1:1290095-1292441 GCF_001266775.1 Austrofundulus limnaeus | reverse complement strand
GTTGTTGTTGTTGTTGTTTACTTTTTGCCAAAATCATCAATATTAAAACAATAAAAGGCTTGAACTACTTCAGTTGGTGTGCAATGAATCTAAAATATATGTAAGTTTAATGTTTATCAGTACATTACAGAAAATAATGAACTTTATCACAATATGCTATTTTTTTGAGAAGGACCTGTATTATCATATGAACTGGTATTTTCATCTTTAGAAACACTTCTTAAAGATCTGAATCGACACCAAACCTTCTCTAGTTCTGCCACATGCAGCAGCTCTGTCTATTCTGCCTCCACAGACTGAGTCTCTTCTAATCCTTTTGTAGAGGCAACTCGTAAAGATCTTGGATGCCAAGTCTTGTTCAAGGCTTGACTGCAGGTGCAGGCACTGGTTTCCCAATTCCAGATGAGGTTTTCTCCTGCCTCCCCAAAAGTGTTCTACAGTTTCGATGGTTCTAATTATGGCTCCCCGCTGGGGAACAACTTACTTTGGAAGACTCAACCAAAGTTGTGTCCAACAAATCAAAACTTTGTTTGCGAGGTCATGCATTCACGTTCACTGTAAACCAATAAAATGTTTTTTTTTTTAAGTTAAGACTAAGTCATTATGTTGAACACGTTGTGCAACAAAATAAGCATCTATTGTGTAAAAGTATCTACTGCTGTGTGAAAATGAAAACTTTTATCCATGTGTGTAAATGTAAATCAAACAAAAACATTTTCAGCAAATAATATGTGAAACATGTTCTTTTTCTAATGATTTGAGGGACAGTGTTTATGTGTAGAGGACAAACTGAACTTACAGGAAGAAATAAAAAAAAGGGGAACACTGTAAACAGCTTCGATTACCTGACCGGGGGTTCTTGCAGCTGGCTTGTCCTGGTGATTGGCAAGAATAAGGAAGGGCAGTGTGCAGAGCTGTGGGTGCTGCAGAGCCGAGTGGAGCTCATTCCGTGCCGCCTCCAGGTCCTCGTCCGACGAGGCGCTATCCAGTATGAAGATTACACCCTGTGACCCCTGGTAGTAACGACTCCAATATTTCTTGATATTGTCAGCTCCTGTAGAAACACGTGAGGCTGCTAAAAAGTCTGCTCAAAACTAGCGCTTCTATAAAGGAAGTTTTGGTTGTAAAATGAAAACTGACAAACAAAAATGTACAAGGCTCTTAACGTTACAAGAAAGTCACACATCCATGCTTCGTTTTCCAAAAAAACAGACGGTTTGCAAAATATCTGAATCATACTTGTGATGCTAAAGTGTTTTCTTTTTACAGACCATTTTTTTACTACTTAAAAAAACATCACAAACTAAACAGGAAAAAATTAATTTGATTTTTGATAGATTTTTATAAAAGTGTGAAAGAATAAGAACTGCAAACATATTTATATTCTCCCCTTTTCKTGCACTCCAGTTAAAAACCTAAACAGCACAAATAAAACGTCAAAAAGAAAACTTTTGTTTTTCGGCTTTACGGGAACATTTCATGACTAACAGTCATGCTAGCAAGGAATCCGCCCACTTTCATGATCTGTTTGTGATCAGCTTTCACTGAATTATTAACCCCAGCCTCCCAAATGTTCCTCAGTAATTCTAGCATTTGGGACGAGTCCACAAGTTCTCGAAATGATTTAGGTCAGGTGAGCGAAGGGGGCCAGATCATTACTTGGTTGTCTTTGAAGCCTTTTCTGTCTATAAAAGCATAGGAGCACTTGGATGCTTGTGATGGGTTAAGAATAGATCAGAGAGAACTTGACCTCGGTGGATGTCTTCCTGCGCAAAAAAAAAAGATGGATTCTACAAGAAAGTGGCGGCAGGTTAGAAAGTTGATTTTCAGTTGTTCAACAGTTAAAATGGTTCAGTAAGCTCAGTCTGAACAAACGACCTGTGGGATGGGACACATGTGTGTCAGAAATGATTTTCAGAGTAAACTTATCAGCCTGAAACTCCTCACCAGTCAGTCGGAACAATTCATCAAGCGCCTGTTTACAATAAACACAATGGTTAGGATTGCAGTCTCACATTTTTGCTCYTTTTTACCAATTTTATGTTACATTTAAAAATAAGTATTTTGTGCAACTTGATTGATTATTTACATAAAATAATTCTGCTGCCTGATACTCAACATTCAATAGAATCAGAATCCTGTTTATTGACCAAATATTTTTATACAAGGAATTTGACTTGGTAGTGATGAAGTGCAGAATACACAACGTAAACAAATAAAAACTAGAACTGCAAAGCAGTTATGACCGGGGTCCAAGCCCTTTTATGCATGTCAGCCTTTGTCATGTTGTTTGTAGCATATTGTTGATCTTTTAGCTTCTTGGACMAATTTCTCTCCAACAAACGC
>NW_013952486.1:1286053-1288928 GCF_001266775.1 Austrofundulus limnaeus | reverse complement strand
TGTATGTATGTATGTATGTATGTATGTATGTATGTATGTATGTATATATATATATAGGGGTGCAACAATACATGTACCCGTATCGAACCGTACCGAACCGTATCAAACAGTGCTGTATCGAACAATACAGATTTTTAAAATTTACTTTATCAACTTGTCTTCTGAAGATGCTCTGTGTTAAAGGATCAGTGGATCTGTGTTCGACTACTCCACCTAGGCTGCATTTTTGAGCACAGATCCACTGAGAAACTTGCTGTTTCAGCAACATTTAATTTACTACTTTTGAGGTTAAACAAATGTTCATAATTAAATAAATATATTACAAGTTAAAAGGGGCATGGAAATTTCTCTTTTTTTTTTTAATCGAAAAAATATTGAACCGTGAGACTAAAGTATCGAACTGAACCGAATCGTGAATTTTCTTTATCGTTGCACCCCTAGTATTTAGGCATCTTAACACAGGAGGCATCTGCTGAATGGGGAAAATATATTGACAAAAATCCTCTTATTGCTTTAATTGCAGCTTGAATTTTCACTTTAAAAAAATAAATACACAAAACATTTTTTAATACTGTACATACAATGTTTCCAGTGTAGAAACTGGAACCATCCAGAACAATTAAACCTTGAAATGAGCGTAAAATAATTTGCAGGTCATGCTGCTTTGATTTGGGAACATGTTGTCTCTCAGCAGACTTTCCAACACTTGAATGGCTGGGTGTTTGCACGCTTTTACACAGCTCTGCGTAACACACCGAAGACGGGCAAAAGCTGCTTAGCAAGAACGCTTCTTTAATGCCAATAAGGAGTGATTACTGATAAAATAATATGCCTGTCCAAGTGATGGTCCAGCTGAAATGCTCTGAAGCCTGAGCGGCACCAATCACAGGTACAGGAAAAACACATGGAGCTCCTCGGTGTGTTGACAAATCAAACTGAGAAACTCAAGAGCCCCAGGTCTGTTTGTCACGGGGATAAAACAGAGAGAGAGAGAGAGCGAGAGAGAGAGAGATAGAGAGATAGAGAGAGAGAGAAAGAGAGAGAGAGAGAGAGAGAGCCTGAAGCCATGATCTGCAGAGAAACACACACTGAGTGACTCTCACACTGATGCTCAACCATGACACAGTGGGTTTTACTGCCAAAAGCCTACAGACGTATAAAACATGAACACATTAGGAGTCTTAATATTGTTTGTTTGAGAGACAATCTTATTAAAAACTGTGTTTTTTTAAAACATCTGCATCATCCTGTAGTAAATAAAAAAAGTAATTCTGTTCGTCTTCACTGTATTGGGAAAGGACTTTAAAGTTTTAATTTCCCAGCTGTCATGCAAAAGCTTTTTAAATATTTGATTTATCTAAAATGGAGCAAATTACTAGTTTTGTTAAAAGTAAATCAGTTTACTTTCAAATCTTGGGGAGAAAAAAAGACTTTAATTCACAGTTCAGTCAACTCAGTCTTGTTTTTATATCTGTCTTATCTATTGATGCTTTTTTCAGCAGCAGCAAACTTTTACTGTAAAGTTTGTTTTCATCGCATTTATTGGAAAGAACCATACGAAGACCCAAACCACCTTATTCAGGGCTGTCTCATGTTAGTATTTTTTTCCGTGCATTAATAGATCTTTTTCTTCCAGTCCAGTAAGTTTCCAACCAACACTAAACAACCCATAACGCTCTGAAACAGATGCTGGGAGGTGCACCTCTACACAAGTTTTTATGTTATTGTCATTCACTCATATAAATGCTGTACTTCCTGCAGCGTGATTTCTTTTAAACGATTCTACGTTTTTTTTTTTTTTGTCACAAACTCACTAAACTTGTCATCATAGCATACAAACAACTACAAAGTGTTCCATCACATCGCATACGCAAATATGCCAGTTTGCTTTCAGAGGATGTACCAGATCCGGTTCCTCCTCCGTCTGCTAGAGTGACTTCCTTTGCGATCTTGTGAATTGTTGTTTCGTTATTGTTGCTCACAGCGTTGGAATTGCCAAGAAATGACAAACTGTGAGGCTGGCAAATGTTTAAACATCACGCTGTGCTCTCACTGACATTTACCTCCCCTCCCTCGAGCTCGCCCTCCCTTCCTTGTTTCCTCCCCCAGTCAATCCACTCACACCTCTCACTGGAGTGAAAAGCTATCAGACAAAGTGGCACTTGAGAGATTGTCTAGGAAGTTTCATCTAAGCCTGGAAATGGTGGAATGTCTGTCATGTCTCTTTGGAAATCGTTGGCAACTTCTGCCACCTATTGGTTMGACGAGGAGGATCTCTGAACATGATGTCATGGTTCTTGGACTGAGCCACAACATATTAATCAAATAAGTAAATCACAAGCAAGACRTGTTTACTTTGATTGATCGCCCTCTCTGCCTCTCTTACATCTGACACTTGTGTCTCTGACATCTGATTAAGGTTTGAAAGCACATTAAATAAACATCTTTTCTACTTTTAGATGGCAACGAGACACAAGCAGCTSAAAAGTCAATAACTAAGAGGTGAAAATAACATGTCAGCGAAGGTCTTTTCTGTAACTGACTGTGTAAAGAACTGAACCATGAAATGAAAGACTTATCGCCTCATTCGTTTCCTGCAGAAATTTAGACAGCAAGAATTAAATAATGACTGGCTTTATTATGATGAATTACCAGAGAGATGGACTGAATTTGGGAAATTGCTCACAAACAAATATTAAAAAATGTGAACTCCTTGCAATCATCAGCTCATTAAAATGAATTACATTGTAAGCACTGTCAGATTTTCTGGTATGTTTACATTTCAAAGAGCAGTTTTCAACAGGCTTTTTACTTGTCTTGACTCGACACATAAAGCTGCTGGCTTAAACAATCACACCGAGGCAGATTCTTTATC
>NW_013952486.1:1276596-1279882 GCF_001266775.1 Austrofundulus limnaeus | reverse complement strand
GTATAGTACTACCCCCGCCCCCCAACTTTATGGATGATTTTATGGATTTAATTTTACGTATTATACTTGAATAAATACAGTAAACGCCTCTTTTGGCACTTCTAGCAGGTCATAGACTGGCTGACAAAAAAAAAATTAGTGGTGGGCACAGCAAACCAAAAATTTAGCTTTACTAACCTCCAATCCGTTAAACAAGAATTTTAGTTCCACTAACGCTAAACGAATTAAAAATTAGATGAAGAAGTGTGACATAGGCTGAGTGAAAGTTGACTTAGCGGTTAGCGTTAACTTACACTAATTGCTGCTACTTCATCTCCTTCCAGCTGAAGTTTTTTATTGGTTTAATCTGAAGGTGGGTGGAATCATTTGTGGCAAATCACCAATGAGAACCAGAGTTATAGCTCTGTCAAACTTGTGATGTTTCCAGTTTATCCCTTTCAGAATAAAAGCATTTCTTTAATCGCGTTTGTAATTTTTATAAATACTGTTTGAAGTTCACCAAACAACAAGTAGCAAATACTTTCTCTGCCATATTTTACACATAGTACAGTTTTGTTTTTAATCAAATAATGTTAACTTTATTTTTTGACCCTCTTAGTTTAGCTGTTAAAGAAGCTAAGTGCAACGCCACGGTGCCTGGCACGTCCAGCACTGCTTGTAAGAGGGGATAGACTTTAATTTGGGATAAATGGCGTAAAAATAACAGTTTTACACTTGTGAATTTTTACCAAACTTAAATTTAGCTGAACCCAATTTAGCAGAACTTAATTTAGCGAAAGTTAATCAGTCTACAAACGATTTCCAAAATAAAGCTAATTTGCTAAATGAGAAGCTAGTTCCTCTGTTGGTGAATTAGCGGAACTGTGCCCACTACTGCAGAAAAGGAATGTGCCCAACYATTTACAGATGTACTTTACAGCTAAAAAGTGCTTGTAAAGCAAAAATCTTCATCTAAATTCATTCAAACACATTGTTTTAAATGGTGCAAAACAATTTTCTACTGACATGAAAAACTTTAAATAAAACTGACTCGCACAAATTTTAGCTGTAATATTGTATGGAAAGTTGTATTGTTTTTATTTGAGTGTTGCCTACATGAGAAATTATGTGGGTTATTTTCCCCCCTAGATTTAGGATTTAATGGAATTTACAGTATATCATTATACTTTCATCACATTTCATCAAAAATCAGGACACCATAGAGCTTAGCATAATAAAGATAAGTGTTATGAGCAAACATAAAAATGTACTGGAACTAAATATGAGCGGTAAACTGAAAGTTGCCCAGAGATTGGKTATTTGTTTTTGTGTATTGATATAATTGAGGTATAATACTATAAGTATAAAATCCCTAAAGATTGTGTAAAAGTCATTAAACCAATAMCGTAGTGAGAGGAGGAAGAGGGAGACGCTGACATCTGTGGTTATACAAACACAAGTGGTTTCAGTGATCAGGTTACAGAGTTTGTGTGTGGGAGTTTTGAGGTAATGAGGCAAACTTTGAGACAAATACCAGTAAAATGTACGTAATAAAACAAAGATAAAAGAGAATCTTTTAATATTATTCAGATTATTTTTACTGCAGTGCTTCATGGTTTTGTTCCTGAATTCATTCACAAATTAAAAACAGCATACGATGATTCACATTTTTTTGTTTTCAACAGAGCTGAAGAGTCAGTACCTTCCACTTCCATGACRTTTGACTGCTGAACCATGCTTTGTTTTGGGGTATTAACAGGTATTGTTACAAATTCACCGCCAGAATAAACAATTCAATGGTTTCTCTTAGCATTTCTGCCTCCCAAGAGTTTTCTGAAAGTTTTTAACTAAAACATTTTGGTAATGTTTCTTGTTTTTCATTAATATCTTCATTGTTGGAAGGTAAAAACACAAAAAACAAACAATGAAGTGAGTCTAATGACAAACAGACACTGTTTTCTTTCTGAACCAAACGGCAAGGGTACAATGGAGGGGGGTGGGGGGGTGTTAACAGAGATGAAGCCTCTGTAAATAAAACTCTCTTTATTTTTTTTGAGAAATGGGATGGAGCCGTGGTGAAAGGGAAAACCCCTCAGCTGTTGATACAAAGGTTGACCTGCAGCGTCTGATTCTGACTAAATATTTCCTCAAAGCTAACACCAGTCCCTCTTGTTTACACACATAATTGATAGCAGTTGTTTACAGAAATGCTGTCACAGAATGTGTGAGATAAGTTGTGTTTTTCTGTGAGTAAACCGTTTGGTTTTCATCCTTGTCATTTGAAGCCATTTTCCTCCCTCAGACTGGCACAGATGTTAATGTTTAAATAATGGGACTGATTTAAAGTGTATTCATAAAATTCACAACATCCCGCTACTTATATTACTTCATCCAGCCTTCTTTAATGTGCATCTCCCCTTGTTCTTGACCTAAAAACTTTGCAAACGCGACATCAAAACGAGCCGTTTTTCAATGTTTCTGAAATTTGACCATCAAGGGACGGTTCGACAAATCGCTTTCAAGACTCCAAACCTCATGGTATCCATCATGTGCCATTCAGTCAGTATCGATGTGAAAAACTACATCAAAGACGAGGGCATCCTTGGATGGGGCCTAAAATAAGATCGGTTACACTGGTCCTCTCAAAACCCCAAAATCAGAACAGCGGCTGCCAGCAACTACTTTAAACCAAAACGGCAATTTACACATTACTTTCACAGTTGGGAAAGCATCCCTGTCGAGCATCCAGACTCAAACTGTGGTGATATTTGATAGCGTTATGTGTCACATTTGATAGTGGTTTTGATCGAAGATGTGCCTGAATCCTTTCTTTGCCTGTTRTTGGTTACAGAGGGCTGACAAATGATTTGCCATGTTATTTCCTCTCCTCCTGTGTTCTTCGTGGTGGCAAGATAATAAAAGTCTGACACATTCAAACTGAGCACGCTCCATGAGTCTTGCATTAAATCATCATCAGTGTCAGAAAAGCCTCTGCTCTTCTATTAAAAAAAAAAGACAAAATCTGAAAATCTTCTGTTTTACCAACAAAGAAATCTGAAATAAAACAAATATTTTGTTTAAAAACAAAACAATATCAATAAGCTTAAGCGTTAACCACAGACACAGCTCTAAAGAGGAACAGCAGTGAGTTGTGATTATTAGGACCACGTTATCAGCTGTCACTGCGTGACATGAATGCTCACTGTGAAATTGCCCGTCTAGACTTGACGTCATATCACTATCCACACACACACACACACACACACACACACACACACACACACACACACACACACACACACACACA
>NW_013952486.1:1273814-1275669 GCF_001266775.1 Austrofundulus limnaeus | reverse complement strand
AAAAAAAAAAAAAAAAAAAAAAAAAAAAAAAAAGGCTAAACTAAAACAGGCTTGTTTGTTGTTGTTTTTTTTAAAGACACAGAGATAAGGATCATAAAAAAAAAACGATGTTGATCAAGTTTCAAACTGCGCAGGAAGAGGCCGTTTCACTCAGGAAAGGACCGGATTGTGAAAACTGACCAGTTGAACATTACGCAATTCTCTCCTGACTCCACATTTACGTGGTTGTTGTGCTCACCAATTACGCAGCAAAACACGTCAACAATCTCATTTCAAACAGAACCCTAAACCCACTAATCTGCTCCAAATAAAATGGTAGCCCATAGAGGCGTCAAATGTGCATCGCATGCTTGTTCCTCTAGTACGGAGATTGCATAAACCCTCACAAATCCTGATCTCTGTGCACGTGCTGGAGAGGACAAGGGGCAGAGGAGCAGGAGTAAGAGCGGGGGGCAAACAGGAGAGAAAAAAAAAGAACAGTTTTTATCTTCCTTTGCTGTGCTGGCAGTCTATACCAGCATCCCTAAATCAAATTTGTCACCCGTGGAACGAGCGTTTTTCCAACCACAATAATGTTACCACCACCAGACTGGCCTTGACCCCATCCAGTAAAACCTCTTTTGAAAACCGTCTAATGTGCTCTGTCCAAATTTGGTAGCATCCTCTTTGGTGGTCCCCCGGGTGCCTCTTTGTGTATGCATGATATGTTTGTGTGTATGTGTGTGTGTCAGCGCACGTGTTTCATCCTTTTCTTTTCAGAAGGGCAGTTTGAATTAGCCTTGATATACACTGCACCTGTTGTATGTCTACAGTTCACAGATAAACAGAACCATAACTAAACTAAACTAAATCTATTCGCTGGATTGCTGAGTTGCCTGTGGGAGAGGTARAACTCTCTTAAGGCTCCCTTGAACGCTTCCTGCAGCGTTTGTTTTGGTCATGTATTTCCTTGAGCGYCGGACACTTCCAAGAATAAGAGGCTGCGGATCGTACAACCACTTCATGAAACACTAACAGGGTCTGATGTACGGGGTCTAACGCGGCACAAACATCCAAAGGTGTGCTTCTGCTTAAGGTAAAAACAAAGCAGTGCATTAGCAAAGCTGGTACATAAGACCAGATGTTATTTTGAAGTAGGAAAAAAAACTTAATTATTATTTTTCACAGAAAATATCTGTGTTTTGAGGAAAATTTGGAGTAAGCTAACACAGGAAGTCCCATTAAAACAAGCAGTTTGTTCCAGTACCTTAAAAAACAGCCCAAAAAATAATCCACATTTTCTTAAGCCCCAAGGGGTTTTCTTTAAGATTGTGCTCGAAAACGCATGCCCAAATGTAAATGGGTGTATCTCAGCACTTAAAAACACCATACAAATACCCCTGATATCAAAATAAAGCTAACATCGGGAGATTTCATCAGGAGTGTAAGTATCACATCAAATGCTTTTGTTTCATACAGATACTGAGGATGGAACATAGAAAAAAACATGTTTTTTCCCCCTCGCCTGAGGTTTTTCTGCATTATACAGTACATAACCTTTTAAAAAGTATAATGAATAAGGCTAAACACTCTTGGAAACCATGAATCCACTTATGGACATTACCTGTGCAAAACCTCATGCTGCTGAAGTAAAATACAACAAAGTTACAGAGGTTTTAGTAAAAAATATATATATTTAGGCATTTTTTTTCCTTTGGCACAGATTGGCACAAATTGGTACATTTTGGCACCATCTACAAAAGTAGATTCTTTTTAAGTTTTTAGTTACAAAACTTAATAAAATTGATAAATAAGTAAGCTAACTAGCAAAAATGACACATTTTGTATTTTTATTTTTTAAACGGCACATAGACAC
>NW_013952486.1:1270516-1273653 GCF_001266775.1 Austrofundulus limnaeus | reverse complement strand
AGGTCTCTGCTTTCAGCAGACATGTTGTTTGTGTGTGAAGAAGTCACTGGTGAGCAGCTGAGACCGGGTTTTGCCGAGATGCCATTTTGTGCAGCTTGTTTACATATAGATTCAACTCTTTGTTGTTTTATCTGTGTCTGGTGGATGTAGAAATGGTTTCTGAGTTTTTAGCAAAAATTCTGACGTTTCTATAGATACCACACATGTCTATGTTTACCWAYGAGAACGTTGGTTAATAAAGAAAGCAAAAAAAAGTAATACGATTATGCCCCCGCTGGTGGGGGCGTGGGGCTTAAGAGGTTAACAATGACTTATTGATATTTTTGTGTCTGACTCCTCCATTGCAAATTTGAGACTTGCTGTTTTGTTGCTAAATTTTCTACAAAGCCACTGCATAGTTTTCTAATTGACCCGAAAACTCCTGAAGGTGAGGGCTGGGTGTGTTTCTTACCTCCAAGTTCTTTTACATTCAAGATGGCATTTGGAAATGGCACTGCTTTGATGCTAAAACCTAAAGAGGAGAAAGAAAATCTGTTATTACAGTAAGTTTCTTATTACATTTTTAACAAATGTTGAAAAAAAATTATTTCATTTTCAGTTTATCCCTTTCTAAAAAACACATCAAAAGTTGTAAACATTTTTGTGTGGTCCAGTTTAGCATATCAGAAAAACAAGAAAAGCGGAGCTGAAAGCGCTTTCATTGGGTTCAGCTGAAGACAGACTAAATGTGTAAAGTGCTTCTCTGTGTTATGTGATTTATTTCTGCAGCTGGAAATAGGAAACAGTAGAACACAGTAAAGGAAACCAAAGAGGGAACGGATATAATTTGGCKCAAATTATGCYTCAGTTTCTGAGGAGCAGCTCTGTTTTCCAACAACACTGGCAGATGAAGGAAAATATGGAAGGAATTGAGGATTATGATTTTCTAAACCTCCAAGCTTTGTTTTTAAGCACTTAGCAACACAGTGTAATTGTTAAATAGGAGAATTCCCATGTGTTGACCTTCATGATTCTCCTTTTGTAAATCACTGCAGACGGCACTTATTTGAAAYTCAGTAATTATCAGTTAAGGTAAGTTACGTGCAAACTTTTCCTGTTAAACGGATCCATGATTAGTTGTAACATTAGACTTTATTTGATAAACATTTATTTTAACTGTAAAATAAAGACTGTAAAAATACTGTAGGATGTTTAGTTTTTATCATTTTTAAACTAAAAGTTTAAAAATATATTTTAACACGGACGGAGCCATTTTATTTCCACACAAAGCATTCTGGGTAAATGATGACGTGGATAGGTCCTCGGTGCGAGGCTGCTAGCGAGCTATATCCACCCTGAAGGTTCATCTTGGACAATATCTGATGATCGACTCTTTTAGATGAAACCAGAGAGCGTTGACAGAGAGGAGAAGGTAGAAATAACTCAGCCTGGAACTGAAAATATAGATGGAGGACAACAGAGCTGCTTCATGGAAGAAGAACCTCAGCTTAGCCTGTTAGCTTTAGCGTTAGCCCCAGCGCTATCACCATATGTATTAGCTCAGTGCTACACATTCTCCTGTCATCACTGAGGTCCTCCATCCACATGACAGAGWGGGGAACACAAAAATGACTCAGCCTGCAACTGAAAATATGGATGGAGGACCTCAGTTTAGCTTGTTTGTCGCGCTAGCGCCGAGCTAATACATTTAAGGCAATATAGCGTTTGCTTTAGCACGAAGGCTAACAGGCTAAGCTGAGGTTCTTCTTCCATGAAGCAGCTCTGTTGTCCTCCATCCATATTTTCAGTTACAGGCTGAGTCATTTCTACCTTCTCCTCTCTGTCAACGCTCTCTGGTTTCATTTAAAAGAGTCGATCATCAGATATTGTCCAAGATGAACCTTCAGGGTGGATATAGCTCGCTAGCAGCCTCACACCGATGACCTATCCACGTCATCATTTACCCAGAATGCTTTGTGTAAATAAAATGGCCCCATGTGTGTAATATATTTTTAAACTTTTAGTTTAAAAATKATAAAAACTAAACATCCTACAGTATTTTTACAGTCTTTATTTTACAGTTAAAATATATGTTTATCAAATAAAGTCTAATGTTACAGCTAATCAGGGATCCCTTTAAGGAGTAACTAGCAGCAGGCACAGACAGAAGTTCAGACTTACTGCACATTTAGGGACTGCTTTATATTTAGCCTCTACTGGACTAAGACTAAATCTCAAATGGAACCTCTGCAACAGCTCAACATCACTGCTGTCAAAGCCAGGGGAGGAGGGAGGAATGTCAGTGTTCTTAAGGGACGGCGCTGCATATATGGAAAGCAGTGCTCACCGCCGGGAAAATGATGTACTAAACACAAAAGCCTCCTGCTCTCCTGGACGTGCTCAGCGCCAGCCCCCCCAACTTAACTGGAGCACAGAAACAAAGCTTTGGCCGGTGACATACTGACATCCATTCTGGGACTCTGAGTGCACAGGGGAGAGCGTTCTTTTCCCACAGCTGGAAATCCACGACCGTGTAATATTTCCACAATCTGAATGACAAGATAAAGCCATTTCAGAAGCTCGGAAAGCTTCTGTGCRCWTCACAAAGGAAATGGTTTTACCTGAGGGTTGGGGTTGCATCCAAGTGCAAATATTTTCCCTTCAAAACTGCCCCTTTTTAACCACTAATGTGACGTTACACGGACTTAGCACGTACCTGTTGTGGGAACGATGCCGTCGGTGCTCTCACTGCACAGGCGTGTGAGCAAGCTGGTCTTTCCAGCACCTGTCAGGCCAATGCACACCACATCATACTCTGGTCTTGGCGGCGGGGGTCCTTTACAGCACAGTGCCCGGAAACACTAAAATAAAATAATAATAAAAGAACGTACAATGAAYGTTTGTAAAATATGGATCAATGATAATTGTTCCACATTTGCAATAAATTATTATATTGATGAAAAATTAAATAATTTAAAAAAAGAATGATTATAGACTAATAAAGCTATACAGTGTTAAATAGTCAGGACATTTTATTTCTATATATCGCATATAAAAATGTCCACCTAACCAAGTTTTAAAATCTTATATTCAGCCAAAAAAATCTTTTTGATCTTGTTTTGAGACTGATTTACTAAACAAGAACTGATTGTGTAAGA